>NC_030682.2:28867726-29467726 GCF_000004195.4 Xenopus tropicalis
CACCTGCTCCATCCCGGGCATCTATTTCTTCACCTACCACGTCCTGATGAGGGGAGGGGATGGCACAAGCATGTGGGCAGACCTGTGCAAGAACAACCAGGTAAGGCTGCTACTGGCAGCAGGGCTACAGAGGGCACTGGCAGAAGGAGATCTGGCAAGTGTTAAACCTACAGTGATGTCCCGGCCGCAGGTACCTATGTGCTTCTCATTGCCTGGGGCAAGTCACTGAAGCGCAAAGTGCGCAGCCCTCCAGATGCATCACTAGGAAACCTCCACTCCGCTTGCCCTTACATAGTAGAATGGCGCTAACATGCAGGGGATACCCACGCTGCCGCAGCACAGGTGCATCACAGAGGTACACAAGGGGCACAGTGTGGGTTTGTCCCGGTACCATAATGTACTGTTTGAGTTCTACAGCACTGTGACCCATTGGTTCCAAACTCACTTGTACGCACTGAAGGGTTCCAGCCCAGTATCAGGTAATGCATTATGTGCAGTAGGGGAGCTCCCTCCTTTCTATAAGTGAATGGACAGTACCGTTTGTGGGGGGGGGGGTTCCAAAATGAAATGGTTTATTTAATTAGTGGGTATTTCAACTATAGCTGTAGTCTGTAAGTGCTAAGAGTGAGGGGGTGAGCCTCAAAAGACTATATCAGCTATCATCTATATCTATCTATCTCTATCTATCTATCTATCTATCATCTATCTATCTATCTATCTATCTATATCTATCATCTATCTATCATCTATATATCTATCTATCTCTTTCTCTCTATATCTATCTATCATCTATCTATCTATCTATCTATCTATCTATCTATCATCTATCTATCTATCATCTATCTATCTATCTATCTATCTATCTATCTATCTATCTATCTATCTATCTATCTATCTATCTATCTATCATCTATCTATATATCTCTTACTCTATCTATCATCTATCTATCATCTATCTATATATCTCTTACTCTATCTATCATCTATCTATCTCTCTATCATCTATCTAGCTATCTATCTATCTATCTATCTATCTATCTATCTATCTATCTATCTATCTAGCTCTGTCTATCTCTCCCAAACAGTGTGAAGTTAAAAGGGCTTCTAGTTAATATTTCAGATACAGCAGATCCCTTCATCCCTATGTAGATAAGATGTTGTCTTTTTATTAATTACACATGCTATGCTTAGCTCATCACACTGACAACTGACAGATTAAAAAGAATACTTTACTATGAAATAATGAAATATACATTCTTCCAATGAATGCCTCTCTGGCTCTGGTTATAGAGAGTGCTATGTGCCAGTGTATGTCCCTGTAAGTTCCAGGAAAGGGCAGTTCTGGTGCCACAGAGAGTCGGCACATGTACTATAGCTGCCCCACTTTGCACTGATTTAAGTGACACTTTTAGGACTGCTAAGGTGAAGTGGGTTTATGAGCAACTGACCCATCATAGAAGTCAACATCTGTTTGCGTTTGGAGCTGCTGCATGTTGTGTTAACAAACAATTGTATCTATTTGTCTGGTATTCCCTGTCACTTCCCTTGTGTGGCAAATAAACTCAAGCTGAGTGCTGACATAAAGGGATCATATACTAAAGTACCCACAGACACAACAGTATGAACTACACTACAGAAAGCCATATCAATATGAACTACAAACAGACACAACAGTATGAACTACACTACACAAAGCTATAGCAATATGAACTACACACAGACACAACAGTATGAACGACACTACACAAAGCTATAGAAGTACTGAATGCAGAGACACACAGTATTATAGTGACCGCACTACACACAGGTGTAACGCTACACTACATTACACACAGACATGGGCACATAGTACATATGTGCAGGGTTCTGTCACTTATTCATGTGATACAGGTATAGGTATGTACTGTATTACAGGCCAGTGCCACTCACTGTAACACTTACACTGGGACCACAAGGGAATGATTGGTTCCGATCACACAATACCGGTGTAACACTATGAAGATCTCTGAATGTGACCAGGGAGTAAAGAATAACACTCAAGGAGCTGGAAAGTAAATAAGCAAAGGGGAGGGGGGTTATTATATCAATATAAATGAGTATTGCATGTTTCGATCATTAGAAAGCACTTGAAAGGTTATTTAACCATTTTATCAGATTGTTTAAGTGTTGTATATGGACATAAATAGGCCACAAAAGGGAATAGTTTGGCCTATAAAATGTCAAATGGTTTCCCAGGGTGTGAAATTCTGTTAACTCAATACAGATCCTTATCTCAAAGCCATAATTGGACACCTTTGCAGGCCCCTTCTGTCAAAAAATGGTGACTGCGAATGAGTGCCGTCTCCATAATCCCTGATTTCTATTGGTTCATACATGTGCTAATACAAACGTATACACTTAAAAATACTGTATCATACTACTAATGATCAATACCCATAAATATAGTCGTGGGCTTTATTAAAGCAGATTTTACTTCTCCTGTTTCATCTTTTCCCATATTAGTTTTCATATATATATTTTTTAATGTTTTTACCTCTGTCAGTATAAAAGTTGAGACTTATTTAGTTATAGTGTAGCCTGCACATAGCCAAGGAAAGCTGTCATATTGCCAGTCACATGCCTTATTGAGGCTTTTGGTTCCTCCGAGTACCCCAGGGACAAGCAGCCAGCAGTCAGCTCTATGGAGCAGTGCCTGGGAAACAGTCATTTAGATTGCTTGCCAACAAAGTAAATTACAGTGTAAACTGAGACTCCTGCTGCCAGGGCCAATCACGTTTAAAGTGTAAAATGTCAAGTGTCCTAAATTATAGGAGCCATTAGAGCATATAGAAATGTATTAGGAGGGATAACAAGGAAAATCCATCTCTCCGGTGACTTGGCATGTTTGCATGACTTGCAAGTCTCAGGAGATCTGCATTGTGTTGAAGAAGACAAAGAGGATTGATAATGAGAAACGGGTTCAATATAAATGGGTCACTCCATCGGCAATGTTTGTGCGCTAGGCAGACTAAATGGGAACACTGTGCAGGGGTCTGGATTAAAACTGAATCAGAGCTGTTTTGTAATAGGATTCTATTGGCAAGAATATGTTGTTAATAAACCCTACAAGGTGCTAATCCCACCAATTAGTCACTCTATTATCCCAGAGTTATTAGGTTTTAATTAGCCTATGGCATTCTCTGATCTCGCCATCGATACAGTGGTGACCTGACACATGTCAATATTGATTTGGTAATTGCCAATTGCTGCCCACATGCACTACGGTATCTCACCAGCTGCTTGTAATGTCTAATGAATTGCAGTGGAACACGGACAGGCAGAACACAAGCACAGATGCAGAACGCCAATGCTTTTGTGATAATGCAATATTTTGATTGTATGATAAAACTGAACTAGAGAAATACATATATATATGTGTGTGTGTGTGTGTGTGAAATAATACACCCCCGCTGTAAAATCTATGTATCAGAAGTCGCCAAGGGTTCCATGACTGTACAAAGGCACAAGGCCGCAAAGCGGGTACTTTTATACAGATCTGGGTCACTTTTTAGGATGGGGGCACAATATTTTTTATAATATACAAGTAAGTACTGATAATAACTGATAAAAATCAATAAGAATAAGTATATATTATACAGGTGATTGTGTATTGTAAATTCTGTGTAAGATATATACTTATACTATTCTATAAAATGAACCAATGTTTTGGATCCTTTATTGGTGAAATTTATAGAATAAAACCTTAACAAAGACAGATATTGGGGTGCAGACCACCTTTATTGCATGTATTTTAATGTTTTGGTTCTTGGCACCCAGCTTTAAAGGGGTTGTTCTCCTTGCTATTTAAAGACAATTTGCAATTGGTCTTCATTTTCTATGGTCTTTCAGTTATTTAGCTTTTTGTTCAGCAGCTCTCCAGTTTGGTATTTAAGCAGCTATCTGGTTACTATGGTCTTATTTACCCCAGCAACCAGGCAGTTGTTGAGATGAGAATATTAATAGGAAAGGACCTCCATAGAAACATAAGTAATAAAAAGTACTAATAGCAATTAAAATTGTAGCCTCAAAGCGCAATCATTTCTTGGCCATGAGTGCTTCTTTTTCATATATATAAATTGATATAAAGAGAAAGAGAGAGACTGAGCCTAGAGGCTACTTATTGTAGCTACTTTTCTTATTGATTGCTTTTAATACTTTTAATATAAGGGTTAAAAGGCTTTTGACCCCTGAGAAGGCCCAAGGCTACAAATCCCTATAGAGACATGCTCTCTACTAAATATACTGGCTTTGTCCATAACCCCCACTTCCACCCCCATATAAAGCATAATCTACCTCTGCTGAATATTACAATATAAAGAGTATTAGAGAACACGTCAGAGCTCTGCAGCCTGTATAAATGGACTTTCCCTGCGGCCTCAGGTCTTTTCATTGTCATGGAGCCCCGCAGTAATTTTCCAGTTCACAGTAAGGAGTACATAATACAGATATTTTTCCAGCTTTGCATCTTTAACTTTCAAGGCAATACACAGATTATTATAGCAATTACAGAATTCATTACAGTCAAGGAACTTAATGAGAGTAATAAATGGCACATAAGTATGTAGGGAGTTTATAACCGCAGAGAGAAGGCCAAAGTCCTTAAGGTGCCATAGCAAATAAATCCTGTTAGGATGAGACATGTGAATGCTTAATAAGCCATGATCTACTATAGAACTTCCATTGTTTGGTTAGGGGAGCACTCAGGTTCCCCTAGCTATGGTTCTTCTACACTTATCCAAAACCATTGGGTTATTCGGTAAACCAATGTTTGTGAATGCTTGGGGGCTTATTTTGTGTCTGCTGGCAACAATGGGTTACACATTCTGTTTTTACAATAATGTAAAGCTCTACGGGGCAGGGACCTCCTTCCTACTGTGTCTCATACCACGTGCCACATGGCACTTATTCCCTGTGCATTTATATATATATTTATTGTATTTATTTATTATAACACTCGTCCTCCCTGTGTGTAATTTTGTATTTTGTAAGATTGTACAGCGCTGCGTACCCTTGTGGCACATTATAAATAAAGTTATACATACATACATACACACATACATACATGTTATTCATTGCAATCATCCTGTTTTGTGTCATGTACAAAATCCAGGGCCGGCCACCACCTCCTGCTTTCCTACACGTTTCCCCTCTGATATTTACCCAGCTTTCCCTGCAGGTTCTTTTACTCTTATGCACAAGACCAGCCCCCACCAGTTCTTCTGCAAGTTCCTTCCTACTCAGACATCAGGCCAGTTTCCATAATTCTATGTCTAATATGTTGTGTGTGTATTTATATTTTGTAAATAAAATATGAGGATATTGTAAGTTACTGCCAAGTTTCATAACATTTATAAGAACTCCTTGGTGACTTATATTATGCTTATATTTCACTTTAGGGGGTACTTTATTCACTACAAAAGCTATAGGAGATTATGAGTATTTACAGTATATTATACAGATATATACAAGTTACATAGTTACATAGGGTTAAAAAAGTTAAACCCTTCCAAGTAAACCCAGCACACACAAACCTATACTTACCAATCTATACTATGACATACATAAACTATATATACAACCATATAAAGGCATACATCTAAAGCATGGTATCTTTTATATGGTAATGGAAGCCTTCGCGGCATCTAATATCACTATATATTACAGGAAGGGGTACATTATACCTAGGTTGTAAGGATTTGTCTAGAAATGTTTATTTCACCAGATGTTTTACATGGGCTGGTATTTGTGGTCCTTGTTGTGGAGATGGCAGTCCAAGGAAATCTGCAGATTGCTTATTAAATATAGGAATGGCAGCTTCCATAGACGTCTCTAAAAAGGAGGAGGCTTTCTGTGCTGGGCTCTAATATGATAAACTGAGTTGGAGAGAAAGCTAATTCCTATGTAAATTGGATACTACAGTGCATAAATCGCTAGGGTGTATAGGTGAATGCAGATCTGTATTGAGAGAGATTTAAGAGAGACCCAAAAAGCCCCCACAGGTCCAATAAAAAGTCACTTGCTATGGAATCGCCCAGCATCCCCTCTGGCATTTGCCAGAATCTACAGATTGCCAGTCCGGGCCTGGGCTGTATTTAGGTTCTGAGGTGCCCTAGGCACTGGATTTTAGGCCTGACCCTTCTTTCCCTTTATTGGAAAAAAGTACCCCCAGCTCTGCTGCTGAATTTAGTATCCCCTTTTGTACTATTTTTACTTACCATATAGGATGCCTATACTGTATGTTAGATACAGTCCTGTATAGGTGGGGAGCATCTGGTGTATATAAGTGGGAAATTGCTGTTCCAGTACAACACACACCCCTGTTGTTTTGATCCCTGTGAGTAAATAAAAGTAAATAAAGTGTTATTTTGACTTGAAAAGGTGTGTCCCTGTCTCATTCGCCAACTGCTGTTTTAGAGGCTCAGGCAGGCTAATTTCCCACATTAAATAAATGCACCAATCATTTTGAAGGTTGACATTACCTTTTCTATTACATGGCTATGGGAAAGGTCACACGGTGTATATGCTTCCTAAATAAGAGAAGTGGTTCACTTCATTGTGTTACCTATTGAAAAGCTAATGTTCCTATACTGGGAGTTGAATAAATGTATTTTGGCAGAGCCCAGGCGGCACGGCAGTACAGTAGGCCCTCGCTCGCTAAACAAGACAACACTGGTACAGTTATTGAGAGGCTCAGAATATACATGAATATGTAATTGAATTAGTCACTGCTCAGATGACAATGAGAACCTTCGCTCTTTCAGTAGGAAAGGAGCACATTCAGAGAGCTAAATCGACACAAGAAAAAAGAGAAAAAGAACAACAATTTTCTGCTCTTTTCATTAAAACCTGCACTTAGGCACACTGATTGTGCGTGGCACAAAGGGGGCGCGCAGCACTTAATTGGGGCAGTCATTACACAGCAGAGAGTTAAACCATAATAAGTAAATGAAATATGAAATTACACAGGCACAGAACAAATCCCATACAACTGATTGGCTTTGAACTTTAACACTACAGCATCCAGGGCAGGGTGGGCATCTCATTCGGCCCCTAGGATCACACATTGCCCCTTAGTAAGTAAATGTCTTATGTTAAAAGTAAGAGTTACATAGAAAAATGTTGCAACTTTTCTAAATTTAAAGGAGACCTAAAGCAAAACACTTGCACATTATGTTGCACTTACTATATACTGTATATATAGCATATCAATGTCACTAATTATGGCTAATTAGTAATTATTTTAGATTCTCATTGCATGGCAGCTCAGAAACCAGTGCAGTTAGCAACAGATTTTAATAATCTGCCCATCAGCATCAGCTTCCATGTCAGATGAACCTAATTTCCTGCTTTATAAAACCCTTACGCTTAGCTTCTCAGCAGCTGCCCAGAGCACACTGAGCATGTGCCGTGCCACTGGCACTCCTAGCAAAATCCAAGATGGTGACAAGACCTGTAAACAAGACCTTGATCAATACTGTTAAGGTGGGCATATATGGGTAGATTTAAGCTGACATTTTGGGACCTTTAGACCATTTTGGCATCTTATCTGCCTATGCATGGGGCCCTCTAACAGGCCTACCTGACTGATATCTGAGCGAATATTGGCCAGGTGTCGATTGGGCAGGTTTGATTCTCCCATTGGATCGAGAACATATCGGTTTATTGGTATGGTTCTCGCTCCAATGGCTCATATTCACCTCAATGTAATCCAATATTGCCCACCTTACGTGGACATATCGGGGGAAGGATCTGCTCACTTGATGTCATCACCAAACAGGCAGATCTTATAGTGTATGGACAGCTTTATAAAGAGTCTGAATCTTTAAAAGGTTGCATTCATTTCAGTATATAAAATACAGAATTTCCATCCATATGCTTTTTTACGGTTGAGTTCTCTTTAAAGATGTCCAGCTATAGCCCTCCAGAGTCCTTTAGCTGCTGGGGGTTGCTGAGAATTGTAGTACATTTGTATTATGTAGATAGAGTAACTGTACATAGTGTTGTGAAATACAGCAAGTTACATAGCCTGAATAGTAATGATCTGAATACGGCACCTAGGATACAGCGCAGCCATGCATAATTACATTCATCCAGATATAAAACTCCCCAAGAAAGAATCTGAACTATAATATTCATATTCAGTGCTGAACAGTCACATCAGTTTTAGTGTTGGCTTTTGGCTGAATCCGAATTGTGCAAAATGTAGACAAATTAGGGCAAATTAACGAAGGCACATGCAAAAGTTTGGATGCAAAATTGAGTAGGCATTTACATTATTTAGAAAGCTACTTGCTGCCATTCATGAACTTTAGCAACATGCTCTTAAACCCTCCAAATCTGTAGCACTTTTGTTGAAAACAAAGAGGTTTAACACAACAGAAGCACAGCTCAGGGCCATCATTTATGTATGACTGTCACAGGTACTTTGCACAATGCATTCTGCTATGGTATAATTGCTGCAGGGCTCTGCGCTCCTGCGGCTTCCCCCTTGAATAGGGTGCAGTCTGGGTTCACCAGTTTAAGAGGAGCAGGAAAAGTGAGGTATATAGGCATCCCCCCCCCCCCCCCGTCCCCTTTAGCACCCCTTAGCAACCTTATACTTCTTCCCAGGGGAATCATAAGTGATGATCCCTATATCGTATACCATTCATCAAGGACAGGATGTTAGGGTTAAAATTTTTATACATGGGGCACTTGCTCTGAATTATATTTCATTTTTGCTTTTATATTTATCTTTCTTGGCTTGCAGTTCAGATGCAGTATTTTTAGACTGGAAATGATATGTTGTACGACATATACTACATACCAGCTGAGTTAGCCTAATGTTACACTATTGCGAGTATTTGTATCTGTTATTCAGCATACTTGGCATCGGGGTGTTTTCATGGGGATTTTCTGTACTATGCCATCATTTAAGTGTATTAGAAAACACTTAAATATTAAAAAAAAACCAGGATCCATCAACATCTATGCAGCTTAGTTCCCACCACCATTACAAGGTACCAGGAGTCATACAATTACCTGGGCTAGAGCACTAAGGGGTGCAAAAGTGCACTTGTGTTGGGGGTCTGGCTGCACTTTGCACCCAGTACAAATCCAGTGCTAGGGATGGAGCTTAGTACCGGTGGGCCAAAGACAGGCCTGTTCTTATCACTTGCAATAGGAAAAGCAGTAGGTACAGGACTCCGCTAAGGCCTGCGTCTGCCAGCATTCCCTTACTGACACATATTATTGACACTGATGCAAGTTCGGGGGTAAGAGGGGGGAGCCTTTGTGCCTTCCTATTTCTTCCCCTAATAAATGCATCACTGTATTCCTGGGGGCAGAAGCAGGTCCCCTAAACAAAGCACAGAGACCAGTGAAAATGTTTTAACGCACAGGACAGGGCACAATGTGCAATGGGATTGTGTCTATTTTTTTCCACTTTGCACCCTGCCCTGCAAGTACTGTAAATAACCCCCAATGTCTTATTATTACAGAGGAAAAGGAAATCAGCATTTTTTCAACATTTTTAATAGATTTTGGATAACAGATCCCAGCAACGTAGCATACATCCCATGGGGGCTGAGGGCTTGTACACCTGTGGTTTGGATGTATACACCCATCTATTGTACAGTGCTGTGGAAAGTTGGTGCTTTATATGTTGTTGTTAATAACAAATTGTTTCCCCTCGTCTCTCTACATCACAATATTTAATGTCACTACTCATTTCTTTATTTGTTATTGATTTACTCACACTGCTTCTCCCTGTCTGTGCTACTAATGTATTGTCAGTCCTTTATGATATTACAGACACATTCACATTTAGTTATTGACCACAAGGGCGAGTTAAGTATTTGATAAATACGTTTTATCCCACAAGCACCGTATTAAGCCAACTAATTACTTTCTAATACCTGGCTCTGTGCTTTGATTCTAAATGCTTTAATACTTAACTCTCAAAGCTTGAGGAACTACATGGGATAAGCTAATTACTGTGTATAATTAACATAGCCTAGCAGATTGTGCTATTTAGGCACTAGAGACGCATATCGCTCATTCACATCCCCTGTGGGGGTTATCATCTAACAGAGAGCACATCAGTCTGTGTTCCACCTGCGCAACATGCAGCGTTCTACCTGCGTTCGGTACTTACATGCGCCCGTGTGAGGACAGGCACAAATACGGCAGTATGGAATGTGTTTGTTTCTGTGCTCCCCTGCGGTGGAACACAAGAGAATGCCGCTGCAGGGGACGCAGAAATAAATGCTCGTGAGTGAGCCCTAACTCTAGGAGATATCAGAACTTTGAACTCATGTTCTGGGGCAGGGGTGTCAAAATCAATCACATAAGGGGGTTGAAATCTAAAACACAGGCTAAGTCGCGGGCCAAATTTTTTATCAATATACTTAGTAAGATACTAAGGGGTATATTTATCACAATGTGTACAAAGTGGAGTAAGATGTTGCTCATAGCAGCCAATAGATGCCTTGAGCAACATTACTATGTAAGGAAAATGGAAATTGATCAGGCTGGATGGTCAGACACACTCACCAAGGGCCACATAAAACAGCCAGGTGGGCCGGATTTGGCCCCGGGCCTTGTGTTTGATATATATGTTCTAGGGGATTATTCATGGTGGCTTTTGTGAAACCAACGCTCTATTTGCTTTGCACTGAATTCTGTCAATGCTTATTGGCAAAGGGCACCCCCCCTAGTTTGCTGCCTTGTTTTTATAGGTTAGGGATTGGTTTTTGTGGTCTTTAGAGTCAGCATTAATACAAGGAGATTTTATTTTTATTGTTCATAATTATTATGTGGTAACATCTGGACATTCTAGACTAATGGGGCATTAGTCTGTTTATATTCATGGGGGTTGCAAAGAGCTCCTAGCTTATAGATATTTACTATGGATACATGTGCTAGAGTACCTGTTCTCCCCTTTTTTGTGCCAGTGTCTGACTGCACTACATATCTATCTCTGAATTAGAAATCCAGTGTTAGGTGCAGAGGGAACACAAGGCAGCCCTGTCCTCGCCTCTGCTGAATGATGTGCAAATAAGGGGGTGGGAATGGGGATATCTACATACCACCCCCTGCCTGCCCCCCCCCCCCATGAATTTTTGGAGCAAAGAGACCTCAGCAATTGAGAAAAGTACAGGGCAGGGCACAAGAGTGCAAAAAATATGGTGCCCATTGTTTGCACTTTGTATCTTGCCCTGCACTATTTAAGTGACCCCTTATTCTTCACATAATAACCATCCTACCAGATGTTTCCACCAAACCCATCATAAAAGGTCTGTGATCACAGGGGCAGCTGGAGGAGAGGGACTGTACTAGTGGGGTAGAAGGGCAAAGGTGGAATTGACACCCACTTTGGAGAGCTGTTCCCTCCAGAGTCCCCTTGTACTAGTGTTGTGCCCACACTCACACTAAACTTGTACCTAGTAAAACAGGTGCTAGTGCTGTAGCTGAGGCCGCAGGCATCACTGTGCCAAATGTGACACCATTCATACTGCTTCCCCTGCCACCCACATGAATAAGGTGCAGGCAGTGCTGTATTCATGGGGGGATGCAAGTCTCTTCCCTGCTCTAAATGACCCTTATAGTACCCCTTAAAGAAAAGCAATGTTAGAGAGATGCCAGATACACAAAGTGCTCTGTTTGATGCTTTGCTGATTATCTCTTTATATAAGCAAAAAGAGACTCTAGTATCTAGTAGCTAAATAGCTGAAAGGTTTATTGTGATTTTATTATCCACATCCAACTAACTATCAATAACATTTCCGTGTCTCTTCACTCCATGCCTATGTACGTTGGTCTGTGTCTGCCTGTAATTGTGGGAAAAGGCAGCTCTATTCTGAAAGCCCAATAGCTTCACCTTTGAGTGTAACCAACGGGGCAGAGTGAAGAGCACAAAAACGTGACAATTAGTGGCCATTTTTACACGCGATAAGAAGTTGAGTGTTTAAATAGACACCGTGTCACCCAAAGGAGAGGCATAAAACTGCCCTGTGTGTCATTGGTCTGAAGCTGGCCATACACTAAAAGATAAGCTCATTTTCAACCTCACCAATGAGTGGATCTTTCCCTCAGTATGCCCACCTACAGGAATGCAAGCCTGAGTAGTGAGGACTACATGAATGAGCCAATGCGGTCCTTAATCTGACAGGGAAAGTAAACCTTCCCAATCGACTACATTTTAGCCAGATATCAGTCGGGTAGGCCTGTCAGATGGCCCCATACATGAGCAGATAATCTGCCAAATTGGTCTGAAGGGCCCGAATCAACACCTTAAATCTGTCTGTATTTGGCCACCTTTAAGGTGCCCATACACGAGCAGATCCGCTCGCTTGGCGATGTCGCCAAGCGAGCGGATCTTCCCCCGATATCCCCACCTACGGGTGGGCGATATCGGGGAGCGTTTAGGTTAAAAAAAAAATAATCCGATCGTTTGGCCCTGGGGCCAAACGATCGGATTATGTGGGCGGCAATGGGGCAGTCGGATCGGGGACCGCATCAACGAGCCGATGCGGTCCCTGAAATTGGCCAGATCTCGATCGGCCAGGTTAGAAAATCTGGTCTGATTGGGGACCGCATCGGCTCGTTGATGCGGTCCCCGATCCGACTGCCCCATTGCCGCCCACCAGATTTTCTAACCTGGCCGATCGAGATCTGGCCAATTTCAGGCCAGATATCGGTCGGCCAGGCCGCTCTGCTCTCCCCATACACGGGCCGATTAGCTGCCGAATCGGTCCAAGGGACCGATATCGGCACCTATAGTCGGCCCGTGTATGGGGGCCTTTAGATTTATGTGTGTATGTGGCCTGTGGATCCTTTAGCTGACAAATGTACTCCCAAGGCCAACTTTGCATTTATTTGGCCAAGCTCTGATACATAAGGTTAGCACATTAGTGCATATGAGAAGCTCAGAGATGCCCGTGTAGGTACCGCTGGCTGATCCCCATTACCATGAGGATTATTAGAGCCTTGAGAATCCATTGGAAATATATTGGCAGGTGCGGGTACAACATTCTCATGCAATGTGCGAATCTCATGCAAACAGAGTAATAAAAGCAAAGCTGGAATATGTCATTCTCTCCCATATAATGCCTCACCATTCCACAAGTTGTAATTCAACTGATTCCTCACATTCTCAAGTATTAATGAAGAATCAAAATGCATGAGTGTTCTATTCGGAAGCATTTAGAATGCATTTTCTCTTTCTGTAGGGGAGATAAACAAACAAACAGAATGAGGCTGTTGCTCCCAATGCACACAGTGTGACTGTCATTAATTCCGCACTTGGCCATGCAATGCCCGGCACACAGCTATACCATGAAATATGTAAGGAAGATGGTGTGACAAAGCTCTGGGAACGCAGGCAAAGTTTTATCTTTGTGACCAGCAGCAGATTGTCAATATGTTTTATATGCTATATTTATATTATAAAACTACTTTATGATTTGAGAGATACTAAGAAAAGCAAATATCTAATTGGTCGCTATAGGTTACTGCACTAGACAACCTCGTCAGTAAATGTTTATATGCAATCATTTTTTCCTCCGTCAAATACAGGTATTGGATTCATTATCCAGTAACCCGTTATCCAGAAAGCTGTGAATTACAGAAAGCCCATCTCCTATAGACTCCATTATAATGAAATAATTCACATTTTTAAAAATGATTTCCTTTTTCTCTGTAATAATAAAACAGCACCTGTACTTGATCCCAACTAAGATATAATTAATACTTATTGGGGTTTAATTAACATTTAAATCGTTTTTTTAGTAAACTTAAGGTATGGAGATCCAAATTACAGAAAGCATTCTGAATAACAGGTCCTATACCTGTACTTTGCTCCATGCCCTCCAGGAGCTGAGCTTTTAGAAGACAACATAAAGGGATAATTGATTTTCTCTGGGCTCTTTAATTTCAGGTCATATAGGGAAGGATCAAAAATGCCTTCATTTTTTTGTACTCCTCTAATGGAAACATTAGAAGATGAATAAAAGATTTGTCTGCTTTGTTTTCATTAGAAGAAGTGATCCTCTAATTGGGTTCCAGTATAAGTCAGTTATATGGTGTGTGTATATTGTATAGATAGAAATACCACAGCCTAGGTAGTCGGGGTGACACTCTCTTCACTCTGTAAAAAATACAATATATATATATACCATTGTTTTTCAGGCAATACTTGGCCTATTAGAAGCTCTGTGCATCTGAATTTTGGTAGATATACATAGCAGGGAACTAAAGACCCTTGGCCCTAGGTGCAAAATTTGCAGCTGGACCACCCTCCACAATGCAGCACTCGCCATCCTCGTGCCATTATCCCAGACCTGCTGGGCACAGTGGGGATTTGGCCCTGGTACACACACCCTGCCCCCATGGAAGTTACGCCACTGGACATATAAGTGGAGTTTTAAAGGAGAAGGAAAGGTAAAAACTAAGTAAGCTTTATCAGAAAGGTCTATGTAAATACAGCCATAAGCACTCACAGAAATGCAAACTGAGTCCTCTATCAAAAGAAACACAGGATTTCTTGTCTCCTTTTTTGTAAACGTGTTCTTCGGTGTCTGACTTCCCCTCTCAGAAAAATTCTTCATTCCAAGGGCCAGAGTATTTGAAGCTCTCTCCTGCTCCCCCCTCCCATAAGAATTCTGAGCTATAACGGCTAGAGCTGCAGCAGGAAGCTAGGAAAACCAAGCTGAAATGGAAGCTACAATCTTAAACAAACAGAGGGAGCTTCTAAAGCTCTTTACTCAGGTATTATAAAGCTTTCTGCAGAATAAATATAGCATTCTAGGTGGCACGAATGTGGCGAGTCTATTGGCAGTAAAATGCCAAAATGACTTTCCTTCTCCTTTAAGTAGGTTTCACATCTATGTTGGAAAGGTTTCTTTACCATAAGATCAGGAAGGTTACTGAATTACCTACTGAGGAGGAGCTTATACCTTTCTAGCTTTTTTAGCATTAATCAGCATATGAACATATGATAAAATCATTGATAAGTCCAGGTTATTTACTGCCATGAAAATGTTGGTAAATATGTTTTCCAAGCATCTTGGCTACTATCTCACAACTGATCTAAAGCACAATTAATATCTCTGATGCCCTAACTATCACAGTGCTTTACCATTACCAGAAACCCACGGTGGCTGCCCAGTGCAACCGGCCTGAGCCTGTAATTCCCCTCATGCTTTGGATATGGAAACCAGAATGTTTCCTAAGTTTCTTGAGCAACTTTAATCTATTGGATTCTTCCAAACAGTTTCTCTTCTGCCCCTGTCTGGCTTCTCACATACAAATTGTCATATTCTGTTAGAACATGATCTCTATATTTACCCAGTCATTCTTTCTAACCACCACCCTACCTCTCAATTCCTAGTAACTGCCACTCTCAGTTCCTAGACAACCATATTGTATGCAGCCGTTCTGTTTACTTTTATCCAAACTCTATTTTGATCTAAAATAAAACCCTCTGATATTAGTGCCCAGCGATGTCTAATTTACTCTTTCTTTAAGTACCCCATCGCCAAGATAGTTCTTCTCTAGCAATACAAATTGCAGGGTTCTTCCCTGGTTTATGTCATGCTTGTCCATGTGGTTTCATCCCCTGTTGCTACAACACTTTATCAGCACCTAAGATGTCACAGGATACTAATACTGCCCTGTGATGTTATATTTGCTGTAAATAGAATATTCAAAGGTACACAAAATGGCAAGTTATATGTACTCCATGCCGAAATAAAAAGAGCTGCACCTAAGGGCACATACCACAGAGTGGGGTGCACAGTTCTAATAAACATGGCCCTTTGCACTTATTTTTGCATGTTGCCCTGCACTTTATCTCTTAGTGGCTTTATCTCTGTGTGATTCAGGGGCGTATGGTGCTTTTTAATTAATAACCTGCTCAGCCTTTTTACATTTACGTATTTTAGTGTTTTTCCCCCCCCATCATACATTATTTTGGATACATTTTTATTTCTGCTTTCATTTACCTCAGACTATGGTCCCTTACTGAATGATGGAAGTGGATCCCTCCCTGGCACTGACCACTTACTGTCTTAGGGTTAAATCAGACTTCCCACCAAAATATGGGATCAACCCTATATCGCCCCACCTCAAGGTGAGAATACCTTGGAAAGATCTGCTTATTTGGCTACCTTGCCAAATGAGTGGTTCTTTCAAGTTATGGCCACCTTAAGGCACAACATGGTTTTACTGGTTCCATGTTGATCAGCTTTGAAAAGTTTGTAGTGTGGCAACTTGAGATTTGCTTGGGACAAACCTAAAAATATGCAGTATGGGATGAACCACACACTAAGGGGCACATTTACTAATCCACGAACGTCCGAAAAGCGCCCGAATGCGTTTTTTTCATAATGTTCGGTATTTTTGCGACAATTCGCGAAAGTCGTAATGGCTATGAAAAAGTCGCAACAATTAATGAAAGTCATAATGGCTATGAAATAAGTTGCGACAATTCACGAAAGTCATAATGGCTATGAAAAAGTTGCGACAATTCACAAAATTTGTAATGGCTATGAAAAAGTCGCGCCAATTCGCGCAAGTCGTAACGGTTGCGAAAAAGTCGCGACAACTTACGAAAAAGTCGTAACGGCGACTAAAAAATCGAAAAAAATACGAAAAAGTCGCAAAATGTTCGTTTTCCAATCCGAATTTTTCTCATTCGGATTCGTGGATTAGTAAATCAGCCCCTATGCATGCTACTCTTGTGTATATATTTGTTATTTGTATTGTTAAAAGTTATTTTTTTTTATAATGCAATTATAGTTTGTAATAAGTTTGGAGGACCAATCCAATGGCAGGTAACTTAATCTGCATTGCCTAAGGCCACTGTGCTGCGATCACATCAGTCCATGCCCAGCGTTGACACTTGCACAATTACATCATTTGTGTCTCCAGCTTGGGGAATACCCTTTGCCACAGAAGGGGCAGTTCTGCACATTACGGCCAATCATAAATGTAGTGTCCAATAAACACTGAAATACAAACCTTTGACCTTGTAATTAAACTGTAATGTGCTGCTGTTATTGCTCTTTTCTTTTGTCAATAGTAAATCATACAAAATCATTTTTGCCATTTTTTTCTGCTTTAGTTGATTAACATTTCTCTTGTAACAATGAAATCAAAAGGCATTTTTTTTCTTTTTTCCCAGGTTAACTTATAAAAGAAACAAAAAAAAACAATAATACCCTTAATTGGATTTATTTTGCAAAAGTACAATAGTAATCACTTTAAAAGTTTACCTTTTTATTAAAAAAAGGAAGAAAATTCTCTAATTTTAGGCAGAATTCCAAAAAACCCTATTGCTACTCCAACAAAGCTTTCTATTGTTTGCTCATAGAATACAATACAAACTGTGGCAGTAACGTTTCCATTCTCGGTTTGCTGATACTGGGATTAATATAGCATTATATTTGTTGAGCTCTCTGCAAAAAGGAAAATCACTAAGAAATGGGCAGATCGTTGTGAATAAAAAAGGACCGCTGACATCAAAACATTCAAAGGCTTCAGGTACAGCACAGTATAGTTAAAGGGGTGGTTCAAATTTAAGATAACTTTTAGTATGTTATAGAACAGCCAGTTGTAAGGTCTTAGTCTTCATTTCTTATATTTTACAACTTTGGATTTATTTGCTTTTCTCTTCTGACTCCTTCCTTCTTTCAAATGGGGGTCATTGACCCTGGCAGCCAAAATACTCTTGCCTATGAGGCTACAATGTTATTGTTTCTTTTTATTAATTCACTTTCTATAGTCCCTCTCCTATTAATTTTCCAGTTTCTAATTCAAACTACTGCTTGTTGCTAAGGTATTTTTAACCCTAACAACCAGATAGCTTCTGAAATTCCAAACTGGAGAGCTGCTGAACAAAAAGCTAAATAATTAAAAATCACAAATAATGAAAAATTCAGACCAATTGCAAATTGTCTCAGAATAGCAATGTCTACAAAATACTACCTTTATACCTTTATATATTTTCCTGTGTGCTTGTTAATAATTAAGCTAAAACTGGAACTTCTGGGAATCCTTTAAGATTCCAAATCCAGATTTGACTAAACGTGCCCTTTACCCTGCAATATATTTCTATAAAGTATACGTTACTTAAAAAGACTTTTGCATTCGATTAGGATCCTTGGACCTGAGACTGAAGGTGTCAGACTTTATTTATAAAACTATAAAAACAACAGATTTATGGTAGCCCACTTCTGGCTATGGCTTTACTTCTAACACGCAGGTGTATGCGTGTGGTGCTAACAGGAGCCCTGTGCCCCCGCTTACTATGGGGGGCAGGTATACCTTATACTTAGCGTGCCCCCGCCCAGGGTAGGGACAGGTTGAACTGTAACACCCCTTCCTGGGAAACTTCTTAGGTTACTCTGTATAGTCCTCCAAAAGTAGGGACTCCCTGCAACTCCCGGTACCTTGCCCCCCTTGGGGTAGCTGCTTACCAGGCAGTTGAGGATCCTCTCTTTGAGGAATTGAATGCTGAATAACCAAATAAACTTCTTTATTGTATCCACACACTATCCAGTATTATGGCATGCAGGTTCAGGTACTTTCTCCTTACTTCCTCTAGGAGCCCCTCTCGCTTAGGCCTATTCCCTGGTACTCCCACCAAGAGATCCTTTCTTAGAGTTCTCCCTGGTACTCACGCCAAGAGACCCTCTCTAAGGGCTCTCCCCAGTACTTCCACCAAGAGACACTCCCTTGGGACTCTCTGTGGTACTCACGCCAAGAATACCCTCTCGCTTAGGCAATCTCCTGAACTCTGGCCAGTAATGCCGGGAGGTCTTAACCTCATTTATATCCTGTTGGGGCTTCAGACTGCCCTTTCTAGGTACTCTGTCTAACCTTTCAGAAGGGGGTACCAGGACTAAAGACCTTACACAACATGTGTGCCATCCCATTTTATACTTCAACACACCACCTAGTGGTTGCTATTAGAACCACAGGGAAACTCCTTTTTCACACATAAACAGCTGGGACCACCGTTAGGTGTCCATAACCCATAAGGCCACCCTCTGGTGCCTGTCTAAAGGGAAACCCATCCTAAAGGGGCCCAAACCTTGGGATCCCTACATTATGTATACATTTTTTATCTCAAGTGCTTTAAGAAACACTAATGTGTATAAGCTAGGGTCACAGGGTATTTTACTTTAGCTATTCACTAACTTCTGGAGTAGAAGAATGAGCATAGAAAGAATTGATTTATTTGACTGCATAGTTTATAGAGGTCATTTACAATGTCCCTGGGGGCAAGTGCTAGGAAACCAAGAGATGCATAATTGCACCCCTTAGAGCTCATTCAAGAAGTACCTGCATTTGCAGTCTTGCTGTGATCTCTACCTTGTACTGGATGCATCTGAATAACGTGCAAGTTAGAGAGAGGACTCCTATATGTATCTCATGAACACTGTTCTGTTTCATATATCTTGCTTTTAAACAGTGTCAGACTATTAGCTTTTAGTTGTAACAAGGTCTGGGCCTGGCATTTCACAGAGGCCCAAATTAGAGTACACAGAGGCCCAAATTGGCCCGCACCATTCTAATAAATACTGATATCTTACAGCAGCCCCTCTGGCAGAATTCACAGCTTGCCAGTCCAGCCCTAGTTGCAACAGCTCACTGTGACCTATAGAAGGAATTCTGCAGTTAGTAACAATCAGTCCCCAGGAATTCACAGCTGACAGTCTAGTTGTGTGCACAGGCAGTGACCATGTGCCCTGAGCCTTGGTCTGCAAAGAAAGAATTAGGTGCCAGCATCTATCTATTAATAATGTGTGTTGCTGGGAAGTCTTTCATTAAAACTACTAGGGGGAATAACTTGTTAAACTGCGGACATATCAAATCCATAACTTTTAGATTTGGCCAAATACAGAACCTTGAACAAAAGATCCAAAACAATATTGACCAGAATCTCATGTTTAATTTACATACTGAAAGTTGAGCAAAATTCTCCCCAAAAATGATCAGTTTCTGACTGCTTTAAAGACATTAGGACTTGGGCTTTGGTTCCGCCAGCCTCTCCTGCAAAAAGTGCTGGAATTCAGCTAAATCCCAAACCAAATGCTGGATTAGGTGTATCCCTAGTTAAAATGTATTAAAATAACCCACCTCAGCATAGTGTTGGAGAAACTAGGTTCATTTTAGCTGTAAAGGTTGCTATCCAGGGCTCCATATCTGCAAAGAAGACAATAGAACAGACATTTGTTTTACTACTGGAGTGCTAAGGTTGGTACAACCAATGCCACGTCAGATACCATATATCTCTATACCTTTAGATTAAACATTTTTCTTATTTTAACTGAATTGTAACTCGAAATACTAATTATTAATCATTTTTGCTGATACCCAGTGTACATATGTAATGCAGGTACTGCACATACAGTATGAATATTTGTGCTGTTTTCCGAAAAATATAAATGTTACCCTTTGCTGTGCTTCATTGAGTTTATACACACCTGTGTGTGCCTGCCACAGATGGGCGAGGGAAGCATGTCTGACATCTCACTCTCACTTCACAAATACATTCTTTATGTTATTTTTTATGAATATTTATACATCAACCAGCACACACTTACTGACTAGTGGCATTTGTTACAAACAAGAGATCTAGATCTGAAATGAAGGATCTAATGGGAGCCAGTGATATACAGTAGGTACAAGAACAATGAAGCAGATCCAGTTAGAGAATTAGGTGAGGTAAAATGAAGCTAAGAAGCTTGGGTTGAACAGGTCTCACATTCTGTGCTGGCAATTCCTTGTTAAGGAAGGCTCAGATATGCAATAATAAATGCATGAATGTGGAAGGGGGAAGGTCCCTGTCTTCTTTTGCTGGGTACTTAAAATTCCCCCAATTCCATTGGACCAAACTGCTCTTCTTTGCACTGCTGGTTCTGACTGTTGGCGTAGAAGACAACTGATTAAGAGGCTGGTGAAGATGCATGCAAGGCAGTCCAGTCTTGCCTAGAGAAGAACTGGCTTCATCTACATTGTTAGAATTGTCAGAACCAGCAATAAGGGTTTAAAATAGTTTGTAAGTAAACATACAAATTAATTCACGGTGGGGGCAGTGAGGTTGGGGAATGCCCTTCCCAGTGATGTTGTAATGGAAGATTCTAGTCATGCCTTTAAGAGGGGGCTCGAGTGATTTTTTTACCAAGCATAATATCCAAGGCTATTGTGATCTTAAGATCTACAGTTAGTTATCTGGTATAGGTATTGCTATATATATAGTTTATGTATGTGAGTGGATAAGTCTGTAAATGTGTATATATGTGCACTGGGATTCATTTGGGGTGGTTGAACTTGATGGACTTAGTAACAACATGAGATTATTTCCAATTCACCTAGATAATGAGATACCCCTAGAAAGGAGTGATGCTATAAGGCTTGTACAACGCTAGAGGCAAGTTGCATCCCTCCAGCGTCCAGCACACAAGAGGAAAGTCAAAAACAAAACTGCACATTCCAATTAACTAGAGTAACCCCCTGCAACACTGGTTGCTTCATTGAGCCTAGTGTATGTGTTTGTCATAGGGGCCTTAGAGTGTCAGCCCCACTGGTCTGGGGAATGTAATGTAGTAAAAGTGCAAAGTCTGCTACAGGTATAATCACCTATTGCAACCAATCAGCAGGCAGCATTTATTGATCCCCTGCCTGTCTGAAAGTAAACAATTGATTGCTTACCATGGGTTATGAGAAAGGGACACCTAGCACCTTTTATTACATTACCCAGTTAGGGCATATTCTGAAGGTCAGTGACAGCAACCTACTAGAGCTCAGGGTTTTCTCATGCAGCCCCAACCACTCAAGGACCACACATTATAATCTATGTTAAATATAGCAATGCCCCTCATCCACAAGGTAAGGGTTAGTTTCTAGTACCCAGGGACGTGACATGAATAAAACATGTAAGGGGAATAAACACACTGACCCATAATCCTACAGTCAGATAAACTGCAATGGGCACTGGGAATTGCATCAATAATGGGGGTGCATGTGATAGTAATGCAGCTAATAAAGTATGGTAAATCATACGTATATTCTTTGTTGTGGTTGATACACACAAAATCCTTACCAAACAATAAGGTAACAGTTTGGCTGCATGAATCTTCTCTCTGCCAAAAGCAAATAAAATACAGTGGTGTGAAAAACTATTTGCCCCCTTCCTGATTTCTTATTTTTTTGCATGTTTGTCACACAAAATGTTTCTGATCATCAAACACATTTAACTATTAGTCAAAGATAACACAAGTAAACACAAAATGCAGTTTTTAAATGAGGGTTTTTATTATTTAGGGAGAAAAAAAATCCAAACCTACATGGCCCTGTGTGAAAAAGTAATTGCCCCCTGAACCTAATAACTGGTTGGGCCACCCTTAGCAGCAATAACTGCAATCAAGCGTTTGCGATAACTTGCAATGAGTCTTTTACAGCGCTCTGGAGGAATTTTGGCCCACTCATCTTTGCAGAATTGTTGTAATTCAGCTTTATTTGAGGGTTTTCTAGCATGAACCGCCTTTTTAAGGTCATGCCACAACATCTCAATAGGATTCAGGTCAGGACTTTGACTAGGCCATTTTGTTTTTCTTCAGCCATTCAGAGGTGGGTTTGCTGGTGTGTTTTGGGTCATTGTCCTGCTGCAGCACCCAAGATCGCTTCAGCTTGAGTTGATGAACAGATGGCCGGACATTCTCCTTCAGGATTTTTTGGTAGACAGTAGAATTCATGGTTCCATCTATCACAGCAAGCCTTCCAGGTCCTGAAGCAGCAAAACAACCCCAGACCATCACACTACCACCACCATATTTTACTGTTGGTATGATGTTCTTTTTCTGAAATGCTGTGTTACTTTTACGCCAGATGTAATGGGACACGCACCTTCCAAAAAGTTCAACTTTTGTCTCGTCTGTCCACAAGATATTGATCTTGGCAATCATTGAGATGTTTTTTAGCAAAATTGAGACGAGCCATAATGTTCTTTTTGCTTAAAAGTGGTTTGCGCATCAGGCCGTTTTTGCCCAGTCTCTTTCTTATGGTGGAGTCGTGAACACTGACCTTAATTGAGGCAAGTGAGGCCTGCAGTTCTTTAGATGTTGTCCTGGGGTCTTTTGTGGCCTCTCGGATGAGTTGTCTCTGCGCTCTTGGGGTAATTTTGGTCGGCCGGCCACTCCTGGGAAGGTTCCCCACTGTTCCATGTTTTTGCCATTTGTGGATAATGGCTCTCACTGTGGTTCGCTGGAGTCCCAAAGCTTTAGAAATGGCTTTATAACCTTTACCAGACTGATAGATCTCAATTACTTTTGTTCTCATTTGTTCCTGAATTTCTTTGGATCTTGGCATGATGTCTAGCTTTTGAGGTGCTTTTGGGCTACTTCTCTGTGTCAGGTAGCTCCTATTTAAGTGATTTCTTGATTGAAACAGGTGTGGCAGTAATCAGGCCTGGGGGTGACTACAGAAATTGATATTGAAATTGAAAATTGAAATTGATAAACCACAGTTAAGTTATTTTTTAACAAGGGGGGCAATCACTTTTTCACACAGGGCCATGTAGATTTGGAGTTTTTTTTCTCCCTTAATAACGTAAACCTTCATTTAAAAACTGCATTTTGTGTTCAATTATGTTATCTTTGACTAATAGTTAGCGGTTTTTGATGAGCAGAAACATTTAAGTGTGACAAACATGCAAAAGAATAAGAAATCAGGAAGGGGGCAAATAGTTTTTCACACCACTGTATATTCATACTTATACATTCCTTTATAGCAATGCTATGGGGAGATACGTGGTGGTGGTGGGCAGCTACAATTTTCCTTTACTAATGCATTCCAGTGTTGTCTTCTGCCTATGGGCAAGGAGAAAGTTTTCATTTATGGCAGTGGTAGTCAAGACTTCTTCAGTCCATGCCCTCTTTGAAAGTCCAGCTTTTGGTGAGGGTTCCCGTTAGCGTTATGGCAGACAGCACAAAAATTAATTTTTTGGTGCTTGTATGATTTCCAGCTTGGGAGGTGGAAGAATGCTTGCAATTGCCCCTTCATAGACATACATGGTAATCAATCTCTCAAAAATGCTCACTGCCGTGCCATTGCACCAGCAGGGACAGGTCAGTTACCATATACAGTCTATGGAGGAATAATTGCCTTGGGCTATAGCCCTTATGCTTATAACTAGGCTTCAGACATATGCAAACATATCTTCTGCAGGACCGTATATGCCAGGGCACCAGTACTTGGTAGGGCTGTGTGATTTGTAGATGTTCCCAAGTCCAGTTTGTTGGATAACAGCCTAAGGGTAGCCTAAGTGGCAGATTTATTAAAACTTATCTCATTTGAAATTCGAATAAACTCATTTCCATGAACATCTTACATTTACTAAAAAGTTTGAACCAAAAAAGTTGCAAAAAACGTGAAAACTCAAAATTTGTTGCGTGAAAACTGTGACTTTTTTGAATTGTCACACAAAAAAACAGCATCAGTAATCTGAAAACCTCTAAAGTTTCGCAACAAAGAAAGAATGTCAAGGGAAGAGAAGGGACATCTGCCATTGACTTCTACATCTCGAAAAGTTTTAGATGGCAAAATGTCGGATTCTGATTTTATTTGCCATTTTCATGCACAGTAAATTTTACAAGGAAAATCATGAGTTTTGGCGTAAAAAAATCAGAACCATGAAAAAAAACATTTTTTTTCTCGTATTGGATTTTTAACACTAAGGGGCTGATTTACTTACCCACGAACGGGTCGAAATGAGTCCGATTGCGTTTTTTTCGTAATGATCGGTATTTTGCGATTTTTTCGTATGTTTTGCGATTTTTTCGGATTCTTTACGAATTTTTCGTTACCAATACGATTTTTGCGTAAAAACGCGAGTTTTTCGTATCCATTACGAAAGTTGCGCATTTTTCGTAGCGTTAAAACTTACGCGAAAAGTTGCACATTTTTCGTAGCGTTAAGTTTTAACGCTACGAAAAATGCGCAACTTTTCGCGTAAGTTTTAACGCTACGAAAAATGCGCAACTTTTTACGCAACTTTCGTAATGGATACGAAAAACTCGCGTTTTTACGCAAAAATCGTATTGGTAACGAAAAATTCGTAAAGAATCCGAAAAAATCGCAAAACATACGAAAAAGTCGCAAAATGTTCGTTTTCAAGTCGGAACTTTTCCAATTCGGGTCGGATTCGTGGGTTAGTAAATCAGCCCCTAAAAGTCGGATGTAAAAAAAAGTCTAGATTTTTTCAAGATTTACTATTCATCTAAACGGCTAAGAATTCGAATACAACAATTCGCCAGGTAAAACTTGCCGAATTCATTTAGAAGTCAATGGCAGTTGTCCCTTCGCTTTCCTGGAAGATCCCTTTTTTGCATTGAAACTTTAGAGGTTTGGGGGTTTTGTGTGACAATTAGAAAAAGTCACATTTTTGCAGCGACAACTGACTTTTTCTCGCACAGACTTTTCCTATCAGATTTTTATTATTAAATGTTAGACATTTGAGAAAATGAGTTTAGTCGAATTATAGAGTTTTAGTAAATGTGCCCCTAAGTGTATAAAGAAATATCATGTTGTTATATTTATAGGATGAAATCACCCCTTTACAAAATCCTTTGCTTGCCTCTTCCAAACCATGAGAATTATTGACGGCAGGCAGCAGACATAGGAAATACAAGTACAGCCTTCTGCATATAATGAATGTGCAAACCAGGTCTAGCAAAACAAAATGTAAGTTTCTTGTGTGGTTAGCGTGTCCTTAATGCCTTTTTTCATGTTTGTCTTGCTCAGGTGCGTGCAAGCGCCATTGCCCAGGATGCAGACCAGAACTATGACTATGCTAGCAACAGTGTGGTTCTTCATCTGGAGCCTGGGGACGAGGTTTATATTAAACTAGACGGAGGAAAAGCTCATGGTGGGAACAACAACAAATATAGCACATTTTCTGGATTTATCATCTACGCTGACTGAGGACATCTCTCCAAAAGTACAAATGACTTCCCCTGGAGATGGTCGTCATGGATTTTTTTTGGGTTTTGCTCAGTCCATAAAGATACTGGTTATGGGACAAGAATACCAATGAATATCCTACAAACTTTTAAGATATTAACTAAATTAAATACATATAAATGTTGTATAAGTTCCACAGGTTGTGTCATGCCCTGCCGCCAAAGCAAGCGCTCTCTGTTTGTGCCTGTGTGAATTGAAACACGTACTATAAAACACAGATTTTCTAAACAAAAGATCCCACAAGTGAAAACATTCCCTACATACAGTATACTCAATCGATATCCTATAATCTCGCTGCTTTATCCATGTGTGGATTGTGTGATTTGCCTGCCTATGACAATGCTTGGAGTTTACTAGTAACATGGTGAAGACTGATTTGCTTACAATGCAAAGGTGATGCACAGAAAGCAGTGATTGGTGCATCCTAGACAGGGCGCTATTTGTAATTGGCCGGTCCTTGTGACTGTCATGCTGTGGTCCAGCCTAAATACCTGGAAGTAAGCAAATTAAAGGATAGCGAGAAAAGAGAAGTATTACCTTGACGGCAGATTGTAATTTAACTGTAAGATAGCAAGATTAAGATAAAAGAAAAAGCATTTAACGTTTCTATTGAATATTGAAAAGCAATGTGCATTTATTTTATATTTACCCTTGGTTGAATTTCATTTTTGTACCCATAAACCTAACTGTATTGTATATGTAAAATGGAGAATAGCACAGAGCATGCATTCAATGCAGCTGTCTTTTCCTAGATCTAAGTGGAAGAGAGCAATGCAGGCCATTATGTAGCCACATAATAAGGTATCAATACAATGGAGGTGCTCTGTGTAATGGCACTTTCACTGTGGTTATTGGGATGTTCGCTTGACTCCTGAGAGAGCAACACGGGGGGCATTTTTGATTTGTGTAGGAGCTAGTGAAATGCTGGCCTACATTAAGCACTTTTTTATGCAAATAGAACTTAAACAGTAATAAAACCCCACGCACTTTGATAAATCTAAGGCACGGTGGGGAACATCGGAGAGACGGAAGTAGCTTACGAGTCATTTTTAATTCCTGTGGCTTTCTTCTTATCCTGAAATAGCACAGTCTTAGCCCTTTCTCCTATCTCCCTCCAATGTGCCCTTTAAAGATGTGCAGGAGAAGATTTGAATGGCTAAAAAAAGAAAATGCTGAAGTTTTACTAATGATTTTTAATAGGCATCGGCCTTTATAATAACTCTAGCAATGAATCGCTACCAAAGATAGTTCTTCAGAACCCTTGGATTTCTGTCAGTCCTAAAAAAAGTAATTAGAGCAGAGCTGCTGAGAAACCACAGTTCCCAAATTCCTAATTCAGCAACCAGCTGAATTCTGGGAATTGTAGTTCATAATGGGGCCTGATCATCAAGAGCATGTGTGGCACTATATTAGCCCTGCCTGTATAGCTTTGATATAATGCAATAACAGGCATTATATGAGCTGCAGGGCTTGTAACCCATACTAATCAATGACTTGTTTAATTTTAATATAAGCGATGCAGTCTGCTGATTAGTTCATAGGGGTCACTACAACTGGAACTGCATCAGTTAAGTTATCTCAGTACTGTATGACCTGTGCTGGAGTAAGATTGGCAAACGTTGCTCTGGTTAGGTTACTTATAAAACACAGTAAACCTGGTTGAAAAGGACATTGAATTGCATTAAGGTCAACCTTTGATTAACGCTGTACAAACTGACACAAGCCCTCGAAGTTTATTTTATAATTTGTGATTCTAATAATGACAGTGGGTCTCGCTAGCCCTGCCATATAAAGCCATCTAATTTAGGAAAGGCGCTCTTTAGGCATAGCTAAATCTAACTGCTGACTGTATAGGGAATGTCAATAGACACTGATATAGAGTATTAGTGTTGCTATTTTGCTCTACTGGTGCCATCTTGCCCTACTACACTGCTGCTCTCTATTTGCTATACAGCACAGATCAGGGCAGTTGCCACTATTTACAGCACCGATTAGAAATCTCACATTAGTCTTGCCCACACAGCACTACTTTAATGGCCAATATACTATATGCACTAGGTACTAGGAAAGGCTGTATAAGTTTTCCAAAATAAAATGCCATACAAGCACTGATTACAGAGTTCA
Source organism: Xenopus tropicalis (assembly GCF_000004195.4). Taxonomy (NCBI): domain Eukaryota; kingdom Metazoa; phylum Chordata; class Amphibia; order Anura; family Pipidae; genus Xenopus; species Xenopus tropicalis. Next base: position 28,895,897 of record NC_030682.2, read on the forward strand.
TAAATCCAATAGCTGGAGTATTTATCAGTGCTACACATAATGATATATGAGCCATTCTTGCACAGATGGCTCTGCGCTAAACCCATGCATTGCTCAGAGTTTATAATGAGCTCCTTTGACCTCCATACGACAGAAGATCCTTTGATGCACTTACAGGGGTTACCTACATACAGTTACAAGGGCAAAAGCATGTAGGTTGGGTTGTAGGGATACAGATGTGTGTTCTATCAATTATCAAGTCTCCCCCCTTCACGTCATTAACCAATAGGATGAAAGTTCCAGCAGTGCAACGCTACCAGTGCTGATAATGCTGGCTGGAGAATTCCCTACCTCAGACAATGTGAAGGTTCTTATAGCACATTCTGTCAGGCAGTAAATCATGAATCTGTAGGTTTAATTCAATCGGGATCATCTCGATGGAATCTTTCAAAAGAACAAAAAATATCTGAGGTTTTTTTTTTAATGGTTTATTAAACCCTTTGGTTCCCAGGGTAAGGAACAGCAAGTCATGCTCAAGCAACTACATGTTTATCCCTCTAGCAATGAAAGGGACTCACTATCCTGAGGTATTGCCAACTTGCGCCAAGACAACTGTTCTCTCACTTTTTTGTGACAGTTTTACTTTCCATTTATGTTGCGTACTTCAGTGAAGGACAAGCAACCAACTATTTTTGTTTGTGTGAACAAAAATAAATAAATGAAATGCTAAAATCCTAATGAGTGTACTGAATAAGAATAAAACTGTGGCTGTCCAAACTTTGGGAAGTTGTACAAAGAGTACATAGATCAGTGATTTAAAGGGGAACTTAAGAGCCCCACATACCCCCTAATATACCTATCCCTGTAATCTGTTCCTTCAAAAAGTATGAATAAATACCATTTTTATATGCTGAAATCCAGCTGCAAAACAGTTCTCTTTCTGCATCATTTGAAATCCAGGCAGGGGGGGAGGGACTAAAGCATTGATTTTACTAATTGTAACAACTTCACTGCAGCTTACAGACAGCATGCGGGAACTACATAAACCACAATGCATTGCACTGTGTTACTTTCCTTATTGACATCACATGTGCAGGGAATTGTGGAATTTGGAGATTGCAGGCTAAGGACAGTTGGCTACTGTTACATTTACAAGGTTACATTTTTGCAAAAAAAACAAAACCACACATGCCTTTTTTTTATACCCACAATGCCACATAATAACCCACACCCACAGCAATTTACAAGTGCAGGAACATATAGAGATTTAGACAGGTAAATTGTGTTTTAATGGTTTTAATGTGTATATACACAAGAAAGCAGCCATGCTACCATATGATTCATTAGGTACAAGATAGATGTGTGTGTAGATACAACATACACTACATCAGTGTTTTTCAAGCTTTTTTGGGCAAAGGCACACTTGTTTCATGAAAAAAACCACGAGGCACACCACCATTAGAAAATGTTAAAAAATTTAACTCTGTGCCCAGCAGCAGTGCCCCCCTAGTACATTGGTGCCAAGAGCAGTGCCCCCCTAGTACATTGGTGCCCAGCAGCAGTGCCCCCCTAGTACATTGGTGCCAAGAGCAGTGCCCCCCTAGTACATTGGTGCCCAGCAGCAGTGCCCCCCTAGTACATTGGTGCCAAGAGCAGTGCCCCCCTAGAACATTGGTGCCCAGCAGCAGTGCCCCCCAGTACATTGGTGCCAAGAGCCAGCCCCCCTAGTACATTGGTGCCCAGCAGCAGTGCCCCCATAAGTCAGTGTGCCCCGTGGCCCCCCCTAATACATTGGTGCCCAGCAGCATTTTACTTCTGCTCTTCGGCGGCTTCAGCAGCATCTTCCCCTCACGCGCGCCGCCTCTGCACTTCTGCCTACACGCGACCACACACAGGCCCTTTTATAACCTTGCGCCCCGTGCGTACTGACATCACCCATACACACGGGGCGCAACCAATGACAGGGCCCGGATTTTATAAAACTGTAGCATCGCCGGGCTCCCTTTGAAAGTAAAAATTGCGGCCCTGCCTACGGCACACCAGGCAACATCTTGCGGCACACTAGTGTGCCGCAGAACAGCGGTTGAAAAACGCTGCACTACATAACATACAGAGGGGACCCTGGAACTATTGTCAGGTTCTAAACCCAGGTCTTCTTTGCACCTTAGTCACTAAAGCACATTTAACCAGAGTTTTGGTGCAAGGTGTAAGTACATTTACTGATGCAAGTAACTTGTTGAATGGCTTTTAACAACTTGCAAAAGACCTCATGATTTGCACTTGAGTTCCTAAATGAGCCCCACAGAGTGGTTCTATTACATCCACAGGCCATGATGATAAAAAAATAAGCATCAAACAACACCACTACCCACATCATAGGCCCCCAAGATAAAGCCTTATGATCTAATAGCAGGGAAAAAATAGATGGCATACACAGAAACAGAGGGAGAAGAACGGCATTGATTTTCAATTCTGTGTTCTAAGGATCAGGTGCATCTAAAATAAGCTGTGTTGGCACAGGCAATTTATGGCTGTTTCTTGAAGAAGGTGAAAGATGGTACATGAAAATTATTGAGCGGCAAAGTGTCCCAGAGGCCTAGAGAAATAAACAAGGAAAACAAAGACATGAAGAGGCTGCAGAAGTAATATCAGCAGAGATAAAATACTGAGAGATTTTAGATGAGCCTTGTGTTGGAAGGTGCATATTAGATTGTCTGTAAATGTGTTAGAGTCATGTGATTCTTAGGGCCCCTGTAAGGCTGTTATTGCCAATGGTGCTGCAAAGCATGCTCTAGAAAAACAGCTAAAAGAATGTGTATTAGGGCAGCATTGCTTGCTGCATTCCTACTTTTCTGCTGATATTCATGACATTAATCCTTAATTTATCTTTTACCCCTTATAGTAATGGCCTCCATCCACTTTCCCCAGTTCTAAATTTCCTAGAGATCCTACCCAGTCTCCGCTGCTCCAGCACTTTGCATAGTATTTGGCCCTCTCCGCAATTTCTACACCCTGAAGCCCTTCTGGATATGGATGCAGGGAACTGGAGAGGTGTGAGCTTGAGGTGCCAATAATACTGTATGTTATACAAATAGAAACATTGAGGTGCCAATATGTTGGATCCAAATAGCTTAATAAGCTAATCGTAGAGGCTCCAGCACTGCTTAAAGAATATAAAGTGATTGTGAAGTGAATTCTAAGGGCTGTGACACACGGAGAGATTTGTCACTCGGCAACTAATCTCCACCCGTGTGTCACAGACCTTATGGGGGTTTTGGGTTTTTTATTTCTGACAAAGCTGCAAAAGCTGCCCCACAATCCCCTCCCTACTGTCCTACTGTACTGGGTAACACACAAGCCCTGAAAGAGGTAATAAAACTTTCCCTTCTTGACTACTGGCTTATTATTAACTTTATTATAAAACCATGAATTCAAAATGAAGCCTCTAGGCTTGTGTATAGTGTGAATACCAGTGGGATATTTTCCCTGCTTTTCTCAACCCTCAAATAATACTGCCTAAGGGCTCTGGCACACGGGGGAGATTAGTCGCCCGCGATAAAACTCCCAGTTCGCGGGCGACTAATCTCCCCGAGTTGCCTACCCCTGCCATCCCACCGGCGAACATGTAAGTCGCCGGCGGGATGGCAGACGCGGCGGGGCGATTTCCGGAAATCGCCGAAAAAGACTCGCGAGTCTAATCTCCCCCGTGTGCCAGAGTCCTAACAAGTGTTGCACCAACGAAAGATGCAAATACAGATTACAGCAGTGATCCCACCTGTGGCTAGCGAGCATCATGTTGCTCACCACCACCTTTGATGTTGCTCACCGTAGCCTCAAAGCAGTTGACTATTTTTGAATTATTGGTTTGGAGGCAAGTTTTGGTTGCATAAAAACCAGTTGTACTGTCCAACAAAGCATCCTGTAGAATGCCAGTCCATACTGGGGCTACCAAATAGCCAATAACAGCCCTTATTTGGCACTCCAGGAACTTTTTCATGCTTGTGTTGCTTCATTTTACATATGAATGTGGCTCACAACTAAAGTTTGGGGACCCCTGGATTACAGTGTATTACAAATGATAGGAGAAAGGTCCTTGGGTTTTGGACTGCTAAACAGTTTTAGAACTATGGTCAATGCCAGACAGGCAACCATACATAGGTGGCCATACACTGGCAGATTTAAGCTGCTGACTTGACCCCTGCCTGTGTATTGTGCCTTTCGAGGGGTCGATGATGCAGGCCTGTATCCCTGTTGTGATCTAACTGTTTGACCTCAATAAACAAGTGGATCTTATAATGTGCCAGCTTATGTCTCCCTACATGGCTCTATCTGATCACCGAATCCTGTGTGTGAGTGGATAAGCTAAGAATATATGCCAGTAGGTGTGGCCCTGTGGGTAACAGGAGGCTAAAAGCATTTGGCTGTATCACACAATTCTGGGGCGCAACAATGCAACAATCATTACTGTGGCTTATCTGGCTGTGCAGCAATGGCAATAATTGGTGATGCACACAAATGCACCCTCGTTTCCCCAGTGACAAGTGGTTATGGCCTAGGAAAATAAAAGTGGTCACCAAAAAGAAAGACTGTATTTGTGTCAAAGATATTTAATAAAATATAATAATCAATTGACTTGAAAAAGTTATGACATACATTTCTGATCAGATGGTTATTTCTTCTTCCTTTCTCTCACAAAGAAGCAGTTCTGTCTTAGGGTTGAAATCCTAACTTAGAATAGTCAGACCTTAGTGGTCACAGATCCTGTTCAACATTGACTCCTCACATAACTGCAAGATATGGATATCATAATATAATTAATTAACAGAGTAACCTAGAAGATACTTGTTCAGTTGTTTTCTGGTTTGCATGTGTCTATAAACAGGCCCTTAACAAGATGCATGCTAACAGCAGAGGCATTTAATGCTAAGCAGACATACAATGCTATTTGATTATTTAAAGAGCACATAATTATATTCTAGTATCTAAACTTTTCACAGGGAAGTCATTTAAATTGCCATGTTCCGTATCAAGCATTAATTAATGAACAGCGGGATAATTACAAGCATCATCGATATTACAGGCAACATCAAATTGTTCCAGAGGGGAGTAATTTAATTGGAATCACTTTACTTTCCTACAAGTTGTGCATTATTACTATAACTTGCTCCAAAATATCCTTGATTATAGCTGTCGGTAGGAATTAAATTAATTGTTTTAAAGACCATTGTTTAAGAGTTTCGTTCTAAAGCAGTGGATTGTGATCAAAGAACGGTAAGCACATTCCACAAAGCATTTTCACATGTGATATTTGCACTGGGAGGCTGCGGTCAATTTACATTATAGAACCGAAGGTAAAGAACATTATTTAAATGTTAGCCACTGTTTGGGATTCTCCAGTAATATCTTATCAACACATTGCTGGGATATTCCTCTGACTAGCATCTTGGGAACAATGTTATTGAGGATGTGAGAGTATCCATGGCCACCATATTTGAGCAGCCTATTCTTTGTATGTATGTCATGGGAAACCACAATTCTGTCTTCATAGCCTTCATTAATAAGCAACCGAAGCCTGCAAAACATTAAGGCAACATTAAAAGCATATTTTTTTCCTTTTTTTCTTTGTCTGGGCTCAGATAGAATTACAATTCTTAGCTTGTTGTAGCACTGTGCATTTGAAGAACAGCACATCGGGGTTATTACAGATCACATTTGATGGAGGGAGATAGAGTTCATAAAAGAAGAGGGGGGAAAGGATGGACATGTTTGCTACAAGGGGCTGAAAGATGGAAAAGTGTGGCACTGAGGTGGATATGCTGTTATTTCTAGGGGGTCGCTTTATCAAGAGATGGCGGCAATGTTGGATTATTTTACAGCTGAGATAAAACAAATGATGGTTCTTTACATAAGGTGTCAATTGGATCGTGTCATACTTACATTTTAATTCTGTCATTGTCACTTGGCATATCAACTGCTTGGTTAAACTGGTAATTCAGCATTTCTGTTCCGAATAAGTCGTACTCCAGGTAGGATCCAAGTTTAGCAAACTCCAGCAGTTTTGTCTCATCAAATATTGTCCTGAAATGGTATACCCCACAGATTACTTAAAGGCTGACATTTAGACACTTCTGTCAAGAACAATGACGATTCCCCCTTTGCAGGTTCAGCTACAGGTATTAACAAGCACGTCATTCTAAAGTGGTGGTTATTGAAAGCTGGCGTTCATTATAAAAAGAAGATGGGATATAATATATATTGGATCAAAAGCAAGGGAATAGAACTGTAATGGAAAAGAGAATTACAAAAAAAAAAATTTCAATATATTACAGTTTGATTAAAACAATACTGCTGGAAACCTGTAGTAAAATCTGTGCAGAATACGTAAGGAAAACCCAGAGAGACTTGGGCATACCAGTTTATACGCAGTTATATTAAGCTCATACGTACAGCGTTGCATTATTGAAAAACCTTTGCTGAAAAGCATCAGGAAATTCTTTACCACTCAAGAGGCTTAATTATTCCTCTGCATGACTAGTTTGTAGAACTGAATACAATGTTGGGTTTTATAACACAAATTAAAGCTCATAACTTTTTTTTACCTTTTTTCTTTCCATTTTTGTTTAAATTGCTGTTTCCCTGATTAATACTTTACATACATATACATGTTTTACTGTGTCAATGAAATAACACCATTCCTGCCTGTAGTCAGAATAATCCAAAAACAGTGTGAGGAACTGATGGTGCTGAAGAAGAAAGGTCACCAGTTTTTGGTTTGATCCAAATGGAGACAAGACTATTAACAAGTTAAAGGCTTGCATGGCTACAAAACTATATATTTGTTTCTTAAATTAAAGGGACTTGTAAATATATCTATCTCTGCAGTAAAATGTAAGAAGCCATCACTGTGTTACAGATAATCTTGGACTCGGGGTTTATTTATAAGGCAGTATGATCTAGAACAGTGCTGTCCAACTGGCGCCCCCCCCCCCCCTACATCAAACAGAGATCTGGAGTACGCTAGAGGCCATAAAGCAGTCATGGAGGGAAGGTCTGATGCACTGGCCTCCAGTTGGGCAGCCCTGGTTTAGAATAGAAGAGCAACTAAAAATTACTGAATTGTATGAGGCTTTTGTGGAAAGAACAAGTTAACCTCCATGATAACAAATCTATATCCTATAATATTGTACGTATATTTTTCATTTAAGGATCCTTCCTAACACTAAGGAGCTAGCGACACTGTAATAATGAATATGGAAAGGATGCATGTATCACAGTGATAATACAGAGCACAGGCTTACCTATCAAGGTGAGACATAACTGTTTTGGAGATATCTGCCCCGGCTTCCTGCAGGATCTGGATAATGTGGAAAGGTGCATCACTATTTCTCCCTGGGTGGATATTAACAGGACAGCCAAGCTGAGACTGTGCCTCAGCAGTTGCTTGCAGAACTTTCTTCTCACTTTCTGTTAATGGCCAGGAGCAGCCAATCTCCCCAATGATGCCACATTTAATATTTGTTCCATCTGCTCCTTGAAGTACTTCATTAACTAGGACTTCTGTTAGCTGAAAAAAATTAAGGAAGACTTATATGCAACCCAATAAGCTCAGAGAAACAACAATAAATAATAACTGCCCCTGGCTATTTTTAGGTTCAAGAAAAAAAGTTTCCAAATGGTGTCAGAATAAGCTTAAGTCTCCAGAATCATCCTCAGCCAGTTGTGCATTCTGGGAACAGTAGCCCATAACAGTTGGATATATATGGACTTCAATTTTGCCCTGTTGTCACTGTCTAATCTTGCTGCTTCCATCTTGCTCTGCTGTCACCATATTGTCTTACTGTAGCTATCATGCTCTGCTGTTAACATCTATGCCATGCTATACCTACCCTCACCACCTACATCTGATGCTTTATGAGGCAGACCTGGCCTACCAATCTAGATATTTTAGTAATAACAGAGGTGTTTCAGAAAAAAAAAAAACACTTTTTATTGGACCTCTTTGGATCTCATTGTACTTGGTATGTTGGGGCCTATTTTGAATCTACATGTACCAACCAGATGCATTACATAAAGAAACACAAGAAAGAGAAGGCAGCAGGGACAGCAAAATTTGCTTGTATTAATTTTAAGAGCTACATTTCCATGTATTAACCATCATTTTGTCTTTTCTAGTGTATAAAGTGCAGTTGCAATTTTTCCAGTTTTACTGATTGAGCCCTACATCATAAAAAAGCTTACAATCTAAAAAAAAGCGGCGGTCTCACATCTGACTAAGGGATGTTGGTTTATAACAGCTGGAGGGCTATGTTTGCCTTAAATGAATCACTTTTGTCTCTTGGTAAGGACAAAAGCATTTTTAATTTGAGTTCAGAAAATGATTACTGTACTCTGCCCACAGCTTGCTTAATTAGCAGAGGTCAGAGCCCACAGGCTACAATGCATGTGTGGGAATATGCTATTTTTCAAACTTGATATTGATATTGTGTATTGCAGCACGGCATCTGGGGAGAAAATGCAAAATCATTCTTTGTTCAGTTTCTTGACATTACATATTCCACTAATAGGAGAACTTCTGTCTCACACAGTGAACTGAACTGTGGAATCTGCAGCAGCCTGACAACCTGAATAAGTTAGTTAAGTTAGAAGAAAATGTCCTCCAATTTAAAGAGTATTTAATTCTGGAAGAGTTACAAAATCCAAGAATACATTTAATGAATATAGGTGAGACCTGTAAGCTACCAAGTAGCATTATTTCGTTGTCAGATTTTAGCACTGCCTTGAGATTTCTACCTTTGCCATGTGTCTTAACTTCCAAGATAGTGGCTGCTCTTCCTTAAGACAATAAAATTCAATTTTTTTAAAGATATACATAAAAATTAAATGAAGACCAATGCTGTATAAACAATGTGAAGGGATACTTAACAACCATAACATATTTATATAATGTCTTTACATATCTCAGACATTTGAATAAAACAAGAAACTAAAGCCTCTTGCACTGTACCATGGGAAATATTGATCATTTCCAGTTTCAGTGAACTGAGGAGATTCCTGTACCCCGTAGCGGTGGCGATTTAAAACACAAAATACTGAAGTCTGACATTTTTTAGATTTTCACTCTTAACACTTGGTCATCAAAGGGGATGAACTCTGATTTTGATGTGTCCTGTTATTATCATTAAACACTGTTCTGTTTCATTCCTGTTATTATTTATGTACTGATGACTTTTTTGGGGGTTATGTATACTTACATAACTATCCACATCTTGGTATTTTCTGATGGACTGTTTTGATGTCTGACTCTTTTTATTTATGTAAGATTATCTCTTGTGTAGTTTCTTTTTGGATAAATATATACATATGTGTATACCTTTAGGTATCTACAGTTGTATGATGGGGTGAGTGGGATGATATGCAAATCATGTAACCCCTATATTTCATTGCAAATAGTACAAAGACAACACATCAAATTATAAAACTGAGAAATGTTACTGTTTTCTGAAAAAGATATACTTATTTTGCATGTAATGCTGGCAACATGTTTAACACTTGGAACAAGGGCAACAAAATACTGGAAAAGTTGTGTAATACTAAAATGAGCATCCCAGAGGGGCTGGGTTTGTCAGAAGTAATGATGGTGAGGGGTACCCCACTCAGTGCAACACTGCACAGGCAACTATTGCAGCAGTTTAACAATACTGTTACCCAATATAAAAATTCAAAGAATTTGAGGATCTCATCATCTACAGTACATTACATCAATATAAAATTGCAAAGAATTTGGAGATGTCATCATCTACAGTGCATAATACCATTGTAGCCCTCTTTTGCTACTTCTGAACTTCTAACACGCATTTACCTACATGTGGCGCTACAGGAGCCCTGTGCCCCCGCTTTATTGGGGAAGCAGGTATACTATTAAATGGCGTGCCTCCACCCAGGGTAGGGACAGGTTGAACTGTAACACCCCTCCCTGGGAAACTTCTCTGGGTTAATCTGTACAGTCCTCCAAATGTATGGATTCCCTGCAACTCCCGGGACCTTGCCCCCCTTGGGGTGGTTGCTTACCAGGCAGTTGAGGATCCTGTCTTTGAGGAATTGACCAGGAGACTGGAAGTGCTGATTAACCAAATAAACTTCTTTATTGTATCCACACAGTATCCAGTATTATGACATGCAGGTTCAGGTACTCTTCTCCTTACTTCCTCTAGGAGCCCCTCTCGCTTAGCACTACTCCCCGGTACTCATACCAGAAGACTCTCTTGCTTAGGCAATCTCCTCTCTGTGGACCCTTGCTACCACCTGAGCTGGCCACTTCATGTACCTGAACTCCGGCCAGTAATGCCGTGAGGTCATAACCTCAATAATCTCCTTGGAGGGGCTTCAGACTGCCCTTTCTAGATACTCTCCCTATACTTTAAATCCTAGAGTGGCAATAACAGAATCTATCTGAACTCCATACCTGGAGCCTGTAGCTAGCCTCTTACAGAGGGGGGTCCCAGGACTAAAGACCTTACATATGGTGTGGCCTGGGTGCAGCCACACTAAAAGGAATTCGGCACTAAACTCTAGTACGCATGGGGTTTCGCATGGGGCTGCACCTGGCACAAAACAATGGCTCTAGGTGCAGCCACAACACTCTTTTTCAAGTACACAGCGAATTATTGGCCTGTGGATAAACAGAAGTTGAGAATCCACCCTGTGTGGTACTAGCTTAAACAACAATCACATATTCAAGCCCCAATTAACAGGGGGAGTCAGGGCTGGCACTTTCATGTAATTTCACTTTAAGTCTATAAGAGGCAACAGGGGCCACTTGTGTTTTATTCACAGCATCACAGGAGAGAGAGTAGCAGGTGGTTGCCTTCATGGAATATGGAACCTGTGGGCTAAAGCAATCCATTTAGTGTGGAAAAAGTTCCCACCAGAGAGTACAGATATTTTTCTACTCTAAATAATACATATAAAAAATAGTTTTCAAATGTAAGATTTTTCTTATATCTATTCCCTTTTTGGTATAAGTTATTTTCCATTTTTTCTCCAGTTTTTCTGTTTTCCCCTAATTTCCCTTATACAACATTCTTACATTACATAGTTACATAGTTACATAGGGTTGAAAAAAGACCTGTGTCCATCAAGTTCAACCCATCCAAGCAAACCCAGCACACCCAACCCACACCTACCAATCTATACTCACATACATAAACTATAAATACAACCACTAGTACTAACTGTAGATATTAGTATCACAATAGCCTTGGATATTCTGATTGATCAAGAACTCATCCAGGCCCCTCTTAAAGGCATTAACAGAATCTGCCATTACCACATCACTAGGAAGGGCATTCCATAACCTCACTGCCCTCACCGTGAAAAACCACCTACGCTGCTTCAAATGGAAGCTCCGTTCCTCTAATCTAAAGGGGTGACCTCTGGTGCGTTGATTGTTTTTATGGGAAAAAAGAACATCCCCCAACTGCCTATAATCCCCTCTAATGTACTTGTACAGAGTAATCATGTCCCCTACATTGTTTGTAGATGGTGAATAACGACCATCTCTGTCCTAATTTCACCATAATACTTGTCCTTTTTTCTATTGATTGCTTCCAATCAATATCCCAAAGGCTTTGTGTCAAAGCTCCTATTTTTGCCAAGGGGTTCATAACTGCAACTGTATTTAAAACCTCCAAGTTGGAAACTGTGTTTTATTTTCTTAAAGGATTTAGTTTCCTCACTTATGTTTTTCTGAGCCAAATAAATGTAGCCTTACGAAATTCCTTACTTTCTATTCCCTATTTAAAAATAATACCATATTATGATTGATATTATCTCTGCCCAACATTACTTGGACTTCTAAAAAATGTTATAAATAGATGCAATGATCTGTCCATTCCTATAAAAACTAAAGGAATTAAGAATTAAACTGTACGACTCCCTTGGATTAACCATAAATAATGCTTTTACCTGTTCCACTGTCATAGAGCGGGTTGAACTAGAGTGAGTAGCATCCACATAAAATCCAGCTCCGGAAATGATGTTTACTCCGGTCTTTTCAGCCATTTTCTTCAGCATTTTTATGTCTCTGCTAATGCCAGTAGTTGTGTTTTCTACAATACTACCACCTCCTGCTGCCTTAAAAATCATAATTTCTTCTGTTATTGCTTCAATTTCCTGACTAAGAAGAAGGTTCTCCTTATTGCTGTATGGGTTTTGCTTCACCCAAAACAAATTCTTCATGAGAATGGGGGCATCAGATAAGGTTCCCTGATGCGCTGGCGGTGGGCAGTAGCAGCATTCAAAAGTCATCGATAAATGTTCATGTGTCAAGGTGCGCCCCAGCTGCTCTGGATGGATGGGCCCCAATACAGTCTGTACTTTGCCACTAAGGGAAGACATGATCCTAACCTAACTTAAAAGTAAAAAGACTTTATAAAAATTATTAAACAGTAGAATAATACAACTGTTTTACAACACCTAAAAGAATCACTTGTATTATAGTTTTCATAAATATTTTGCCATTTCTTTTTGTATGAGGAAATAAGCTTCACCTGCTACCCAATATCCAGAAAGCTGTGAATTATGGGAAGGCCATCTCCCATAGTAACAAATAATTATTAAACAAATAATGCCAATTTGTAAAAATGATTTCATCATAGTTAATGGTAAATTAAAAAATATAGATAGCCCTTATCAAATGTTTATATATCCTAATGGGTTTGGGCTGATAATATACACTCAAAATGACACACACAGGTTGGGTTGGTAACTCACGCATGGTTTTGGGATACGAATGCTCGAGCCTGAAGGCTACTAAGTTTTTCCACAATCAGATTCGACCTATTAGGAGCTTTTCTGCCCCTTATCTAAGGGCCTACCTTCAGCAGTAACTGACTGGCTGATTCTAGGTAATTGTTCAGAGCGTCATATATGAAATAATTCTGATGGCTCTTTATAAGTAAATTAACTTTTCTAACGTCAATTTAATAACTGAAAATACTGGTAGGCATTTTCAAAAGAAAAAGGTAATTCTGCATTTAAGAAGACCAAATCTACAAACTAATTAACTGAGTAAAGCCATGAGAATACACTCCTCTGGCAAGAAACCCAAACACAGAGGCAAGTGTCAGTACTGTGACAGATGGGTGCATTTCACACAGCCCTGATGTACATTCTCAGTAATACTGACACTTTCTTTAGGCAGGAATAACATATGCTGACAAATTTACTACAATATAGAAATACTGTCTCATGGTGTATTGTGTGATGTTGCTGTTCATTCAGGACATCAGTATTTATGATGCAGATGTGATTCTAGATGCTACACATTTTACACAAGACAGTTTTATGAGTTGAGTGGTTCTGTGAATAAACTAGTAGCTTAGTCTAGGTTAAGTTTACTCATTATGGTAACTGCTAACTAACCTAAGCACTGTCTCTAAAAGAGGTACTTTGTTCAAGTTCATAATCCCTTACACATGTTCATTCTTTGCTGCTTAAAGGGGAACTCTGGCTTCTGAACCAAAGTTTGTTAAAAGGCCCCACACAACACAGAAACCCCCAACATATCACTGTAATCACCTCCTTCAAAAAGTATGAATAAATACCATTTTAATATACTAAAATCCAGCTGCAAAAGAGTTCTTCTTTTTCTGTATCATTTGAAATCCTGGCAGGGGAAGAGGGACTAAAACATTGATGTTACAAATTGTAACAACTTCTCCACAGCTTACAGTCAGTATGCAGGAACTACATAACCCACTATGCATTGTGCAGCGATATTCCTTTCCTTATTGGAACATGTCCATATGTGCAGGGAATTTGGAGGATGCCAGCTGAAGGCAGGCTGAGGACAGCTGACTACTCTCAAAGTCTCAAAGTAGCCAGCCAGATCACCAGGAGAACAGGGGACCAGGCAAGTTAATGAAGTTCAAGGTTCAAAATGTCCCTTTACTGCCAGGGCTTACTCTGCATATTAAACCTATAGAGAAAACTCACTTGCACCATACACCAGAAAGGTTTGGATGCAATGAAGAACCCGAACAGATCCAAGGAAATGAAATATATACTCTACCTCCCCTCCCTTTACTCTAATTAGCAGAATGTTTAAATATAAAAATAGCTTTGTGTAAACAAAGTTTACACATAGGGAGGAGCCCACTGTACCATGGGTTTATCAGTGGACTGGTAACTTGATTAACTGCTTTTTCCTAATCCCAAAGTTTTTACTAAGAACCAGAATGCTGCAAAATGAAAGTACTTTAAATATTAAACTCTGCCCTATACAAATAATTCGTAATTAAAACAAGAGGCAAAAAGTATTTTCAGCACATTATATTCACTTAAATCATGTCAATCATTAAAGTATATTTCCCCATTAATACATAGGTCATCAATTAGAAAGCATAATTAAATCCAGTTTTGATCATTTCAATTACAAATAATACAGGCATTACAAAACAGAATATGTCTAATCGACTGACATACATGGCCACAACTCCTGCCCATCACAGCATAAAGCCTACAATAAAAGGAGTGAAAGTATGCAATACAAGTGAATAACTGGCCGAGGAGCTTTGGTATTGGCATATCACTGAGCCTATAAAAGAATTATAATGGATAATACCTTTAAAGGTTTCTGTTGCAAAACAACAAGAATATTATTTCAAAAGGGGCTGATGTGCAATAAAAATGGAACTGGCGCATGGAATCATTGCAGAATCAAATGATATGGGGGTGACAAAGAGGGAATAACATCTAAACCAACACATTGACAAGCTATGCAATGACTGCTTTGTGAAAGAATAACATTTGAACTTGGTACAATACCTACCAATACAAAAGCCACCCATTATTAAACCCCCAGGCTAACAAAAACCTTATGTTTCAGATTTTTTCACTTTTAAGTTTAAAAATAGCTGTAAAATGATTTATTGTAATTGTGCCCATTTAGGAATGGCAGTGAGAAATTCATTGTGCTCTCATGACCTGTGTAACACCATCATTATAGACCAACTATGGCCGGTCTGGCTATGCAATTCTAGGTTATTTTTGCCCTTTCTATGATGGCCTCTCGTGAGCTCTTACCATTTCATTTTTCTTTATGTTTCAATTGCATAATCAAAGAGAATTGCTGTCAGTCTAAAGTAATCAGCATATATTATGGTGCAACCCCAAGCAGGACTACCCACCCCAGAAAAAAGATCAGTTTGGAGGATATTTATTTTGTTCTTTATGTGTGTGTATTATATGTACACACTGGTGCACACATGCATGATAATGGTGCCATATTATTGAGTACATCTAGATGTAGCAGGAGATCATTATATTATAAGGGTTGATTTTTCTTCTGCCTTTGATGCAGTCATATGGCTTATACATGCAGAACATGGTCTTTTTAAAGGTAAAGTTACCCTTTTTGTTTGCGTGGATGACCTGGTATTGCTGTCTGGAACAATAATTTCTATTTAATTTCATATATTAAACACAGTTGACATTGCATTTTGCATAAATGTTAAGCATTTGCTATGATATGGTCAGAATCTAACATTGTAGTATGTTATGTAGATATGATACTAAGAGCTGTGTAAGTTCTGCATTCTGAGGAATTACACAAAGGCTAGGTGCATTGGGGCGTAGCTAAAACTCTCTATCTAGGAACTGGAGATATTGGTACGTAGTGGTAGGTAAGGTTGGGCACAGCTCACTCATATCTGCAGTTTAGACTGATATCAATAAACCCAATAGTTCTCGGCATGGGACTCTGTGGGGAACAGTATAGAGAAGTGGTTGTACAAGTTGAAACCCCCCCCCCCTCATCCCCTTGTAGGTCCAACCTTTGGTTAGGGACTCCCTTGGCATATATAGGAAAAGATAAGTGTATTGGTCATTTAATCCTATTCCAATTAGATCTTGGACATTACACGTTCTCACCCCAAAATCTCTCACAATAGACCTTAGAACAGGGATTTTAGGCGTATGAAAAAGAGCAAATTCAGGTTTAGCTATCTGCCTTTGCCAAGACTGTCCAGCCCCACTGTTAGGAATTATTGGCACAGAGTTTCAAATGTACCAAACAGAAAATGCCGAAGAAGCCTACTGGTAGCCCATTATTCAACAAGGAATGCCATAGGGGGTAATTTTGTAACACAGGTGGTAAATTTCAGCAGTGCAGTTACCAATAGCAGCCAATCAAGAGTTAGTTTGTTTCAGTTTGCTATAAGTTAGAAAGTAATTGGCTGGTGGGGCTATCTGCATGGCTGCGATATACCACCTATGTTGGTTAATTACCCTTATTCATTAAAGCCGGGGTCCCCAACCTTTCTTACTCGTGAGCCACAGTCAAAAGTAAAAAGACTTAGCGAGCAAGCATTATAAAAGTTCATGGAGGAGCCAAACAAGGGCTAAGACCGGCTAATAGGTGGCCTCTATGCACACTATCAGCCTTCAGGAGGCTTTATTTGTTTTTATTCAACCAAAACGTGCCCCCAAGTCAGGAGTTCAAAATAACTACCTGGTTTGGGGGCACGGAGAGCAACATCCAAGGGTTTGGTGAGCAATGTGTAGCTCAGGAGTCACTGGTTGGGGATCACTGCATTAAAGGCTGTACCCCCCTTTTTTTAATAAATGGGTTTGTGCTAAAAATATTTTTTTCTTATTGTTTTAATTCAGAAAAACACAGTAGAATGAAAAGTACTTTTATTTTGCAACTTGCTGGTTCTTCTTTGCTGCTGGAGGAGCAGAAGGTAGATAAAAAACAGTAAATCAACTCTTCCTTATGTGTAAACCTGAGACACAGGATACAGTTGGCAGTGTTCTCCCCAGGAAAATGAAACTGGATGCAGAGAAGATTTTGAGCCAGTGGGGAAAAATAAATATGTGTCTCCCCAGTCCTATTTTCGATGCAGTCCTACCTGTGTCTCAAAGAAGAAGTGTAATAGAGCAAGGTGGGGGCTGCAGGGGAACCAAGTGGTGGGAGAAAATTGTAGGGTGATCTGTCCAGCAAAAAGGGCCTGGGGAGAACACTACAGTTGGACTAAAATCGCTTGACTCCCGAGGGAAAGAGTGGGAAGTAATGGTAAAATAATTCAATGATCCCTTGCATATTGCTATATGAAGAAAACATATAAAAAGAATTGGATTTTCTTGCTATGTTTTTATATATTAAAAGATTTTAAATGGCTCACACATCTAATTTAGCTTTAGAAAAATGCAAAATTGGACAGCTGGAATTGTGTTACTACTGCTACAATTCCCACCTCTGCTAGTAAATCCCTTCTGGATGTATATTTACTAAAAGCAAGTAATATGCATTTTTTTCCTGTACATTTATTACAAGTAAGTCTTTGGCAGGAGAAGTTAGCAGCAAGCTCATGTGAATTTCCCCTTAGCCCCAATTTAGCTCAAGGTTGCAATTGTGCATTTCTGATATAATTCCTAGTGACTGATGAGCATAATACCAACCCTAGGAACATCCAGAACACTACACTGTTTCCTGCTTCTAGCTATATACATATCTATTTCTAGTTTAATTACGGTTACTAATCAAGTATGAGATATTCTAAATGAGTACCATCTGCTATTCACTTGCTGTACCTGATTTGTACAGAACATGATATGACACTAGATTTCCTGTAACGTAAATAAGCAGTTTATTTTACATTATTCATCCACAGGGCATCAGAAAAAGAAACTTACACTAATGTCAGTGAAATCTCCACCTAATATCATGAAAAAAACTATTTAGTGGTTGCACCATAGTAAACTGCAGTAAAATAGAGCTTGATAGGGCAGCAGTTTCCATGGTAACCTGCAGTTATGCTGATTTGCTATTTTCTGTGACCTCCTATTATCTCTATCATCCTCCCAAGATGTTTCCAAGAACATGTGCAAGAGAGCAAGTTCTAAATAACTGCAGAGAAGATGAGAAAATTTGCAGACAATAACAGAAAAGCAAAATCTTGAAACATTTTTTCAGTTAATACAGTGAATGTTTCAGTTTGTAAAGAAGAATGCAGAAACTATTTTTTTTGAACAGCCTAATATTCCCTAATACAGGTATGGGATCCCTTATCCGGAAACCCGTTATCCAGAAAGCTCCGAATTACAGAATGCCTGTCTCCCATAGACTCCATTTTAATCAAATAATTCAAAATTTTAAAACTGATTTCTTTTTTCTCTGTTATTATAAAATAGAACCTTGTAATTGATCCCAACTAAGATATAAATAATCCTTATTGGATGCAAAACAATCCCATAGGGTTTAATTAATGTTTTATTGATTCTTTAGTAGACTTAAGGTATGGAGATCCAAATTACGGAAAGACCCCTTATCCGGAATACCCTTGGTCCCGAGCATTCTGGATAACAGGTCCTATACCTGTATTCCCTTTTCTTCACTTTCATTTGGAATATAATGTGCAGTATTCCCAATGCATTAGCATGTTTGGAAATAAAAGCTATTACAGGTTTGGGATCCCTTATCCGGAAACCCATTATCCAGAGAGTTCCGAATTACGGAAAGGCCATCTCCCATAGACTCCATTATAAGCCAATAGTTCTAATTTTTAAAAATGATTTCTTTTTTCTCTGTAATTATAAAACAGAACCTTGTACTTGATCCCAACTAAGATATAATTAATCCTTATTGAAGGCAAAACAATTCTATTGGGTTTATTCAATATTTGAATGATTTTTAGCAGACTAAGTTAGGGAGATCCAAATTACTGAAAGATCCCTTATCCCTTTTTTAAACACACAGCTATTATCCTGAACACAACTGTAGCTACACATTGCTTTTTTCTTTAGGGGATCAGAAAAAAATTGTGTAAAATCTGTGAAAATGTTAAATCAGGAAAATGCATTATATATTGGTGGGACCACAAAAAATGGTGTAAAACGCAGGGAAACTTAAAGGGTATGAAAAATAAAGTTTTTCTGTATTTATCAAACCTGGGTATATTTTGCGTTGCTAGCTTTGAAGCTATTAATTACTGTAAGACTTTAAAAGTACAAAAGTCACTGGCACAGAGAAATCTCAATGACTCCGATGCAATTTAATGTCTATATACTGACATGGAAAAACATTTTTCTTCAAAACACATCAGTTAATAAAGCTTCTAAAGCAGAATCCTGCATTGAAATCTGTTTTCCAAAAATTCAAACAGATTTTTTTATATTTAATTTTGAAATTTCACATGGGGCAAGCCATATTCTTCATTTCCCAGGGTGCCACAGCCATGTGACCTGTGCGTTGATAAACTTCAGTCACACTTTACTGCTGAGCTGCAAGTTGGAGTGATATCCTCCCCCTCCCAGCAGTAGATCAGCAGAACAATGGGAAGGG
The DNA here is from genome assembly GCF_000004195.4 of Xenopus tropicalis. Classification (NCBI taxonomy): domain Eukaryota; kingdom Metazoa; phylum Chordata; class Amphibia; order Anura; family Pipidae; genus Xenopus; species Xenopus tropicalis. The sequence goes on from NC_030682.2 coordinate 28,915,218, forward strand.
AGCAAGATAGCAGCTCCCAGTAGGTATCAGAATAGCACTCAATAGTAAGAAATGTAAAGGTCCCCATACACGTTGAGATTCACTCGCTTGGCGAGATCGCCAAGCAAGCGGATCTTCACCCGATATCCCCACCTACGGGTGGCCGATATCGGGGAGCGTGTAGGTAAAAAAAAAAAATATTTGGCGGCAATGGGGCAGTCAGGTTAGAAAATTCAGTCGGATCGGGGGGGCGCATTGGCTCCTTGATGCGGTCCCCGATCCGACTGAATTTTCTGACCTGGCCGATCGATATCTGGCCAATTTTAGGCCAGATATCGGTCGGGCAGGCCCCTCGTTTCTGCCCCTACATGGGCCGATAAGCTGCCGAATTGGTCCAAGGCACTGATATCGGCAGGTACTATCGGCCCGTGTATGGGGACCTTTAGTCTGGCTTGGGACTCCTCCAGTTACAGGGGAGTAGGAGAAACATAAGGTTACCTGAAAGCAGTTCTAATGTGTAGCGCTGGCTCCTTCTGAAAGCTCAGATTCAGACAAAAGGCACTGAGATGGCGCCTACACCAATATTACAGCTAAAAAAATAAATTTGTTGGTTCAAGAATACAATTTTCAATGGTAGAGTGATTATATGCTATGTAAACAGTGTAATTTAGAAATAAAATAAATCATAAAAATCATGTCAGAATCCCTTTAAATTAAGCTGCATTAATACAACAGATATAGAGCACTGTACAAGCTACAACTGCATCCTTGTTTATTTATCAATTTACACTGGCGTGTGCATTTACTCTAACAGTATATTACCCATTCTTCACAAAATAAATGTTACCATGCCATTAAACTTAAATGGGGCAATAAAAATCTTTGCATAAAGCCCTGCTAGGAGCAGCAAGCAGTCACAGCATGTGTGTGCAGAGAAAAATCCAAACAATTCTATATCTGTAGCATAAACCAAACTCCAGACATACTCACAGCTTCTGTACAGAAAGCCACTCTAACATGAGATATCCAACTGGAAGCTTCAGTCACTGTGAAAGTAGAGCTCCCCAAAATAACCTTAAAGTGGTTGATCACATTTAAAGTAACTTTTAGTATGATGCAGAGATTTGATCAGAGATTTTCTGAAACAACTGGCAATTGGTTTTCATTTTTTGTGTTTTTTCTGTTTTGTTCAGCACTTCTCCAGTTTGGAATTTCAGCAGCTATCTGGTTGCTATGGTCTTGTTTGCCTTAGTAACCAGGCAGAGGTTTAATAGAGAGACTGGAATATGAACAGGAGAAGGACTGAATAGAAAGATAAGTAATAAAAAGTAATGATAATAAAATTGTGAGCTCAATAGTTTTTTTTTTTGCTGCTGGAGTCGGTGACCCCAATTGAATGCTGGAAAGATACAGATGAGAAAGGCAAATAATTTAAAAATGATAAAATGAAGACCAATTGCAATATTGCTAGGAATAGGGCACTATGTAACATACTGAAAGTTAACAAAGGTGAACTATCCGCCACTATAATGTTAACGCAGGCAAGCTATGGGCAGTTGTCTCTTTCCCATGCCAATGAGCTACGTAACTACAGTCACTGCTGTATAGTTACATAAAGCTTGGATTCTTCCATCAGAAAGCCTGTGGGAGGCAAACTCCAATGTCTAACAGCACATAAACACCTGACAGGGCAACATGCCATGAATTCCACTGCTGGGCTCTACTGCACTTCAACCGGAGAAACACACACCTCTTCCCTTAAATATAGCTGCAAAACAAACACTATGAAAGCCTGTGATTTACAATTGTCCCAGTAAAAATGATTCCCATCATTCTCCACAAGCCAAGCTCTCGCAGAATTCTGGGAATTGTAGTGCAGTAAAACAGGTGAAACATAAAGTTAATTAGTTTAATTACTAACAGTTAAATAAGTAAGTAGTTCAGAGACTCCTGGCAGTGTGTGTGGGAATAGGAGTCGGCAGGACAGTCTCCTCTCTGCACTCACCAGCCCCTCCTGAAGGGAAGACTGGGCAGCAGGAAACCAACGCGGAGAGGCAAACAAAAGTGTGGGAATGCAAAGTACTATCTGATTGGCTGTTACAAATCATACACTGATTGGTCAGTTAGTTTGACCTGTACTTATATACAAATGCCGCGCTAATAAATATCACAATTGAATGGGTGGGTGTGTGGTGCTGTTATGGAATAGTCCCGACTGCTGCGGGCTGATAAGAGACAGTAGAGAAGGGGAGCAAATATATGAAGTCTGTTAACTGCGGTGGCGACTGACCACTGATTAAACTAGTGGCAGGTAGAAAAGGCACACCGCACTACAACTCTTATGTTAATAGATCTCCGCAATACTTTCAGAAGGGGTCACTGACAATTTGCAACTTAAGTGGAGTGCGCAAAGTGCAATTTCGACTTATATTTGCCTTGGGGTTATTTACTGAGGGGCCTGCAGTGTGCAAAGTGCAAGGTCATACATAATCAGCTGAGTTTTTTTTTACCCACAATGCAGTGCTTTTCACTCAATTTCAGTGTCATTTCAGCCTTATGGGGCAGATGTGCCAGAACCAATTGTGGCTGATGCTTTAAAAATTGGTCATTAACACCAAAGCACAAGTTACACAATTGTGTTGATGGTGTCGCTGCTGGCACTTGGCATCAAAATGACACACACGCAATACTATGCAGGTTGCTGGAGTTTATACATATGGAAGTGTAACCCTTTCTTGGCTGTAACAAGCCAACAGCACGGCTAGATAGGCCTTGAGCATGGGGTACACGTGACTCAATCCTTCAGGATGGGCCTTCGCTATGTGGAAGTAACCAAACGGAGCTATGGTGTAGTGCAACTACAACCCACTGTAGCTGTGTGCAGTGCAGAATAACAAATGGGCGCCAGAAGGTTCTTGCAGTTTAACAGTAGAACTGGTTTATTTTCAGCAACAAGCAACTTGCAGGGTTTTGCAATATACTCACACATCAGTTAGCATAGCTTTCTCTGAGGACAGCACAGAGAGGGGGCACACCCGCTCCTCCCAACTCCCCTTGAGCCAGGCAGGATCAGTGCCACCGGTTCAGTTGCTCACTCTGTGGAACAGCTAGCTGGATACCACACTCCTCAGGCCCCACGGCAACTTTGGATCAGGGTTGAATCTACCTGCCTCCTAGGTCTAAACCGTGGCCCTACACTAGGGCAACAGTGCCTGTCTGGAAGGGTACTCCCACAGCTACTTTCCTCTGAGCCAAACTGCTCGTGCTCTCTTCCCTCACTATCTCACTTTCCTAGAAAGTGCTCCACAAAACTTGCTATCAAACTGGTCCTCATTCACGGGGTCCCTGTCCCCAACTTCACCAGAGTGGCTGACCACACTCTGGGGCACATGGCTTTACTGGAGGCCTAGTCTTCTCCCTCCAGGCTCAATGCTCCTCTCTCTCAGAACACAGGCAGCCAAAGAGACAGAGCCACCCCCCTGCTAAGCACTATATTTTTTTTTAAAGTAGCATAGGTTTTTGCGTAAGCGTAGGGGCCCACTGATATTGCTGTGGGCCTAATAACCAGTCATTCCCCTGCTGGAAAGTTTATGCTGGAGACATTCATATAATTCAGTAAATAGATCCCAATAAAAATGGTTGGCATTACTCTATAATAAGCATATAAATAGTAAAAATGAATAATGTGCTAATAAGTCAGTTAATTGGGCATCGGTAGAATACGTTTTTTAATTCATTGGTGGTCAGTGAAGTTTTCCCCTGCCTGTCCCTGTCAAGCTTCTCTGCATTCATTTGCTTGATATGCAAGTAATGAAAGTTAATATGTAGTCTTTGAGAAAGTTACATAAATTCCGTAAATTTGATGTTATTTTATACGTACCTTATGTAATTTGCGTAGCTTTTGCAATGTGGCCGGGCCCCATTTCAAAGATGATTTCACCGGGCCCGGCACAACTGTACCCCCTCTCACCCCCTGATGGTGGCCCTAGGCAGTAGCTCTATGGTTTATTTGCGCTCATGGACACACTTTCACAAAATATGTAACAAATGACAGGATGAATGCAGTGCTGGGCACAACTATTTGGACAGGTACCTTTAATGAACGGAATCCTTCAACAATAGTGCCAAACTTTGCGCACACTTGACATTTACGAATAACTCCCCCATTGTTTTACAAGGGTTAACACCTTTTTCCTGGAGAAAATACCAGTTTCCTGTATTTTTATCTGTCTTCCCTATTTATAACATTGGCATCAAGCATCATATTTACTGGCCAGACTTCAACCTAAGAAAACATAACAGTATTTTTTTCCTTCCATAAATTTATCATAATTGGGCCATGCTCCAAGTTTTGTATGCTACCATTATAATTATAATAATTATTCTGTATTTAGCAATTTTTTATTTTTCATTTTTAATTTTTTAACTTAACTGACTCCAGCAGCCAAAAAACTAGAGTAATCTGAGGTTACAGTTCTATTGTTATTGTTACTTCTTATAAATCAGGCACAATGCAGATAGCACCTACACACCAATATTACAAATAAAAAAAATAAATTTGGTACAGTTGGTTCAAGAATAACTTTTTAAATGGTAGAGTGAGTTATTTGCTATGTAAACAGTGTAATGTAGAAATAAAAAGTACAGTATAAAAATCATGACAGTATCCCTTTAACTTTTAGTATGATATAGGAGTGCTGCTCTTGTCCTAATTTTTTATTATTGGCGGTTTTGAATTATTTAGCTTTTTTCAGAAGTTCTCTATTTTATCATTTTGGCTGATATGTGGTTGCTGGGGTACAATTTAACCTAGCAACTGGGCAGTAGTTTGAATAAGATACTGGAATATGAATAGGAGAGGGACTGAATAGAAACATAAGCATTAATAGTAACAATAATAATAGCATTGTAAGCTCACAGATCAGTAGATCTTTGGCTGCCAGGGTCGGTGACGCCCATTTGAAAGTTGAAAAGATGTAAAAGAGAAACAAATAAATACCAATTTGCTAAATTCCAAGGTTGCTAAAAATAGGACATTCTATAACAAACTAAAGGTTAACTTAAAGGTGAACAACCCCTTTAAAAATCCTAGCATTTCTAGTGCTGCAGATTGACATATAACTTGTCTTTGAATGTCTTGTGATACATGTATTGTAAAATGTCCAAATATTTTTTTTATACTGGTCAAGGATGTTACAGGAAGTGATAGTACCTTAAATTCTATTGTTATCATACCCCAGGGTTTCTTAACATTTTTGGGGTACCTAGATTATATCTTGAAATGTACAGTTATTCTATCACAGCAAGTGCATCATATTAAAGTGGACAGAAGGGCGTCTCTCTAAGAAGTATTGGGACCTATTTTAGGGTCTCTTCCCTAAAGATAAGAATCCCTGTTATACCACAATAACTATTCTATCCTTATTCTCACAAGGTGGTCATTATTATGTACAAATTGTGTTATGCATAGTTTATAATACATATTTGGTGGCATCGGAGAGAGATGATGTGATTTACCAATAGCAGCATGGGTCTGTCATCTGTCTGGGGTCACTATGTAACACAGTTCATATAAATACAGAGAAAATAAATATAAAATAATTAAAAGTACAGGAACAATATCAGTCTTCAAAATGCCACAGAAACAACAAGAAATGTAAATTATATACCAGAATGTCTTCCTATAATCCAAAGGCTCTCGACGTAGAGAAGTTTGCTGCTTATTTCAGCAACAGGGTGTGCAGTGGTTACATATGGCTCTTCCACAGTGCTGTACAGTTAATAATAAACAGTAGCAGCAGAAAAAGTACTGGATAATAATTGGCAGACAGTGCAGGTTTAACTAGTGCACTGTCTATTAAATAGCTCAGAAGCAAAAAAGACAATGCAGTAATGAATTTTTTTTGGCTTTTTTTTTGGAATTTTCAGATACAATTATAATTTAGCACAACTTATTATTTATTTTTCCTTTTTCTTTCTATCACCGTATTTCCCTTCAATTACCTCTCTTTAACAACCTAAAGCAATAAGTAATTTGTGCATGACTGTATGAGGTGCAGACTGATTGGAATTTACTATTTACAGACAGAACCAGGGCAAAGTATTTATCTGGTTAGAATACTAAATCTATTTTTTCACTAAAAACATTTATAGAGGATAAACAGCCATTGTTTTGGGAACATCAGGACAAAATTTTGGTGTAAAATCATGAAAAAACATCTGCTAAAATGCATTATAAATTAGTGGGACCACAAAAAAATGGTGCAAAATGCAGGAAAACATAAAATCAAGAAAAATGAGGTTTCACTGTAATAAATGCGTGAGTTTTGTCGCTGTTGTGGTGATGTATAACATACGTTAATCTTAGCTAAAAATTCCTTTTATTATTCTACATTCTTTTGCCTATTGCTCATTTCTGACCAGACCCTGACATTTTTGTATATACTGCATCCTTTTTACCTATTTTGTTATTCCTCAATGGACAGGGAGGTCTTTATTTATCCGTTAAACCTCTGATAACCTCTGCAGAGCTAAATATATGAGTATCCCTTTCTTGCTTTGCATCACATGGCTTCTATGAAGGCATTACTGACTCTGCTTGCTCTTCCAGGCTTCTATATAACCTCTTCTTCAGTAGCTCTCTGGCTACAAACATCCATTTGCTATTAGCCAGCAGGCCATGTTGCTCAGTGACAGTTGAAGCATGGCCCAACATTACTGGAGGCATAGCAAGCTGCACATAGCTAAAATTAAACAGGCATAGCTGGCACAGGGGCAACCCCTTAAGTGTACTGATAGCCTTTATAAAGAGACAATAAAGCTGTGTCATTATATATATATATATATAGAGAGAGAGAGAGAGAGAGAGAGAGAGAGAGAGAGAGAGAGAGAACAGAGTGGAGCATACCCATCACCAAAAAAACAGCCTTGGGTGCAAAATAACCAAGTCCCTGTGTATACGGTACTCTTTCTTTATATGTCTATTTTTTGACCTGCACCCAAGGCTGTTACTTTGGTGATTGGTGTGCTCCACTCTGTTCTCGTTCTCTCTCTCTCTTAATCTCTCTCTATACATATATATATAGTTTTTTATTGAAAAAACTCACATACATCTACATACATATACACGCATATAATATATCTATGGTAAGATAGTTCTGTCCCTGGTATCAGCTAAAAAATGAGCTTTGTGTTGCAACATCTAATAAAGTTGAATGTGACAAGTGCATTTTTTTATCAGATCACTTTGTAATAGGTCAATACAACAACTATTACACAAAGCTGCAGCTAGATAAATCAATGAAATTAGGACAGACAGGAACCAGTTTAAGCTAGTTGGTACAATTTACCTTGATTTAATAGGATCTCTGAAAGGAAGTATGAATGAGAACCAGAGCAGTTTTGCAGGCATTCTCACTATTTCACTCTCCAAGAAAAACACATTTTAAAGGGGATAAAACCTATAAAATTTGTGTCCAAAAAAAGTAACAAGAAAATAAAAATTATATGTATCCTTTTAGTAAAGAAATAACTCTATGCTGTTTGTTTTACTGAAAGCTGTACACACAAATAGAGCCTTCTGCAAAGGGATACCAGCATTACCAATCTGACTGATAAACTGACAGTCGCACATTGTGCATACAGGCCAACAGATAGAAAGACAAGAGAATGACAAGATAGGCCGGGAAGGCTCTATGAGTAGATGTACAATAAGTACATGAAACACTTCATGGAAGGGTTTAGCTGGGGTTATCATTTAAACAATAAAAGGCCCAGCCTGAACTTGTGAAATAGAAACCAAAGGTCTTTGGTTACTAAAAATGAGTTACTGGTTGATTTGAAAATGTCTTTTGAAAAATGTGAATATAAAGCGTTAGCACTAAGAAAAAGCTACAAATTTAAATGACAAAGGAAACTAACAATGAAGGTATCTGTATAGGAAGAAGGTTTATTACTATACAGGTATGGTATCTGTTAACTGGAAACCAATTATCCAGAAAGTTCAGAATTACAGAAAGGCTGTCTCCCATAGACTCCAAATTTTATCAAATAATCCACATTTTTAAAAATGATTTCCTATTTCTTAGAAATAATAAAACAGTACCTTGTAATTCATTCCAACTAAAGGTGGCCATACAGGGGTCGATTTCAGCTGCTCGGCAGCTTATGTGCCCATGTATGGGCACCAACAACAGGCCTCCCCAACCAACATCTACGCTGAAATTGGCCAGATCTTGATTGGACAGGTTTGATTTTTCGGTTTGATCAGGGACCGCATTGGTTTGTCAATGACGACGCCTATGCCCTGCATTTTATTCGATCGCTTGCTGCTGAGGCTAAATGATCAAATTAGCCCGATATCGCCCACCCATAGATGGGCATATAGGAAGAAAATCAGCTTGGTTGGAGACCTTGCCAAAGGAGTGGATATTACAAGTGTATGGCCACCTTAGGATATAATGAATCCTTATTGGATGCAAAACAGTCCTATTGGATTTAATTTGTCATGTTTTTTTAAGAGACTTTAGGTATGGAGCTCCAAATTACAGAAGGACACTTTATCCAGAAAACCCTAGGTTCTGAGCATTCTGGATAACAGGTCCTATACATGTACTTAGAATGATTTTAGCAGTTAAGATATGCCAAACCCCTACAATTGTCCTTATGGTTACAAAACCTTTGAGATAAATAATATAGGTGAGATAACCGGCATCTTACTGAGATGCTCAGTTGTGAGGGTAGCGGTAAAGGGGCTTTTCACAAGCACACTTGTACACACACACGCCATATACTTAAACGTTACACAAATTTTTTTTTTTCCTTGCTCAGTTAAGTATAAAGTCATTCTAATGTAATTCCATTATAGGTTAATGATAGATCCAGTGGTTTGAATGTTATTTGTAAATGTAATTGTTATTGAGTGGTATAAGTGGTACGGTATGGGACCCATTATCCAGAATGTTCGGGACCTTGGGTTTTCCGGATAAGGGGTCTTTCCTGGGATCTCCTACCTGAAATCTGCTAAAAACATTATTTAAACAGTAATTTAACCCAATAGGATTGTTTTGCCTCCAATAAGGATTAATTATATCTTAGTTAGGATCAAGTACATCGTACTGTTTTATTATTACAGAGAAAAAAGGAAATCATTTTTAAAAATGTTAATTATTTGATTAAAATGGAGTCTATGGGAGATAGACTATGGAGTCTATGGGAGATGTAATTCGGAAGTTTCTGGATAATGGGTTTCCAGATAAGGGGTCCGATACCTGTCGATACCTGCACTCCTGGCTGTGACTCCTAATACAGTGTTATGAATAAAAGCTGGATTTGAGAGAGATTTACAAACATTTTGGTGCTAAATGGGAAAGGTACAGAGAAATATTTTGTATTGGTCTCTAGCTCTAACCATTTAATAAACATTTAAATTCTTGGGTTCATCAAATAACAGATATAAAGCAGGGGCAATCCTATATGTAACATAAAAAGCTGGTCAACAGGTCTAGGCCCTGGCATTTTAACTACACAGAGATCAGAATAATGTTGAGTTCACTATTCTCTCAGTTAAGTTAAACAGCTGCCTCTTAGAGTGTAAAAGAAACCTTGGATTCAGGGAGAGCAGACCTTGTTGTAAGCATCAACTCCAATCGTGTTACTTGTAATTATTATAAAACCCAGAAAGATGTTTTTGGCCAACAATTTATGTTTGAAGCATGAGATTTAGGCAAACATCAAAGGTGTTTAACAGACATAATTGGGGACATAGGAATCTATGGCAGCTGTTTAAAGCAGAACTGAATTGGCTCACGTTTAAATGATTTCTTTTTCAGTTGAAAACTTAATTTGGCCTTTCTTTGAAACAATCCCAAGGGGAGAATTACATTTCCAGTGCAGTGTAGTATATATCAAGTGAAATTCAGTTCAAACGTTACATAATAGACAGCAGAGACTAGCTTATCATACCACCCACTTGGATATCTAATTAGTAAATGCCAGCATCTTTACCATTTTTTTAAAATATACTTATTATCTAATCACACAGAAACAGAAAAACACCAGATTTGTGTGTGAAATGAAATGTGGACCTTAGCACACAAACTTGGATCACACAGCCATATGCCATAATGCTGGTATTTAATATGGACAGTTTAATTTTAAATAAATACTGGATGTTTATAACCAATACTGAGGAGTTAGTGCCATTAAATGATAATGATATGTTATAGGAGAATGAAAGTCATTTTGGCATTTTGCTGCCAATAGATTTGCCACATTAGTGCCACCAAGAACAATATATTTATTCTGCAGAAACCATTACCATACATGAGTAAACAGCTTTAGAAGCTTTCTCCGTTTGCTTAAGACAGCAGCTGCCATTTAAAGTAGCTTCCTTCCTGCAGTCCAGTCCTTATAGCTGAGTTCACACATTACTAAGGGAGGGAGGAGGGAGTTCTTAGCATTCAAGTGGGAGGGGGGAGCAGGAGAGGAGAGAGATGCGCAGACTCTGGCCACAGGAATTAAGTATGTTTCTGAGAAAGGAAGTCAGACACTGTAACATCAAGTTTACAAAAAAAGAGAAATCCTTTGTATCTTTTGATAGAGGACTCACTGGGCCAGATTTTATAGAACATGGGCTGCAGTCTGAGTTAGTGGGACTTTCCTAAGAGTCAAAAATCAGAGCATTTCCTGCTTTGCCAGTTTGTTAGAACAGATATGGTTTGGTTGTTTGGGGTGTTTTAGTTCAAAACCTATGGAAGCAAAACTTTATCTTAAAAAATGAGCATTACGTTAATTAGTTTCTTAGTTTCAAGTTTATTGTCATATACAAATAACAATAAAGCATCATTACTGTAATGACATTTTTTTGACCTGTGTTTCTCCCAACTTTACATAGACAAAAAAAAAAAAAAAATACATTAAATTAAAATGTAATAAAAGTGTGCAATAAAGGTACAAGTATTTACAATAAAAAAAATGCAATGAAATATTTGAAATTGTGCAGTGAGGATTTAAAGTGGCTTTGCTTAAAGTGACACTGCGAAGAGTCCGGTAGTTATGGGGAGTGTGTGTTGGTTTGTGCAGAATGTCAGCAGTTCAGAAGCCTGATGGCTTGTGGGTAGAAACTGTCTCTGTATCTGCTGGTGCGGGACTGGATGCTCCTGTATCGCCTGCCTGATGGTAGCGTGAAAAAAAAAAAAAAACCAAGATGGCGCCGGTGAGGATGGCAGCCGTTGCTCAGTGTCCTCCTCAACTTTGCTTTTTTTCGTGTTTGTCGTGTTATTTTTTAGTTTACTTTAGTTTTTTTTGCAACCTGCAATGCTCTCATCTCCTATGACCTATTAATTAGGCAGTGCCAGTCTTTCGGTCAGTAAATTATTTTAGTGCTACATTGATTCTAGGTAGCAGTGACAAGAAGTTTATACATGTTGTAATATTGTGGCCTACAAACCAGACACTTTCTTCAAATTAAGGCAGTTTATTTAAACACGAGTGACAATTTTAGCATGAAAAACACAAATCATAAAAATAACTCCTGTCCTTTGGGCTCCACCTACCCACATTTGGTGAGTTTCCTCTCTAGACTGGGCCCATTGTGGACTGCCAGTAAAACCCACACAATTGTTTGCGGTCACCCCTTTACTCACAATACTTCTTTTGAGGGATTGCTCAGCCTCCTGGCTTTTATAAATTCCCCAGTCAATCAATTGTCCCTTCTCCTTGCAGTAGCAGGCCGCACCCCTAGTCCCTCTGGGAGTTCCTAACACAGGACAGGTAGCCTTCCTACCCTGTTTAGAAACACCTTCAGGGGAGCTTACACCTCCTGCTATGGAGAATTTAATGGCAATCATGATTTTTACAATATTCTTTTGGTCATTCTATCACAATTTAATAATATTGACATTTTTCACCAATCCTTACAATTTTTGACTCAGTTAAAAAAAGATAATGATAAATCAGCCCTAATTTTAGTGTAACTGTATGAAATATTTATTTTGGTGTGCTTTTGGTATTTTTACTTGCGATGTTCCTAACGACACATCATGGCTCAAAGAAATTTGAGAGCTTATTACCAGCCAAAGTAAATTATGACAAATCCTGAACGAGCAGCTCCTTTTAGCTTCTAATTGTTAAATCACCCTGTGTTTAGGTTCAGTGGAATTTTCAGTGAGCTCATTAGAGTCCTGTGAGGGACTTTCACTCTCTGCAAAGCTGATTGCTTAAGGTCCCAGGAGAAACCCTCTGCCAGACTCCTGTCCTTTCTGTCATACAAGTCCATCAGTCATCTTTTGACCTCTGACGAAGAGGGGAAGACGAGGTGAAAAGTGAACACTTTCAATTACAATTGAGGGAGAATAATACTATGCCTTGACTGCCTTTGGAACATGCAGATAAAAAGCTTGCTAATAGAAAGATATACAGTAGTTGGGGTTTAGCTTTTAAAGTATTGTTAAATGACAAAAATATTAAAATTGTATTAACCCAAATTTTAGGACAATGTGCCTACTGATGGTAGAGCAGCTGAATGTGAGAAATTGTAAGCTCACCAGTGTCTGATGTGAGGGGTACATCTGCCGTTTTTGTTTAAACATGGGAAGAACATAGGGCACCCCCCTCAAATCTTAATAGACCGGTCTTATATTAAATGTAAAATACATTGACACGGTATCACTATGAGACCCGTTATCCAGAAAGTTTGGAATTACAGGAAAAACAATCTCCCAAATACTCAACTTTAATCCAATAATTTCATTTCTTAAAAATGATTTCCTTTTTCTTAGTAATAATAAAAAACAGTGCCTTGTACTCGATTCTAACTAAGATATAATTAACCCTTAATCCAAATTACAGAAAGACCCCTTATCAATAAAACCCTAGGTCCAGAGTATTCTGGATAACAAATCCCATACCTGTAGAGTGTCATTCAGGCAGGCAGTAAGGACAGGGCTCTGCTGTGCCTCCGCACTCTCTGCACCAACTGCCAGGTTTTTTATTTTGTGCAGAGAGGAACATTCCCCAAGGTGCAAGTGCTTGTGCATTTACCCCTCACGTTTTTGAGCAGACTACAGTCTTTGTATGTTTACATTTATAGTAAACAGACTGGGAATTGCCATATTGGGTGATATGGTGGCACTATTGCCTTGCAGTGCTCGGTTCCTGAATTCAGTTCTGACCAGGACCACTGGGGTCATTTATAGGAAGGAAGTCAATGTGCAGAGTCCATTTTATTGCACTTCCTCAGTTCCATAGGTCTCTGCACTCCCAGTGGAAAAGGATGTCCCAAAAACAGCAATGAAGTTACCATTCTGAAAGTTCCCAATAGTTGATGCTTTCTGTAAGCTAGTTTAACAACTATTTGGAAGAGCTATAATAAACCATATCAAAATCTAGCTTCATATCTGTCACCAATCTTTGTGACAATGGCATCCTGTATCTCGAGATCTTCCAGTCCTGTAGCCATTGGATTCCAGGGGCAAAGGCATGCTGTTTGTGGCCTGTTATTAGCAACAGGATGTATGTATGTATATATATATATATATATATATATATATCTTTATTTATAAAGCGCTACTTATGTACGCAGCACGGTACAGTAGAATAGATTAATACAACAGGGGGTTATTAAAATAATAAATACAAAGTATAACAATAAATAAAAATAAATACAAGGTACAGTTGCAATAAGTTAAGAATCAAAGAGACAAAAGGATAGAGATCCTTGCCCCGTAGAGCTTACAATCTAAATAAGTGGGTTTTTCAGAAAAAAAAAGGCTTCCACATCTGAATATAGAACTGAGTTTTTAAAACTGAGATTTAACCCAAACACTTGATTATTGCTATGCCAACGATGGCTTTGAATTTACCACTGACTGTTTTGTTGTGAAATGTAACATATATTTAATTAACATCCATATTGGTAGAATCTGTTTGCTTTCGAAATGATTCATAAAGGATTTGTTTCATATAGACATATGAATCCAAGGCAATGATTCAAGAAACTTAATGTGTAGTCATCTTTTGTCATTATAAACTTAAATGCTTTTCTGATTAACTTTCAAATCTACTTTAATTTTTGTCATATTTTTTTTCTATAGCAGATTTTAAGCTTGGGCTTAGTAGCCTCATGAGCCCTGCTTGGCCTGGGGTATCAGTTAGTTGTACAGCTGGCTTCTACAATAAGAGACTGCTCTGGTCAAACAGCTGGTCAAGGGAAAGAGCTTCTCGCCTCCAGCAAAGATTTTTAACAACCTTGTACAGGTATGGGACCCGTTATCCCGTATAAGGGGTCTTTCTGAAATTCAGATCTCCTACCTTAAGTAGGAGATCTGAAAAAAATTTAAACAGTAATTAAACCCAATAGGATTGTTTTGGCTGCAATAAGGATTAATTATATCTTAGTTGGGATCAAGTAAAAGGTACTGTTTTATTATTACAGAGAAAAAGGAAACCATTTAAAAAAAATGTGAATTATTTATTAATATGGAATCTATGCAAAATGGCCTTTCTGTAATTCAGAACTTTTTGGATAATGGGTTTCCGGATAAGGGGTCCGATACCTGTATCAAGGACCCAACTTTATTTGTTTTCAAAAGTACCAGACACAATACTGGGTGGTATAGGGATTACAGAAGTATGCTGGGGTACAGGTAAGTGACATCCTCTCTCTACCTGTAAGTACAGCCCAAAATGCCAAAAGTAGAGAAAGTGGCTCCTTTTTGAAGAATTGGTTTAAGAATTAGTCCCTGTCCTGTTAACGATTTAGAAAAACTACACACCCAAAACAGTGAAAATTGAATTTAAAATAAATGACAAAAGTGCAATAATTGGGTGGTCATTGTAACCATACCAAGCCTACTCCTACAAAATCAAAGTAATGACAAGCATCATTTATTTCCCTCAATAGTAGAAAAAAAAACCCAAAGAAACTATGCGGGTTGCTGTTTTAATCATTCAAAAACAAAAAAACCAGTCTAGTCTGCACATTTGATGGTATCAACTTTTGTAATGTTCCTCATAAAACACTGAGGAAATGCAGAAGTGATCTACAAAAGCACATAAAACTGCTATGTATTAAAACTAAACTGTGAAATGAAACAGTTTATTTTTGCAAATGATATGAAAACAACTGATAAGGGATCATTTCTTTTACAACAAAGCTGTAATGAATACATTTCAACCACCCACAGAATTCTGTTATTTAAAATAAAAAAAACATGTTTTCCGTGCAACTTAATCTAAACAAGCAGAGTAAAGATTTTACAGTATCCATTTAAATGTATTTATACCACCCCGGGGAGAGATTCTGTCGAACTGCCGATGTCATTTTCAGTTAAATTTTGTCAGTTTTTAATGCTTTTTTTACATGATGATAGAGAAGCTTGTAATATCTATAACCCCTAGATAAACATCACGCAACAGATACACCAACCCCCAAAATAAATGTGTATTGAATATTAGATATCAGTGTTTTCACTGCCCTTCCGTAGTCAGGCTGCCCTGGGAGATGAATGTGCCAGGATACGTTATCTGGGACTCATAAAATCTTTTTCAGAAGATTGAAATAAAGTCAGCGCTTGCTGAAGACAAATCAATTGTGACATTTCTGAATAGAGTGCAATGCATTTAATTAGCACAAGACATACTGGCAAATTCTGAATTACCCAATAAATCACTGAATGCTGGAACCTATACAACGCCAGGAATCAGCTGTCTGTAGAGATGCACCGCCAGTGATAATAAAGAGATCTGCCCATTTGTACTTCTACTTTCTCTATTTTGTTCTAAATTTTTACCTGTTCTGCCATTTATTTATTAAAATACCATTTGAGTACCTGGGACCATAAACTTCTTTTTGAATTTGTTTCAAATTAAAACTATTTGGTAAATAGTACTGAAGCATGTCTACATGGCCGCTGCTGCTCATCCAGTCATAATTATATAATTATCCAAACCTTCTACAGGAATAGGACCTGTTATGCAGAATGCTTGGGACCTGGGGTTTCTCAGATAAAGGATTTTTCAGTAATTTGGATCTCCATACCTAAAAAAACGTTTAAACATTGAATAAACCCAATAGGATTGTTTTGCCTCCAATAAGGATTAATTATATCTTAGTTGGGATCAAGTACAAGGTAATGTTTTATTATTACAGAGAAAAAGGAAATCATTTTTAAAAATTAGAATTATTTGCAGATAATGAGAGTCTATGAGAGGTGGCCTTGATGCAATTTGGAACTTTTTGGACAACAGATCCCATACCTGTATTGTGTTGGCTGCAAATTATAAATATCACTGCTAGGAAATAGTTTTTTACATATTTTGCTAGGGCTACAGATTATTTCCTAACCTCCTTTTATTTGGTTTCAGGCCTGAGAGCACATAAGAGCTTATCACTAACTTATTACTAACTTCAACTGGATGTGTAGGTGCAACATGCAGAGAGAGCCTTGGATGTAACACTTCCTCAGGTCAAGTATAATTCCAGTGCTCCCTTGTGTCCATAGCCACTGTAGTTTGCATACTGGACTTTATTAAGCAAAGAAGACAAAACCTTCACTTTGGTTTAAGACACAAATATAGAGGAGCATATACAAATCAAGAGTTACAATACAAATAGAAAATTTAAGATGGCCATACATGCACTGATAAAATTGTACTAAACCTAATTACGTTTGATTTTCGGACTGTGTGTCGGCTCAGAATTATCGTCCCAATAATGTTCGTATCATTGTCATTTAGTCGATCTGCCAGGTTAGTAAGTCCCTTATATGAGGTGTCTGCAAACTATTCCATATTCAGAATATCCTTTATCCTACAATTTCAGTCTGAATGTTAGCTTTAGATCATTGCATTTAAACGTACGACCAATATTCAACTTACGACCAGACTAAAATCCGACCGTGTATGGCCGCCTTTAGGACCATTTATCGCATTACCCCCTTTGTGTTTTAATGGATGCAGTCTTGCTCTTTGCAATTGCACTTGTGTTAGTAAATGAGGCCTAGAGGACATAACTGCTTTTAGAAGCTTATTACAGCTGTTTGTCATTTGAATCACGTGCATCAATTTTCTCTGTGGAACAATCAGCCATGATAGGCCTTAGTATCAATCATGGACTTGGTTGTACCCAGCCAGCAATGTGTCTCAGCTGCCACTTGTAGTGATGCCTTCCACCTCCCTAGTGTTTCATATTGGCTGCCATTGATCTCAGGTCGCACTGCTTCAGACTTCTCTCAATAAGGTCCACATTAGTTATAGAGTTCAATATTATTTTTCGAATGACTGTGCTCAGTAATTGTACTTAAGGACTGCTAATTACTAGAATTGCTAACCAAAACTTTCTTGAAACAGTTCTTCTGTTTATCTTTTCAAAATGATATCCAACGATTACAGGATTCTCAATTTGAAATGAAAACCCCCCATACTGATAACATAATTCTTAATTGTCATTTCTAATGCATTAACTTGATACAGATATCTGTAGATCGCTGTTACAGGTGTGGGATCTCTTATCCATAAACCCGTTATCCAGAAAGCTCTGAATTACGGAAAGCCTGTCTCCCATAGACTCCATTTTAATCAAATAATTCAGAATTTTAAAATTGATTTCCTTTTTCTCTGTAGTAATAAAACAGTACCATGTAATTGATCCCAACTAAGATATAAATAATCCTTATTGGATGCAAAACAATCATATTGGGTTTAATTAATGGTTTTTTGATTTCTTAGTAGACAAGGTATGGAGATCCAAATTACAGAAAGACTCCTTATCCGGAATACCCTTGGTCCTGAGAATTCTGGATAATGGATCCTATACCTGTACTAGAAATGTCACCTTCTTGTATTGCAATAATAATAATAATAATGCTATTACACTAAGGTGCTAATGCATGATTACCAATCATCTATGTACAGCAGGTTTTAATGGAACAGCCTGCGAAATAATTAAATATAATTGTGATCATGATAGTTTAACAATGTATTTCTACTTATTAGTGGTTTGTATTTGAAACTGAATTTTTTTAGCTGCAAATTTTCACCATTTATTATGTGTTGAAACCACACAAAAAGTCACCTATTAAGGTGGGAATGGTCCTAGGCAAGTTGTAACAATCTTTATTTAATTCATATTTTAGAGGTTTTCAGGGAGTTTTTCATTTGTAAGCGCATGAAAATTCTTAAAAAAAAATTCTTAGACTTGTGCTTATCACTAGGTAAGATTACCATTTGAAAAATACACTTCTAAAAATCTTTTAGGAATGAATAGAGAGTGGATGACATTTACTGTGGGGATCTCTGATTTCTCTGATAAATCTGCCCCATAAGTATCTATAGCTTGGGCATTATACAAATCAGAACAGAGCAGTCATACTGAAAATATGCACTGGCACATACCAAAGTACCTAATATTATATTCAGTCCTGCTTAACTTTGCACCAGAGCAGTCCGGGATGGGCTTTTTAAATGCAGCTTAATGTACATACAGGTATGAGATACCTTATCCAGAAACCCATTATCCAGAAAGTTCCAAATTACAGAAAGACCATCTCCCATAGACTCCATTATAAGCAAATAATTCTGATTTTTAAAAATGATTTCTTTTTCTCTGTAATAATAAAACTGTACTTGATTCTAACTAAGATATAATTAATCCTCATTGGTGGTTAAACAATCCTATTGGGTTTATTCAATATTTAAATGATTTTTAGCAGACTTAAGTTATGGAGATCCAAATTACAGAAAGATCCCTTATCCGGAAAACCCCAGGTCCCGAGCATTCTCGATAACAGGTCCCATACCTGTACAGGCAATGTGTTATAGCTACTAGTACATGTTTAACCAAATACAGAAAAAACAGTGAAAAGATATTGATTTCATTTGTATATTTAAATAAACTTCACATTTTTAAACATAAATTCTGCAAGACTGAACGGCAAAACCACTATTGTACTGAACATTTTCAGTTTAGCACAGAAATGGGAAACAAACTGTACTTAAGCCTCTGGATTGAGGATGAATAGGAGATAGATTCGAGATTTTGATCTTCCCCTGTCTTTTCATTATTTAAATCAATAAGTGCGCGTTTTAGCTATGAGCCATAGCTCTAATTAGTCCCTCCCTTGGGCCTTGTTTGCAGGCAATATATAAATCAAGCGGCGTTTCTCCATCCAGGCCACTATAAAAGAATTGCGTTATTCCAAGCTCATAACTTAAACACTGGCAGTTTGTTGAAAATGGTTTCTGGTGCCGCCAGTAAATTTACAACAACGGCTATATGGATACATTAAAGTGGTTGATAATGGGAGTTGAGGAGTATTAAAGCAGAGTGTTTTATTAATGCTGTAAATACACAGTATAAAATAAATACAATACAACCTATTGGTAAGTGTGCCTTTTTTGTCGTTTATAGAATAAAGAGTGAGGAATGTAAATTGTGGGCTTTTGAAGAAGACGTAAGGGGGAGATGAAGTGTAAATCATTGCAACTTTCATCCTGTGTAATAATGTAGGATTACTGAGCAGCAAATTGTATCAATAAAGGTTTTTTTTTTAGCAGTTATTGTCACAAAAGAACCCAAGAGAGATGGGTCTGGACAGGCAGATCTTACAGAGAGTACAGGGGGATTATTAAGGGATGTGTGATGTTGCTGCTGGCTCCCAGTTCTCTGATATAAGCCTTTGCCCTTGCTTGTTGCTGGCTGCCATGTTGGTGTTTTGCTCCATTGATGCATCTCTGTGCCTTTCTGTGTTTCCAGCTCTCTGTTTACATACAGATGTAGTTATGATCAGGGTAAAATTTTCATTTAGTCTTCTTTGGGTGTAAATGTCCATCTGCAGCCAAACTCGACACATTCACTTATGACCATTCTCTGTAGCCAAGGTATATGCAATGCAGAAAGCAACCTTACCCATCATATACTGTATATATCTTTAAAATTAATTACACCATAATTTTTTAATGGGATACATGTAGGGTTACCACCTTGCTGGTATTTTACCAGCTCAGCCATTAAATCACCAGCTAGGCCCAGATTACAAATTTGTAAAAACCCTACATATCCCTCCCTTCTCTGACCCTCTCCAATGATGGATAACTCCTTATAAATCATACCCGCCTATAATTCGCCCCCATTTCCCCCACCCACTCCGCCCATTTCCCCCACCTGCTGTGCCCATTCCCCCACCCACGCCACCTATTTTCCTGCCTGCTCCCCCGACTGGAAGGCTGATATAATAGTAAAAAAAGGTTGCAGCCCTAGATAAATGGACATTTGTCTGAGAGGTGTATGAGATGGCTGAGTTAAGGTCCTCCACCCAACTGGGGATACCTTAATACCACTCAACCAGTTCCCAGCACCAAATAGCTTTTCCATTTGCCACATTGTCTATATATGTATGAAAAAATATGAAGTTGATGAAGACAAATAATTTTAGTATCAATTCCCTAAATGAATTCAAAAGCCTACAAAGGACGCTTTCCATTTTCCCAACAGCAGTGGAATCATTCCAGAATTTAGACATATTCACAAAATAGCAGTGTAGAAATGAACCTTAAGGTGACAATACACTATAAGATCGTTCCCCCAATATACCCACCCCAGGTGGGCAATATCGTTCTGATCTGATCTTTTGGCCCTAGGGCCAAATGATCACATTACAAAGAAAGGGATAGGAGCTGTTGGAGCAAGGACCACAACAATAAGCCAGGGGTAGTTGTTCAAACTGAAATAGGGCTTAATGGCACAGGTTACATACCAGATAACAGATAAGCTCTGTAAACAGCATTGTATTCTACAGAGCTTATCTGCTATGTAATCTGTGCCTTTTTCTCCTTATTTCAATCTTGAATGGCTGCCCCCAGGCTACACAACACCTTATTTATATAAATTATATTTGTGTGTCTTATGCAAACACACAACCTTTACCAGTGCAGGGCATCACTACATTATATTTTAATCACTTTCATTTTTAGGTGGTACTGTTCCTCTGTTAAAGGAACAGTAACACCAAAAAAGGAAAGTGTTTTAAAGTAATTAAAATATAATGTACAGTTGCCCTGCGCTGGTAAAACTGGTAAGTTTGCAACAGAAACGCTAATATAGTTGGGAAAAAGGAGAAAAGGCACAGGCACATAGCAGATAACAGATAAGCTTTGTAGAATATAATGGGGTTTTATCTGTTATCTGCTAAGTAACCTGTGCCTTTTTTCCTGTAAATGGCTGCCCCCATGGCTACACAGAAGCTTTATTTATATAAACTATAGTAGTCTTTCTAAGGAAAACACACCAGCTGTACTAGTGCAGAGCAGCATTACATTATATAGTAATTACTTTTATACACTTTCATTTTTTGGTGTTACTGTCCCTTTAAGCTGATATCCTTACCGGAGCTACCCAGTTAAACAAAGGTGTGTGAAACTGATCAAAGCATACAATGCTTTATACATATCTAACCATCTTCTCTGTAACATCTGTTATGCTGAAGAATGTTTCTTTCCCTTCCCTTGACCTTATTTATTTCCCAACTTTCATTTGAACAGACACTTTAGTTCACAGTGGCAGACTTCTAAAATGTCAGATTTTCTTACTTATGAATTCAGTTTGCATTTTGTCAGCACATTTTCATGTAAAAATGATAAAATCCTTGCTCCTAACTATTTCCGAAAGTGGCAACTTTTAGATTTAAGGCTCTACACTAATTCTGTATGATATGCTGAAACTAGCTGATGTTTTACATCTCTAGGAGTTTGTGTACATCCCGTGACGGCAGTGTGGGCCTCTGGATTCACACCCTTTCCACGCAGTAACCTGCACTGCTGCATATACTCTTGGCAACCATCACATTCGGTTTGCATAATACCTAGTGTAGTTGATAATGGGCCAGTTCCAATTTGATGAGGACATTTTATCTCATGGTTTTTCTCTTGAAAAATCAATAGCAGTCCATGGGGATACCAGGAAGGGAATTAGGATAATATATCTTTAATGCAAGTATTGCGCTTAGCTTCTCTATCTGTATTGGATTTTCACTGTATGTACATATGGAACAAACTTGATGCATCTGGTGCATACTCTATATTCATTCTAAAGGGAAGTAGGATGAGGCTGTGTGAAGCATCTGCTGCAGTTGTCTATTGCATCTGCCCTTCAAGGTAAGGTAACCATTAAGCTCTTTTGGGCAGGGCTCTCTTCACCTCTTGTATCGGTTACTGATTGCTTTATATGTTACTCTGTATGTCCAATGTATGAAACCCACTTATTGTACAGCGCTGCGGAATATGTTGGCGCTTTATAAATAAATGTTAATAATGATAATAATAATCATATGGAAATTCAGAGACACTAGCAGAACCTCCAACTAGAAGGGCAGATCTGACTGAAGTTTTCAGTCGGTGCAGGCCAGCAATTTGCATTTATTATAAATTTTACCAATATATTACATGATCTGTGATTTCAAATGTAAGGGTATATGTAGAATAAAATATGTAGGGATATGAATATGTAGAATGTATGTAAATAATTGTATTATTAGTGTATAAATAATTATGTATATATTTCATGTCTACAGTGATAGAATACTGCACACACATATACTGTATACAGCTGTTATATGGAAACCCGTCATTCTGAAAACTCTGAGTTACGGGAAAGCGATCTCCCATAGACTCCATTTTATTCAAATAATTCAATTCATTCATTTTAAAAATTATTTCCTTTTTCCCTGTAATAATAACACAGTACTTTGCACTTGATCCCAACTAAGATATAATTAATCCTTATTGGTGGCAGAACAATCCTATTGGGTTTATTTATATTTAAGATATGAAGTTTCAGATTACAGTAAGAAAACCCCATGTCCCAAGCATTCTGGATAATAGGTCCCATACTTACTGTATATGTAAATATATATATATATTTATTAGACTAGAGACTAAAAAGTTGTGGGCATAAACTAAAAAGTGAGGAACAACTTTCTATCTCTTATGCTGTCTATAGTATGGGGGAGCTGAACTTCTGTGACTATTCACCAGTTTCACAATGTGCACAGCATCCTTATTAATGCAATGGCTATTATAATTAGTATGATTATTATTACTACATGTTTTTTATGCACCAACATATTTTGCATTTTTGTACAACAGTGTTTAAATCAGACATATACAGGCATACTCATACAAATACTTTCCAATACAATGGCTAATACATTTACAAGGGGTTATACCTATTTCAGGGCAATAGCTACATGAATTTTGGACATTATGTTTATATGTTACAATAATTACTATCCATGTGGATGCCATAATGTTTTCAGAGCATAAAGCTTATATTGTACAAAATTCTTTTGTGAAAATACTGTACTAATTGCATTAAGAACTGATGCATGTTAGACTAAAGGGTAAATATCTTGTGATACCTATATTAACTTTGGATTTCATTTGCTTTTAAGAGGGAACTGAGATTTGTGTCAGGCACACAAAGGGTCACCAAAGTTGTTGCAATACAGAGTCCCCTATCTTTTGTCAGTTTTTGGGCAAGGAGTTGTGTTTTCGCTACCTTAACATACATATCACTATTTAAAACTGTCATTATTCACACATTTTACACTCACCCTTTCTAGAAATTATACATAACATTTAACAAGGTGATTTATACCTTTAACCTTAACTAAGATTATGTTAAGTGTATAAACTATTCATGTATACAAATTGTGTGTATATGAAGGTGTAAAGATACCATATTAAGTTTTTCTGGGTTCTTTTGGGATTTTGAACAGTTATAATTGATTGCTTTCACCTCTCCTTAGGCTCTTTATTGCAGAGGTGCTCATGTGATAATTAAATCACTTAACAAAAAGTCAGATGATGATAAACTTTCTACAGTTAAAAGGTTTATTAGAAACTAGGATACTTTATTCCATTAGAAATAACATTAGCCAATACCTGAAATAAAGTACAGGTATAGGCCTGTTATCCAGAATGCTCGGGACCTGGGGCTCTTTCCGTAATTTGGATCTCCATACCTTTAGTCTACTAAAAAATCATTTAAACCAAATAGGATTGTTTTGCCTCCAATAAGGATTAATTACGGTATATCTTAGTTGGGATCAAGTACAAGGTACTGTTTTATTATTACAGAGAAAAGGGAGTCATTTAACCATTAAATAAACCCAATAGGGCTGTTCTGCCCCCAATAAGGGGTAATTATATCTTAGTTGGGATCAAGTACAGGTACTGTTTTATTATTACAGAGAAAAGGGAATAATTTAACCATTAAATAAACCCAATAGGGCTGTTCTGCCCCAATAAGGGGTAATTATATCTTAGTTGGGATCAAGTACAGGTACTGTTTTATTATTACAGAGAAAAGGGAATCATTTAACCATTAAATAAACCCAATAGGGCTGTTCTGCCCCCAATAAGGGGTAATTATATCTTAGTTGGGATCAAGTACAGGTACTGTTTTATTATTACAGAGAAAAGGGAATCATTTAACCATTAAATAAACCCAATAGGGCTGTTCTGCCCCCAATAAGGGGTAATTATATCTTAGTTGGGATCAAGTACAAGTACTGTTTTATTATTACAGAGAAAAAGGAAATCAGTTTTAAAATTTAGAATTATACAGGTATAGGATCTATTATCTAGAATGCTTTGGACCTGGGGTTTTTTCCAGATAAGTGATCTTTCCATAATCTGAATTATCATACTTTAAGGCTGCTAAAAATCATTTAAACATTAAAGCAACCTAGTAGGATTGATTTGCATCCAATATGGATTCATGCAGCTTAGTTACGATCAAGTACAAGCTACTGTTTTATTATTGCAGAGATGGCCTTACCGTAATTCGGAACTGTCTGCATAATGGGTTTCTGGATAAGGGATATCCTCCCTCTACAGTATCTAGTTCTGGTGAGTCTAGCAGATTTTTTGCCAGATTAGATATAATACTGAACATGTATCTGTGTAGTTCATCCAAAGTTTTCTAGCTTATCTGTTGGAAAGTGCAACTGCATAAAATCTGATTTTTAAATTGCTTTGAATTTTCAAGGTACTGATTAAGAATATTGAACTTTCCATTAGCAAAGCAAACTTGTCACCATAAATAGACTACATAGACAATTTTTGAGTTTTATCAGCTAATTAAAGAAAGTAAAAGTTTGGAGATCAGACATATTGCCACTGATTGCTACTTCTTCATGTACATTTATATCAGTAGTTTACAACTAAGACATGTGTTCCCAAAATCATTTCCTCAGTGTAAAATCCTGGTGGGTTTTCCCGCTGTAATGGCACCCTTATTATCATGGGAAGATTCCAAGCAGTTCATTTTAATTGCAGGAATATATCCAGGAAAATTTGTCATAACCTCATCAAGTCCTTTTGCACATGCATCATGGTCCAACAGATCGTTTGTTTTATCATTAGGGAAGGTAGGGTCATTTGGGAATATATGCTAGGGGCTAGAGGCTGATTTATGCATGTTAGGGATTGAGTTTTGCCTGTATTTTACCACTTAAAACATGTTGTGATGTAGGTTGTAAGAAACACAGAAAATAGTGATTGTAGAAAAAAATATCAATGGAAACATTTTTGCTGAGATTTACACAAATACCACAGGGGGACCCCAAAAAAATAAATAAAGTAGCACCTTTGTCTGTGGCATAATCTGGCTGCTACACTGTAGGTTTGTAAAATGATTGAAATGCATCTCCCGTCGACTGAAATTCCCAACACGCTAAGAAAGTTTAGTCCAGTCTGTGCATGATAAGATGGGGGCATGGGTGTGTATGTTAAATCTGGACAAAGGAGGTGGGCTGGTGAGAATGGGGGTGGGGCAGTGAAGTTGGGGGAGGGCGTGATGACATCAGGGTAGACTTCTATCATAGGGGCGGGGTCATTGGGTCACTTAATTGCAATTTTGTCAAGTTTTGAAAAACCAGGCTATCCCTAATGTACCATTACTCATGAGCCACAGCCAAATGTAAAAAGTCTTGGAGAGCAACACAAGCATCATAAAAGTTCATGGAGGTTACATAGTTACATAGGGTTGAAAAAAGACCAGTGTCCATCAAGTTCAACCCATCCAAGTAAACCCAGCACACCTAACCCACACCTACCAATCTATACACTCACATACATAAACTATAAATACAACCACTAGTACTAACTGTAGATATTAGTA
Source organism: Xenopus tropicalis (assembly GCF_000004195.4). Taxonomy (NCBI): domain Eukaryota; kingdom Metazoa; phylum Chordata; class Amphibia; order Anura; family Pipidae; genus Xenopus; species Xenopus tropicalis. Next base: position 28,941,376 of record NC_030682.2, read on the forward strand.
TCACAATAGCCTTGGATACTATGCTTGTTCAAGAACTCATCTAGGCCCCTCTTGAGTGCATTAACAGAATCTGCCATTACAACATCACTAGGAAGGGTATTCCCCAACCTCACTGCCCTCACCGTGATAAACCACCTACGCTGCTTCAAATGGAAGCTCCGTTCCTCTAATCTATAGGGGTGACCTCTGGTGCGCTGATTGTTTTTATGGGAAAAAAGAACATCCCCCAACTGCCTATAATCCCCTCTAATGTACTTGTACAGAGTAATCATGTCCCCTCACAAGCGCCTCTTTTCCAGAGAAAACAACCTCAACCTCGACAGTCTCACCTCATAGTAGAGGTGCCAAATAAGGGCTAAGATTGGCTATTAGGCAGCCTCTATGCACACTATCAGCTTACAGGGGCTTTATTTGGTAGTAAATCTTGTTTTTATTCAACCAAAACTTGCCCCAAGTCAGGAATTCAAAAATAACTCCCTGGTTTGGGGGCACTGAGAGCAACAGCCAAGGGGTTGGGGGGCAACATGTTACTGACAAGTCACTGGTTGGGGATCACTGGCTTAGAGGGATAGTCTGGCCTGTTTTGACATGTTACTGATTTATTTAAAAAATAAATATTTTATTAACATTTCTGTTAGAAAAACTGCTGACATGATTAAAATGGTTGAATCAGATTTAAAATTGAAATGAAACATTTTGACTTTTATAAAAATCTTGAAATAGCAAAATTCAGCAGCCAAGCAAAAGGAAAAGGTATCTATAATTAAACTTCTAATTAAGCATATCACAAGATCCACAACAAACTGGAACAATCTATGAAGTACTGAAAGCATTTCAGTAAAGTTGAATACAAACCACAGAGTGTTTCCCCAAAGCATTTCAATCATGGATTCAGCAGCTCCTAATGCTTTCATAGTGCCAACCCTTGGACTTTGGGTAGGATTTGCCTTTCATCCTTTTGCATTTTATCTTTTCTATTATTTTCTGTGCAGGCCTGCCAGTAATCTAAGGACACCCTTTAACTGTGCAGCAGCTCATGAGCTGTTTTATTAGGTACTGATATTGAACCTAGAAATAAATATTAGGTCAGTGTCCTACTTATCCGAGGTTTATGGGCAGAAAATACTGCATTACATGTTGTTTTGGGAACAGAATTCGCTTTTTTCACACAACAACTATCATAAAAATATTTCAGGATGCATAGTCAGAAATCTGTCTGGCTTGTACTATCCAGCTGTGAGAGGTGATACAGAAGAATTCATTACTGGGATTGCATCCGTATAACAGAAGAGAAGGCCTATATTTTTTATTATGTATTTATAAAACAGGAAAGAATAAAGGAATACAAATATTTTAAGCAAAGAGGAAAATAAAGTAAGAGAAAAAATAAAAATAGAATGTAATAACCTTACTAGGAAGACCTGTAATCAAGCAAATTGCTTAGGGAAGACATTGAAATTACATGGTATATTAGGGGTCAAAGTGTGTGTTATGGCAACTTTTAAAGCAATATTGACACTTCTCAGGTCTTACCAGAATTGTATTCTTCATAAAAATGTGCCTATATGTCCTTTAGACCAGTTATCTCAATCTGAGTTCACAGGTTTCTTATTCAGGGATGTTACTATACAATAACAATCTTTACCGCGTAACAAAACTTCTCTCCTTCACTGCTCTGTGCTGCTTGTTGTATGTTTTATTGGATCTCATTACGCTTTACTTGATTACTTATGCCTGCCTGCTTGCCTTTCCTGCACCAACATAACTGTGCTAGGGCTGCTTGCAAGACTAACCTTTCAGCACCCAGTACTGAAGTAGATCAAAAAAAGCAAGCAGGGAGGCATAAATCATCAAATAAGGGGAACCGAGTTAAAGTCACCATTAAAAAAAGAGCAGTGTAGAGAGGAGTTTTCCAGAAAGAGAAGTTTTTTTCTTTGCTCGAGGGGGCGTGAGATAAGAGAAGATGAAAGGAAAATCGTCATCAAGATATAAACTGTAGTACTTGCCCCCTACAGGAAGTAGTATCCATCTCCATATGAGGAAGTTGAGTGTTTTTATTACAGCAATATATTTAACTGATTTGGTGGGTTTATGTCAATGATTCTGTAATTAATAGTTATTATTGCCATCAAAGAAAATATCCAATCACTAAAGGTGTCACTATCACTTTAAAGGGTGTTCAAAGACTTCTTTTCGAATTCTTTAAAAAGAGCCCATGGTAATAAGCAGATGTGGTCAAAATGGACCCACTCTGGGGAAACAAGAAAAGGCTTTAAACCTGGTGCCCCTGATGACAATCTCAGCCAGAGCCATATCAAATGTATCCATAGAGTAATCGTACTCCCCACAAAATTGCAAGAATATACCATGGTGCATCAGGGAAATGTCCTAAATGTCTAAATGAGTGGGTACTTATTACTATGGATTCTGGGGATGCCCCCTGCTGGGAAGTATTGACATATAGAGAACACACTCTTGACCTCCTTAACATTATCTCCTGTAGTCTGTGTTCCTTGGGTGTTATAGGAACACTACCAATGCGTAACTATGCTAAGCTATGCTATGGACAATTTTCTCTCCTTAAGCATCCTTGTATCCCTGGCACATGTATGCCCTGATAAATTTGAAAATATTTGGGGACCCTGGCTAGATCATCAGCTTTTAGGGCGAGGACAGACGAAACATATATCCACTTCTCTCAGCCCTTCGCTTTTCTGCCTGGCTGAGAGAAGCAGATCCATTTCCATACGCTGCTCTGTGTGCCTGCACTAGAAGCTATGGCAACGGCCTGAGTGTGCGCACACTGAAAAGCATGGGCTGAGAGAAGTGGAGATAGACTTTGTCTGTCCTCGCCCTTAGGGCCATTACAGCCATTGCCACCCAGCCAAATCTTTTACTTACTGGGTTCACTTTCTCTTCTCTTTGCTCTTGCTCCTTTCTTTCATACTGTTGTATTACTGTATATATGTTAAAATGGAAAACTGTTGAATAAAAACTTTTTTTTAAAAGTCTTTGGGTTTAGTTGAAAAATGAAAAGCTACAGAACCATAGCCTATTTGCTAATAACTCACCATATAAAATCCAAGTGCATTCCTTGCTAATAAGATAAAGAAGGTATCACCATAGTAGACTTGTGTGCTGCACACTGTGCTGTTGGATATTGGTTTAAATTAGATATTGCTCCATTGTAAACTAATAGCGAAGTACCAATTAACTCCCCAATAAGGCTGGACCCTCATCCATTTCACTGATCTTTTTGTTATTAATAAACAGCTGTATGCCTTGAAATACATTTTATGTTCTGTGATGATTTACCAATTAGTAACAGTGAGGCTACAGAAATTAAATATGTTTAATTAGGCTGTTGATACTATTAAATGGATGCCTTAACACATAATAGTTAGGGAATTAATTGCCTTAATTCTCCTGAGGTTCGTTTAATTGGTCATAAAATGTTAATCTATTCAAGGAATAAAAAGAATCATCACATTTATCACTGCAATAGAATTTCACAAGATTGAAAAATACATCCTTTATACAGTATGTAGGTTATTATTGACCAAAGTGTTTTTTTCCGAACTTTACTTTAAAGTTACATTTACATCTAAGCTTTGTTAAAAATAAGGTTTATAGAATCTTGTGAGGTTAAAAAACTTACATAATAGGGCTTTTTTCTATTTGCTCTTTCAGTAGCCTATCGGTGTGAGATAGAAAGGGAACAGTGAAGGGTTGCTAATGCTCAGCCAACAATTACTGTTGTACAAGAATACATTTGCATGAATCATGAACCATGTACTCAAGGGTGAATAGAAGAGTTCAGGGGGCATGTGTTATCCACATCAATTACTTGTGTAAGTCAGTAGCTTGTTAGGGATCAGCTACAATTTGTTACACACTACCCTGTTTACTATTTAGTATCCTCCATCATACAATACAATCCTTTCTGTATCTTGCACCCAATTCATCAGAACACCTACACACAACTAGTAGGGAGCACTTCTGGGGCAAAGTACCGTTGTGAAGCCCATGCAAGCACATTATTGCTTCCATATTGGCTGCATGCGTTCATAAATGGGCCAGAGCTGGCAGGATGGGATTGCTTAAACTTTTGCAATTTACATACATTTCTTCCCTTTGAATTTTCAACAAGAACACTCCGCTACTCTGTCTGTCTGTCCAGTTCCAGAAGGTCAAGGTATTGATGTATATAATGTAATAAAAAATAGCATTCTGGACGTTCTGTTCCCTGTAGCTATACTTACTGTCTGGTGGACACTGATGTAGAACACAGCGGCCTTATTCTGACTTTGCTATACACTCATCTGTTACAGAATAAGAATTTTATTCATGTGTTCAGTGAAGGACAGCAGCAAAGTCAGAGTGATGATCACTGCGATTTTATTGACGCCTTCTTTTATTACCCCCAAAGCAGCTCTTGGGGACAAAGTCTCAAGTGCCAACATATTCCATACTACTGTACGAAGGCTGAAGTCATTTAAAAACATGACATGAGTACTGAGGTATTGAAGAACTTGCCTATAAAGGCTGACAATTGAAAGCTATGGTAACAGGTTAACATGTATTTGGGGCTAGGCAGATTTTACATTTAATTTGTTGACTGGTTGATTTTGTGCACTGTCATGTCTAGATTTTTGCCTTCTTTATAAATATATGGAGACACACAAATACACATATAAGAACAGATGCGCAGTAACATAATCAGGGATGTGTGTATTACTTTACGCATGTGTCGGTTGTGTAGTGCTTCTCATTTCCTATCCCAGCAGGACGCTCAGTGCCTCAAACTATACTCTATAACTCAAACAAAAAGACAAAAAACTTAATTCTCACCTATTTCATCTGTATACTTTAGTGAAGATACCCTATGTGTCAGAGGTTTCTAATTTGTCATTCACACAGCTCTACTTGTGGGATGTTTTAGCGAATACATTCAAACTTCATAATACATATATCAGCTATATTTTATTTTGGGAAATCACAGTTATCATAGATTTATGGTATGATACAATAGTATCTCTTTCAAATGGTTTATTCTTTAAATTTAAAGAAACTGATTGAATGTCCAGACTAACATTGCGGCTGAACCAAGGGGGGTTTGTGCTTAGGAATCTGGTTTACAAATTGTTTTTGAGAGAAAATATTAAGAATAAATTTAGATTTTTGTCACTCCGACAAAGTGAAAATTATGTTACTTCTGTATATAATACGCTCAGTGGTAAACATGCAATTAAATCCCATATTTTCTCAAGTTAAAACCGTAGGTGCTAAAGTGTGGCACAAATAGAAACATTAATTATATATAAAATCACATGTGAAGGAATGTATGATGAGCACCGGCAGAATGAATTCATAAGGTGTAAAGGTAATAATTAAAATATGAAGATAGCAGACACAAATTGGGGTCACGGGAAATTTGCAAGTATATTTCTAATTAAATAAAAACAACAACATCAAAGCTGGAAGACAAGGGATTAAAACTGGTGGCCCGATCATAGGCTAAAGCTTTTAAAGCATGCACTGTCACATGTTTTGGATGTTAGAAACCGGTGGCAACATCAAATGCAAGGGTTTCTGGGTTTTGACAGTGATAAGTAAAAGTTTTCAGGTTTTCATCTGCCTATACCAGCCACATTTCCCACTGGGCTGAGTCCTTTGGTGTTCAAATGCTAGTAGGGCATTATATTGTAAGGCTCTGCTGAACTCCCAGTTGGTTAGTGACCCTGAGTTAAATGAATGATAAGATCGTAGGTAAAGCAGGCCAGAGATAAGATGTTAGGGTAGATCCATTAATGTTGGGTTTGGGTTAGAGACCAGGGATGGTAGCAAAAAGCAGGATTCAGATGTCATAGTCAATAATAAATGGAGGGTTATAACCATACGCAGAAGATATTGGCAAACAGGAATAATGGATTAGGAGGTATTTATGTAAACACAAAATGGTTCCAATCAAGCCTGTACTTCCTTGGGGAATGTTGGCCATTACATCAATTTGGAAGCACTTATGGTAATAATTCTCTCACAGATTTTCTCAACAGTAGCTTTGCTTTACACCCACTAACAGTGTCGCAGGGGCCCACCAGAAAAACTTGGACCATAGGCCCACTCTCCAAATTATTCTCTCTTTATTCTCCTAGTTTCTTTTATTTACATGCTAACATCTATCCTTCCATCTATTTCTCCTCTTTGTTCTCATTCAAAAATAGGGAAAGACCATGAAGCAGTCCAGGAGCAGGAGGGCCCACTGACCCCTGGGCCTACCGGGAGTTTTCCTGGTATCCTGGTGGGCCAGTCCGACACTGCCCACTAGTAAGATATTTTACAGTAACTTTCTTTATCCATCTTACTCATTACCCTTATCACTATTTGCAGCATAGTTTTTCACGCAGAAGGGTAGCATAAAATCAATGGAGTAGCAGAGTATATGGCCAGTACATGAACAGCACAGTCAAGGAATGACTGGGTTATACAGCACAGAGCTTACTACCGTACCATAGGTGGTATCATTTACAGAAGAAGCACCTAAAAATGCATTGTGATCTATAGAACCACAGGGCAAGCAATGGCGCCTGGCTATCTGGCACAAGGAGGCAGCCATAAACTTACCTGAAAAGCTGGGTTTATTTTTATACATTCTTGACCTACCAAATATTTTAGCATACAGCAGTTCTGAGTTATATTAAAAGTTCAGAACACAATGGAGCTATTGCACTTTTAAATCTTATAGTTTTAGATTGCCTGGTATAATTAGGACTCAGGATCCTGCTGTAGGAGCAGCCCTGGATTGTACTTTGCCTCCATCATCCATCATCTTAATGAGCAGCCAATCAATTGGCTTCCGGGCCATCATTTCTGCCTTTCCTGGAGCAGAAACAATGACTGTATATAAATTCAGATAAATCTTTGCTGTTTGTAAATATTCTACCTATTTAAAAACATTAAGCTTTGATACTGGTGGAATGAAAACACTGCAATTATCTACAATGTAACAAGATGGAATAAAACTGACTCATTGTTATTGTGCCCATTTGTACATCTTATTATATGATGCATTTAATCCTCTCTTAGGCTAGTGATGCCATTTAATGTAAATATACACATAGGGGCCAATATAATAAAAAATGTTTGAAGTCATAGGTAAAACTGAGCTCACTTTGTTGGTGACTATATTATCAGCTAAGAGACAGCAACAGACTCCCTGCTACGCCGTACTTCTGTATTTGTTTAAAAAAAGAAAAGTACTGAGGCTTCACATCATTTCATGAAAGCAACCCCTTAGGAGATTGAACAAAAATAGTCTTGAAATTCTGCCAAAACATGTAAACGCAACTTAAAGATAAGCTGTTTACAACAAGCTACAGACTGATGGCATACCTAGGCAATAAGACTTCTAGAGTTCCTCAAACAATAATGCAATAAACGAAAACGCTTCCTTTCACATTGTCTGTACTTTGTGAAATTTTAGACAGCGATGCCATAGGCGGCTCTGGAAGTGAGAGCTAAGGGACTAAAATAATAAATCACAAAGTATTTAGTCTATGACATATGTTTACTTGGTAGACCAAAATCTGTTCCTTGATCTTTGCATCTGCCGTACAATATGGGGATGACATTGCTAATAAACAAGCCTACCCTGTAGACATGTCAGAGATGTTGGAAAGTTTTAGGCTAACTGTTCCAGTGTCCTAGTCAGTGACCTCCATTCTACTTTATAATAAAAAATTATTTTCAAAGTAAAATGTAGGCTAGATAAGGTTGATGAATATTTCATATAATAAATGCAATGTATCCTCTAAGATAAATCAGTTAATATGAATTTAATTTTTTTTAATGCATCTGTTTTTTAGAAACAATGTTACTAATGAATTAAGGCCGGACTAAATTTATAGTAGATGTAAATGTTACTATCAGTAGTTTGACATAAAAGGTAGAGTTCAATGGATCACAGCAGGTGGGGGGCACTGTAGTCAGGGGCATCTCCACATAGGCTGCAGCCAGGGGCAATCTACAATCTGTACTGGCCTGTGAAGGCAAGGAACAGCTTCCCCCTTGTCTACCACAGTTCTATATATTTTTGGATGTCTCTGATTAGCATTGGGTCATAGGCAGATCATCACCCTACATGTCTGTGTTAAGGGGGGGTCCACTATGATAAAGGGCTATGCCAAACTTGGGGAAGCAGTTCAACCAGCAGGCATCTAAGTGGAGAAGCCTCTAACTGTGTATCATGCAGAAAACCTCTCTTTGCTATGGGGTAAGAAATTCATAATGGCAACCCTGGGGATTAGGATAGAGGGGGGCGCATTGCTAGGGCAGAGATCATAATTTTGACTCTTGAAGTTACCAGGAACAGCTTTTTTACCCAACACATATAACTCTATGTTCTATCCACCTCAGCTAGTATTCTAATCCAAGTCAGTAGAAGTAAGATAATGGGTGTATATACATATCTATATGTAATATTTGCTTTTTTTTGGTGTGTCCTTGCTGGAGGTACCCACTTCACTGATTGCGTAAGTAGGCCCTTGATGACTGTGTGCATCCATTAAACTGCCCAACCTCTGGGATGAAGCTAAGCACCCTATTGAGGAACATACAGAGATGCTTAATAGTGAGCCCACACATACACCATCTTGTTTTCTTTTATATATGTTCTTCACTTCATTTGTGTCCTTAACTCCATCAAATGCATCAACTATAGGAATTAAATACCTTGATATTGGTACACAAGGTTAAACATATACATCAGTTAATGAAGTTCAATAAATTCTCAATTAATCTACCTTTGTTCTAGAGCAGTGATGGTTGGGGACCAGTTGCTCTGGGGCAACATGTTGCTCCCCAACCCCTTGGATGTTGCCCCCAAAGCAGGTAGTTATTTCTGAATTCCTGACTTGTTGGCAAGTTTTGGTTGAATAAAAACAAGATTTCCTACCAAATAAAGGTTCCTGTAAGCTGATGGTGCATAGAGGCTACCTATTAACCGGTCTTAGCCCCTGTTTGGCCCTTGTGCTGCTCCCCAAGTCTTTTTACATTTGACTGTGGCTCACGAGTAAGAAAGGTTGGGCACCCCTGTTCTAGAGGAAAAAAAACTTGAACACCCCTCCCACACACACAGAATTTCTAAAGCAGTTAATGCCACGGCCATCATTTGATGATGTTGGTAAACCCAAAGCTACTTGGACCACTTCCTAGTTTTCCTAAGGGAGGAGACCTGTTATTATCCTTGGCCTTTTAATTACTGTTAGCAAGATCATAATGCAAAATTCGTCAGCCCCTGAGGAAGTCGAGCATTTAACGAAATGCATTAGCCTTTTATATTTGATAAGCTGATTTTAATTCAAATATTGTGTAACTAGCACATATTCAAACATGTGCCAGTTATACACTCGTGAGTTAAACACTAAATGGTAATGTGTTGAGGGGAACCTTATTTGAGAAGGATCTGGGGATTTTTGCTGATAACAAGTTGTCTAATTCCAGGCAGTGTCATTCTGTGGCTACTAAAGCAAATAACGTGCTGTCTTGCATAAAAAGGGTATTGATTTAAGGGATGAAACATAATTTTGCCCCTTTATAGGTCCCTGGTAAGGCCTCACCTTGAGTATGCAGTGCAGTTTTGGGCTCCAGTCCTTAAGAAGGATATTAATGAGCTGGAGAGAGTGCAGAGATGTGCAACTAAACTGGTAAAGGGGATGGAAGGGTTAAACTATGAGGTGAGACTGTCAGGGTTGGGGTTGGTTTCTCTGGAAAAAAGATTTGCGAGGGGACATGATTAGAGGGGATTATAGGCAGATGGGGGATGTTCTTTTTTCCCATAAAAACGATCAACGCACCAGAGGCCCCCCCTTTAGATTAGAGGAACGGAGCTTCCATATGAAGCAGCGTAGGTGGTTTTTCACGGTGAGGGCAGTGAGGTTGTGGAATGCCCTTCCTAGTGATGTGGTAATGGCAGATTCTGTTAATGCCTTTAAGAGGGGCCTGGATGAGTTCTTGAATAAGCAGTCTATGTGTGTGCTGGGGTTCTCTTGGAAGGGTTAAACTTGATGGACTTTGGTCCTAGGTATGTAAATAAAGGTATACGCTTATTTGTACTAGACCCTTAAATGTAAAGCCTTTAATGCAAATATACTTAATGAGAACATTGTTAACGTCATTGCTATATTTCTCTCAAGACAGATGCCTTTCCAAAACCTTTAGGCCTTTCCGACATACAAAGCTGACAAGTAAGTAGTACATATGGCTTTTTAGAACATTTTTGCTTATCTTTTTTTTAAGTAACATATTGTCTACTTTTTTTGTCTTGCCACCTCCTACCATATGTTTCAGAAAATAAGTTATTGCAAATCAAGAATAACCCGGCTCGCTGCATATAGAGTTATAATTAGCGAATAGATACTAACCTTTTAAGTGATATTCTTATCCACTGACATGAATACCTATATTTTTTATGGAACAGTTAAATAAAACGTTCACATTAAATTGGTTCTATAGAGTGCCACCCAGACATATGAAGCTGTATAATAAAAGTCATTTGCAAAATAGCATGAAATCCAATTTTTCTTATTAAAACATTCATACCTGTTATAAATGTATTTAAAAATATGAGCTGTCAATCATATATTGCAGGCCCCACCTCTATGCCTTAAGCACTTTCACTTTCCATTCTGTACTTCCTAGATGTCACTGCACTCCTCAGTTCTGCCACCCCCCTCACCATCTATAATTGTGCCGCCAGAGTACTGACATGGGCACTAGGTACTCCATGAAAGGTTAATATAAAGTCTAAAGGCATTCTTTTTAAGTACTTACTGCATATCTAAATTCCCAGATCCCTGCTTGCTTCTCTGAGATATGGTGCTGGCAGCCTACAGCAGTGTGAAGACTACAGTGACATCACTGAAATCTCTCTCCCCTTCCTGTAGGTGCCAGCGGCAGCCTTCCTATTCTCTGAGCATGTGTGTAACTTGATCCTGTCTGCTATTCTGAGCTACACATGCCCACCAACCAATCAGAAGTGGATCTGGCAGAGGGGAGGGGGGAAGGAATGAAACACATGTGCAGTATGAAGCAAGGAGGGAAAGGAAGGGAGAATACCTTTTTAGAGATGGCTGCCTGTTCTAGAAAATGTGAAGTAAGTGTGAGTGAGTAAATATTTGATTAGGTGAGCCAAAAGTGTGGCGTTTTTACTAAACAATAGGAGGACTATTGGGCAGTATGCTTTTTAAATTTTGACTTGCATTCTCCTTTGAGGGTCTGTGTTATTATGCACACTTATAATGTGTAATTTATTATAGTGACAATATTCAGCAACCCCCTACAGAGATTATACATCGTTCACATCAGCATGGGGAAGATCAAGCAAACAAGAGGGAGATCAAAGACCTTGCTATGAGGGTAGGGCCTACTGGGTTTTTTCCCGGTGTCCCACGGGCCCAGTCTGACTCTGAACACAAGAATAACCAGTAAAATATAGGTAACCATTTATCTAGACCCAGGGCAGAAGTGCAAGAGCAATAAGGCAATAAGAGCAAGTCTCTTGGTGCTTATTCACATAGCACTTCTGCCCTGGGTAGGCTGCGTTCCACAGGGTAAGGAGATAAGCTCAGCATTGGTGGAGGTTGGCCAGCCCTGTAAGCAAATAATTTTAATTTTATAAAATGATTTCCTTTTTTCTCTGTAATAATAAAACAGTACCTTGTAATTGATCCCAACTAAGATATAATTAATCCTTATTCCGGGTAAAACAGTCCTATTGGGTTTATTCAATATTTAAATGATTTTTAGCAGACTTAAGTTATGGAGATCCAAATTACATAGTTACATAGTTACATAGTTACATAGGGTTGAAAAAAGACCTGTGTCCATCAAGTTCAACCCATCCAAGTAAACCCAGCACACCTAACCCACACCTACCAATCTATACTCACATACATAAACTATAAATACAACCACTAGTACTAACTGTAGATATTAGTATCACAATAGCCTTGGATATTCTGATTGATCAAGAACTCATCCAGGCCCCTCTTAAAGGCATTAACAGAATCTGCCATTACCACATCACTAGGAAGGGCATTCCATAACCTCACTGCCCTCACCGTGAAAAACCACCTACGCTGCTTCAAATGGAAGCTCCGTTCCTCTAATCTAAAGGGGTGACCTCTGGTGCGTTGATTGTTTTTATGGGAAAAAAGAACATCCCCCAACTGCCTATAATCCCCTCTAATGTACTTGTACAGAGTAATCATGTCCCCTCGCAAGCGCCTCTTTTCCAGAGAAAACAACCCCAACCTCGACAGTCTAACCTCATAGTTTAAATCTTCCATCCCCTTAACCAGTTTAGTTGCACGTCTCTGCACTCTCTCCAGCTCATTAATATCCTTCTTAAGGACTGGAGCCCAAAACTGCACTGCATACTCAAGGTGAGGCCTTACCAGGGACCTATAAAGGGGCAAAATTATGTTCTCATCCCTTGAGTCAATGCCCTTTTTTATACAAGACAGCACTTTATTTGCTTTAGTAGCCACAGAATGACACTGCCTGGAATTAGACAACTTGTTATCAACAAAAACCCCTAGATCCTTCTCCATTAAGGAAACCCCCAACACACTACCATTCAGTAGATAGTTTGCGTTTATATTATTTCTACCAAAGTGCATAACTTTGCACTTATCAACGGAAAGATCCCTTATCCGGAAAACCCCAGGTCCCGAGCATTCTGGATAACAGGTCCCTGTAGTACAATATCTTTCAGTAAATCTGTTATATTGTTTGAAGTGGAACTGTTATAGGTATAAACAGGTACCAAAACAATAGTTTTTATTGTTTTGTTCTTATAGTTTTTGAGCTATAAATAACAATCCTAAGAAAAATATACTATTTGTGAAATCAGTATTAGTTTAGTGGCAGTTCCTCTCTGTCAGCTTTTCATGACCAATACACTCTGGGAATGTAAATTCTTTTAGTCAGCCAAGACTCACCAAAGATTGTTATGTTACATATTACCTATTATCCCCAGGATGTCTTATACAGTATGGGAACAGTTATCCAGAATGCTTGGGACCTGGGGTTTTCCAGATAAGGGATCTTTCCAAGTCTACTAAAAAAATAATTTAAAGATTAAATAAACCCAATCGGATTGTTCTGCCTCCAATAAGGATTAATTATATCTTAGTTACTTACTTACTATTTTATTATAACAGAGAAAAATGAAATATTTTTTAAAATTAGAATTATTTGATTATAATGGAGTCCATGGGAGATGGGCTTCCCATAATTATGAGCTTTCTGGGTAACAGATCTCATACCGGTCCATATCCATACATGATCAAAATAAATTAAAACCTGAAAACTTTAAACTTATGTGTGCTGCATTGACTACTGCAAGTTTTATTGTTATATCAACTATTGCAACTCAAAGAGAATGGCCTTAGATATAAAAGCTACAGTCCTACTTCCCTGATCCATTACTCACAACAGTTATATCTGTTTGTCAAGCAAAAAATGGTTTAGCAGTTTATATTTCATAGATCAAGTGACATTATTTAATGAGTATTTCCCAGGCATGTTTGCTTTCATCACATTATATTCATTCATAGCTTGTTGTTCTGTTTCCAAGTATTTGGGGATTGCCTAGAGAATCACTGTAAACATGTATGGGATCACTTATTGGGAATGCTGGGGATCAGGGGCTTTGCAGGTAAGTGATCTTTTCATAATTTAGATCACCATACCTCAGCCATGCAGGGGAGTCGTACATGCCACAATTCCAGCTGAAGGGTCAAAATGGAAGCAGTTGCAAGTACGCATATTAGTAGGGATTTTATTACTTCCTGCCTTAAAATGGCATTGCCTCGTGATTCTTTTGGTGTGATTCTGCTAGACATTGATTATTAATGCAACCCCATGTGCGGATCCTAGAATTCCCACCACATTTAGGGTAATTGTAGCTTTAAGGTTTTCCATTGTCAGTTGGCGCATAGGCACAGTTCAGCACAATAAAAAGCAATGGTGCTTAGTGCCACTATATGGAATACCACTATATGGTATTAAAGTACCTTTAATGAATGGCATCAACACAAGCAAGATAGTGTACATTTTTAGCATGATTGTACTTATGTCTGTTATTAAATGCTCCTTGTTATCTACTATGCAGGGGCGCTTCTGCCATTAGGCGAGTTGAGAAACTCGCCTCAGGCGGCAGAAGCGCCCCAGTTACCAGGGGCGGCAAAAAGTCGCTCCTGGTAACTTTAAGAGCCGAATTTCCGGCTCTTCTAGTGCAGAGAGCGCAATTGCACTAGCGATTTCACCGCCCCCGGACCCGCTCCTGCGCTCAGAAGGTAAGCGCTGGGGAGCGGGGTGGGGGGGGGGGCGGCATCCAGGAGCCGCCTCAGGCGGCAATATGTCCAGAATCGCCCCTGCTACTATGTAGACGTGTACCTTAGTGTACCCTAGCTTATTTATAAATATATATACTATATACCAGCCTCCGCAGCAAGCACACAGTTTGTGCCAGTGCAAGGTAGCTGTACATCATACTAAATGCATTGAAAACTCTTTCATTTTGTGATGTTACTGGTCCCTTAAATTTATAAAATTAGTTTTCTAAAAAAAATGGCCCATATTTAGAAAAATGTTTCTGTTTGCATTTTCTATACCATATCAATATTTTCCAGTTATGAAGTCACTTGGTTATATGCTTTTAGGAAACATGCGCCTTTTAGTGTGTGTAATGAATTTATAGGACATTCTGGCCCCATAAAATAAAATAAAATGTCCGGGCAGAGCAGGCTAGAAAGCTTCATTTGAGGCTCGGAAGCTACTGAATAGCTGCAATAGCTTCATTACAGTTATACAATGATCCTGTAAAAATACAATACAAATACGGTGCATACTTACAAAAAATATGAAACAAACTGATTTTTTAGTGTGAATGAAATGTATAGCCCACTCCAGATACCTTGTGCTTGTTACAAAAAATATGTGGGTTTCCAATGCATGAATTATAAATAGCCTTAAAGAAGAACTAAACCCTTTTTACGAATAATAGATCATTTACCTGTGACTTATGCCCCCATTCATAGCACACTTTATTAGAGAGAGGTGCCATAGGTGCGGGCATGTCAGCTAAAAGCAGCACCACACCTAAAAACAATTGTTTGTTGCTGTGCTAGTGTTTCCCATAATAGATGGAGCACTACAGTGCTCTTTAAATTGCATTTGCTGTTGTGTAACCAATTGAATCAAAGGGTTGCATCCCAGACACAAAGAAACAGACATCTCCTGTACTAGGCTTCCTGAATTATAAGTTTTAGCACTCAAGCTCAAAAGACTTAGAAGCAATCATCGTCTTTGGGTAGCGCAATGCCAGGCCACTAAGCTCAAGCACAAGCATTGTTTTAACATTTGTCATTCTCAAGCTGGTCTCTAAATTAATAAGAATGCTGGGCTGTAAGCTATTAATCTCAATCTGCACTTCTCTCTCCTGCGCAGGCATTCACACAGGGAAGCTGCGCTATTTATCATCCAATAAGGTGTCACTGAGCATTCTCATTTTGGAGCTAGATTTTACCCAACCATTTTTCTTCTGTGTTTTCCAAGTGATATATATTTTTATAACCTTTACTACAATGAAGACAGGAATATTTTGTAAATACCTCCAAAATGTTATGTATGATACTTTGTATGAATAATGAGCGGTTCAATCGCAACCTGTTTCTTGGGATCAGGATTAATAATGTGCATATTATGAGCATACAAGGGCTCTATATCTATGCTTTGGCTCTATATCCACCAACATATCTACCTATCTGTCTGTCTATCCACTTGAAAAATATATTTGAATACAGAGTTATAGTGCAAGAAATGTAGCATGTATCTACTAGGAATCTACTAGGGATGTGCAGGTAAGGTAAAACTTAAACTACACCATACCCTAACCCACAATACCTTAGCCCACACCTGACCCTAACCCACAATACCTTAGCCCACACCTGACCCTAACCCACAAAACCTTAACCTGCAAAATGTTGCCTTTGAAGGCCCCACAACCAACCTATACCTGCATCTTCCTGCTCCTTACTCTATTTCTGTATGCACCTCTGATTCCAAGAGACGAGGATTGTATTTCCCCAGTCTGACCCACACCCAACCTGAGCCCGCAATGGTCGCCTAAATTTCAACTCGACCCATGGGGTTCAGGTCAACCCATACACAACTAGTATCTACCACAACGTTTGTTCTGACAACTCAACTCATCACTTATAGCATCATAATTACCTATTATATTACAAATCACTAACATCAAATAAGGGGACATACAGACCCAGACTGGGATTCAAAATGAGCCGTGGCATTTCAGGTACACAGAGGCCCAAATAGTTTCCCAAGCTGTCTAAAAAGTAACTGTCTATGGCATCCTACAGTAGCCCCTCTGGCATTTGCCAGAATCCCCAGATTGCCAGTCTGGGCCTGGGTTCATATACAAATTGGATGCAATGGAAAGCATAGTTTTACTATAAACATGAGAGAAACCCAAAAATTATAATTATATTTATTTATATTTATAAAAATAAATAAGTTCTAACTTTGAAACATGCCTTCTTGAAAATACATGGAGGAGATACTGATAAAATCCTCCTCTCTATGTAGTAAGAATGGTTCGGAATCCTGGATACGTAATAAAAGCTTCTCATTTATGGTTTCATCATGTGACGATGGTGGATTCTATATGTGATGTCAACACATTTGTAATTTATATTCAAAGATTTTGTTGGATCAGCTTGTATGCATTCATCACAACACATTTATCCCTTATCTTTCTTTTGAACAGAACTCTCATTCACTTTGGAATTGGATACAGTATTTGTACCGAACAAGAGGAATGGATGGGACTGCAGGAAAGCTCTAGCAGTGAATATATCATGGCTATGTTACGCACTCTGAGCTTTATGATGAAACCCCATGCAGTGCAACTCCATGCTATATAATTCGCTCAATTACATGGATTTTTAGACAATATACAAGCCAGGGATAAGTTACATAGACGGTTGTTACTGTTTCTTTACTTAGACAGAGCTCATAGCTCACAAGCTGATATAAAATGACAACATTTACTGTATATAGCATATATGAAGGATCCAGGTTATTGCATCATGCATGTGTTATGTAGTCCTTAACAGAGCTTGTGTCTACTGTTTCCTCACCTTTTGATAGTAAGCTCTTGTGAGCAGCCCTCTGATCTGGTTTTTCTCCTGTAGCCCTTGTTACATTATTGTAAAACTCCACTTATTATTGAAGAAAGATTTTCTTCAGCAGCCATATTGGCAGGTGTTCTACAGCAGTACTCCCACCACCTGCCGCACTGTGGGAGCACATTCCTGAAATATCTGTAATGAGAATTGAAAAAATGTACAAATATAGAAAATATATCTAAATCGGCACATAGGTTATATGTAATTGTGTAATAAGTGATGAACTGGTCAGCCGCAAAAAGTGAAACATAACATCATTAGCAGTTGCAACTGTAAGATCATTAACAGCCAATTAACGTATCAGCAATGCATTCGTTTAGTTCCTTAGCATCCTGGTAACTACATATACATTAGGGTGGGAAAAGGGCAGAAACCATTCAATTCTAGATGGATGTTCTGCTCAAAAACTGGAAAAATAATACATTCAAGTCTTGTATAGGCTATTTTTATAGATTTTTAATATGTCTTCTTGAATGAAAAACCTCTGCAAAACCATTCAGATTTTCAGATATACCATTCAGAAGCCTTTATTAAAGGTACAGGTATTGGTCCTGTTATCCAGAATGCTCGAGACCTGGGGTTTACCTCATAAGGGGTCTTTCCATAATTTGGATAGTAATACCTTAAGTCTCCTGAAAAATAATTTAAACATTAATTAAAGGATAAGGAAAGGTTAAAACTAAGTAACTTTTATCAGAAAGGTCAGAGAGTACAGAAATAAGCACTCAGAAATATTGCACTGAGTCCTCAGTGAAAAGAAACACCACATTTCTTTCTTTCTATTCGGTATAAATGATCTTCTGTGTCAGACTTCCTGCTCTCAGGAAAATCCTTCAGGGCACAACAAGACCCTGCTCAATTTGCTCCTCTTCCCCCTTCCTTCTCCTTCTCCCTCCTTCGATCTCTGCTGTAATCTGAGCCCAGAACTGTTTCCTGCCTGAACGCTGCTGCCTGGAAGTGTCACACCATGCAAAAATGGCAGCTGCTATCTTAAACAAACAGAAGGAGATTCTAGGGCTGTTTACTCAGGTAGGTACTCAGGTATAGTAAAGCTTTCTGCAGAATAAATATAGTGTTCTAACTTGCACTATTGTGATTGTGACACTTGCACCAAAAGATTAGGGCGCACATCACTCAGCGAACACCGGAAATGATGCCAGGCATCAAAAGAATAGTCGCACGTCCAAAATTGTCGCAAGAATAGTCGCACGTCCAAAATTGTCGCAAGAATAGTCAGAAGAATAATTGCAGGCGTCAATAGAATAGTCGCGGGCGACAACTTTTTTCGGAGCAACATTTTCGCAAATTTTTCGCCGTTTCACGTCCCCATACCTGTAGTAAGAACTATTCTAAATATGGCCATTTCCCATAGCGTCCACTTAAACAAACAATTCTTCATGTGAGACTGCTTTGTATTTGCTTATGATGGCAAATTGATGTTTCTTTTCGTAGCCTTAAGGCTTGAAGCTCCTTATTACAAAAAAACCTCTGGAAAGCAGGTTAACCTTTTAAAAAGCATCTCAGGTTCTACGATTTTTAGAAAAAAATAGTTGTTTTTGCATTAATTAGCTGTCACTTGGCTTTCCGCAACACTGTGGCCTCTAATTAAATATTTCTGCTAATTAATTTGCATATCTAGCTTTACTATTATAGACAGGTAAAGAATATTCCAAACCTAATATTGGAAAGTGTACAAGGAGGTAATTTAATAGCATTTGCTGGTGTACTTTGTCTCAAGCTAAATAATCATTCCTGTAGGAAGAGCCTTTAGATATCCATTCTTAAAGGAGAAGGAAAGGCTAAGTCACTTGGGGGTGCCAAAATGTTAGGCACCCCCAAGTGACTTAGATCGCCTACCTTTTACCCCGGGCTGGTGCCCCTGTTAGGAGAAACCTGCACCCACCCGGGGTAGCTGTAGCGCTTCCTCCTTCCTATTCGCTTGCGCACGCATGAGCAGTAGAGTGAATAGTGGAACTTAAACAAGAAAGTCGGCTTTTCACTCTACTGCGCATGCGCCGGCCCGTGGATTTCGCCGGCAGAAGAAAAAGGAAGGAGGAAGCGCTTCCTACAGGTGCCCCGGGCTGGTGCGGTTTTCTCCTAACAGGGGCACCAGCCCGGGGTACAAGGTTAGCGATTAAAGTCATTTGGGCGAGCCTAACATTTTGGCATCCCCAAGTGACTTAGCCTTTCCTTCTCCTTTAAAGGGGTGTTTACTTTTGACTTAACTTTATGATGTAGAGGGTAATTGGTTTTTATATTATACTATTTGTGTTTTTTGCATTTTTTCACTTTTTGTTCAGCAGTTCTCCAGTTTTGAAATTTCAGCAGCTAACTGGTTGCTAGAATTCAAATTACCTTAGCAACCAGGAGAAACAAGTAAATACAACTAGTGACAATAGACAATAGATTGGCAGCATCCCAGATCAATATGTTTTAGTTTTTTTCTATTTAAAAGTTGGAAAGAGTCAGAAGAGGAAGGCACATCATTTAAAAAAACTGTTCAAAAATTAATAATATAGGCCAATTGAAAAGTTGCTTAGAATTGGCCGTCCAATAGCATACTAAAAGTTAATGTAAAAGTGAACTATCCTTGTTACTCTTTCCTTCCTTCTTTCTTTCTTCTATGTTGACCTGCTAGATATTATGGATCACTGTGTATAATGAAGAACTACATAGGATTCCTGTAGACCCCTGCCTGTATATAGATTGCTTGAAAGAGCAACCAGGCATCTGTTGCATGGCATGGACCATTTACAGACATAAATGGCATCTTTGTATTAAAATGGCATCCTCCACCAACACTCATGATTGGAGAAGGATTCATTCATGTCCTTTGCAGGAAACCCCTTGTGTAAATCCAAAAATGTTCAGCCCAGCCATCACCCTCTCCCTACCCCCGTGTGTGTTCAGCAGTGATCCCCAACCAGTGGCTCGTGGGCAACATGTTGCTCACCAACCCCTTGGATGTTGCTCCCAGTACCCCCAAACCAGGGAGTTATTTTTGAATTCCTGACTTGGGGGCAAGTTTTGGTTGAATAAAACAAGATTTCCTACCAAATAAAGCCCCCTGTAAGCTGATAGTGTGCATAGAGGCTGCCTAATAGCCAATCACAGCCCTTATTTGGCTCCTCCATGAACTTTTATGGTGCTTGTGTTGCTCTCCAAGTCTTTTTACATTTGACTGTGGCCCACAAGCAAGAAAGGTTGGGGACCCCTAGTGTATAGCATACAAGACTTTGGTAATATAAAAATGCATAATCAGTTTTCCTTCTACACATAAACAAATTGATCCAAAATGGCAACTTGCTACTTCTATCTCTGTATATATGTTTTTGTGCCTACTAATTTATGTTTTTTCAGTCTGTCACTATTTGTGATACTGTTCCTTTTGTTAAAATATTTAAAGACTTAAATGAGATGAGCAGAAGGATGACACAGCCAAAACATTTGAAATGGCAATCATAAGTTAATAATCCAAATCCCCCCGTTCCTCATATGAAATAGTCATCACAAGGTTTAAAAAGCTGGAATCCATTAGGAATATTTTTTTTTTTTTTTTTTTGCAAGTATTCATTTAGTTGCTAATTGATATGTATAAAACATTAGTTCTTCTGTATTACAGAGAGACAGCTGTGATTGTTCAGAAGTGCTTATTTGTGCTGCACAAACCATAATATTCCTGAAAAATTGCTAAAATCTCTGAATTGGAACCATTGTTACCGCTTAGTTAAAACTAAGCCTAAAACTGTTCTATACATTCATACACCTTACATTTAAACTCACATAGAATGAACCAATGGTTTAACTCACTCCTTTCCATAGATGTGGAATATACATTATAGAGCAGGGGTCCCCAAACTTTTTTACCTGTTAGTAACATTTAAATATAAAAAAATAGTTGGGGAGCAACGCATGCATGATAAAAGTTCCTAGTGGATGACTAATAAAGGTCTGTGATTGGCTATTTGCCCAATATGGACTGGAAGACTACAGAAGGCTTTTTTTGGCAGTATACCGGGTTGTTAAGTAACCAAAACTTGCCCCAAGTCAGGAAAAAAAAGCACCTGCTTTGAGGCCACTGGGAGCAACATCCAAGGGGTTGGGGAGCAACATGTAGCTCGATAGCCACTGGTTGAGATCAATGTTATGAGTGTCAGCAACACAGATTCCATGTTTCCTCATTCCATGAATATAAGTGAAAATCACTCATTCTGCTGGTAGGCAAGAAATCATTAGCACAGATGCACCTATAAATTCTGAGCCACATAAGCCAACTTGCATTCTGCAAAACACAACTTACCTGCAATATTACCAGGGCATGTTCATTAAGGAGGATACTGCCTGTTAATTTTTTTATTTTAACATACCAAATGGTATAGTAATATCATTAGTTTATATGATCCACATGTGGACGCCATATACATGGCTACCGTTTCATTCACACCCAATGGATCTGTCTCTATTACACAGAATTCTCCATATACATCCTTATAATTACCATTGGAATACAATAAATTAGTCTGCATATTAGCACATTTGATATATGACATAAATAAATCAGCCAAGCTCAAGTAGTTAATGAATGACTGCACAGTAGATTACACTTGTACTATGCATTCTATGGAAAGGGCAGCATGCAGTTTATCATTCTTTAATATCATAAGAATATTGCTCCCATTGACAGGAAAAAGGTTACCAAAATGACTTCTTTCAAATGATGATGCTGTTTAAGATTACAGATGAATAAAGCAGCTCTTACATTGCTCATTTCTATTGTTTTACTAGGAAACTGCTTGACCTTTTGATGTTAGAAAGCGAATCTCACATATATCCATGTCAGTGTGACACGAGCCCTGATGTTTCTCTTTGGAGCGAAAAAATAAAGGAGAAAGAAGGATGTGTGGGGATACATTATTGAACACATATCTGCCGTGTGGAATAACTTTAATATTAGATAATGTCTAGACAGTATAGACGCATGTAACATAGAAATCAGCCCAGTATAAAGTCTTGACTGGGGACTGTGGTATAAATACTGATCTCGTGCTGCATTGCAAAATAAAGACTAAGAATTGCTTTGCTGGAATTTTCTAAACCAAGTAAGGAGAGTTTTGGCTTAATTGATTAATACTACAATGTTGGTAAATAGTATTAAATTAAGTATGAAAACTATAGAGCTTTCATATTATTACATTCGTATTCAGAGGTGAAAAATAATGCAGCATAGAAACAAATCATGGAGTCACATCAGTATTGTTCAACACTTCAAAGAATATATATAATGTAATATCTCTAAGCCCTAGGTAGTGTTTGTATGTGAAAGCTATTACATCGTCAAAGGACTGAAGGCTCTAGATATGTTACTTACCTGGCCACTTAATCCTACTTACTGTAGTATGTGAGAACTTGTCTGTTCTAGCAACTGTCTATAGCAGTGGTTGCCAGAATTTTATGGTTGAAGACAACACACCTTTGTTCATGGGAACCCCTAGCTCATACTAAGGTTGTTAGTTTAGGAAATTGGTGTGCAGGGTCGCACTGTGATGGCAGCACACCGAGAAAAAAGCCAGTGGGCTCCACCGACCCAGATCCACTCCCTGCCAGGAACTTAAAGACCCCATCCCTGTTGAATATGAGATAAAGTAATTGTGCATGTTTTCCTGTTGAATCTGCTGATGCTGTTCTAGGACTAGAGCCTTATGTATAAGGCTTCATGTTGAATCTGCTGTTATGTTTCTCTGTTACTTTATTCTTACTGTGTTATGGAGTTAGCTTCCTGTTAAGCATTACAGAAATTACTCCAGCAGCTACTTGTCTGTGTGTTACTCTATATTCCATGGACACAACAGATTGGCTTCGTGGATGGGATTTTTAGGAAGATCTGGTGAATGTGAAACACCAAAAGCTGCAGCATAAATAAAAAAAAAAAGACACAGAACAGTGGTAAGTCCCTGCAGAGAGTTGTTTGCTATCTGGAAATATGGCTGGACATATTGGGAAAATAGAAGCATTTGACAGCACAGTAGAGGACTGGGCCACATATATAGAAAGACTGGAACAGTATCTGGAAGTAAATGACATACCCCCAGAGAAACATGTGGCAGCATTACTCAGTGTAATAGGGGGAAAAACATACAGCCTTGTGCGTAACTTAACAGCACAAGAAAAGGCATCTTCTAAAAGCTTTAAAGAAATAGTGCAAATTGTTCAGGAACACATGTCACCTAAGCCCCTGGTCATAGCAGAAAGATTCAGATATCACAAAAGGAACCAGCAGGAGGGTGAGACAGTGTCTGAGTTTGCAGCACAATTAAGGAAACTGGCAGAACACTGTGAGTTTAAGGATGGCCTGAATGATGCACTAAGGGACAGATTTGTATGTGGTTTATGCAGTGAAAACATACAGAAAAGGCTGCTAACAGAGGATAATATTACTTTTAAACGAGCTATAGAAATTGCTGTAGCAATGGAGACAGCTGCTAAGGACACATTAGAACTGCAGAACAGAAGCAAAGCAGAAACACTAGAGAAAGCAGGAACTGAAGTGCATAGGGTGGGGGCAGGTCAAAATAAAGGATATTCTACCCATAATTCAGGATCCTGCTACAGGTGTGGGAAAGGATTCCATAATCCTGCAACCTGCAAATTCAAGAGTGCTTATTGTAGAAAATGTAATAAAAAGGGCCATATCCAAGCAGTATGCCTAAGTGACAAAAGGAGCTTCCCTGTTTCAAAACAGTCCTTTACAAATTTACATGATGTTGAAAATGCTTGTGTGGCCGATAGCACCGATTCAGAACTTGGAAGTATTGATGTTTACCATGCAGATACTGGTGATAGATCTGTCATCTGGTTAACACCAAAAATAGCTGGCATTCCAGTTAAGATGGAACTAGACACAGGGTCTGCTGTTTCAATAATAACACACCCAGAATATAAAAAGTTGTTTAAAGACACACCACTTCAGAAAACAAAGCTGCTACTAAAAACATACACTGGACAGAAGATAGTGCCACTCGGAGTTTTAAATGCTAAGGTAGAGTACAATAATTTTAAAGGCCAGCTGGATTTATATGTAGTGGAGACAGGTGGTCCTGCATTATGGGGCCGGGAGTGGTTACACAAAATACCCATTGACTGGAAATCCATTAAAATGCTACATTCAGTATCTGCTGAGAACTCCAAACCAGTGGCACAATTAAAGGCCATTTTAGCTCAGGCCTCAGAAGTATTTAAAGATGGCATGGGTACTTTAAAACACATCAAGGCTAATATATGCCTTGAGGAAAATGCTCAGCCCAAATTTCACAAAGCTCGTCCAGTGCCTTATAGTATTCGTCCAAAAGTAGAAGCAGAATTGGATCGTCTAGAACAAAATGGAGTCATTTCAAAAGTCTCTTGGAGTGACTGGGGCACACCTATTGTGCCTATTATAAAGAGGGATGGTTCAGTTAGAATATGTGGAGATTTTAAAGTTTCCATTAACCCAGTTCTACAGTCTGATAAGTATCCCTTACCTTTGATTGAGGATATCTTTGCCTCTCTTGCCGGTGGACTAAAATTCAGCAAAATTGATCTTGCACAAGCCTACTTACAAATGGAGGTAGAAGAAAATGCCAAACACTACCTTACAATCAACACGCCAAAAGGACTATATCGATACAACAGATTAGTATTTGGCATAGCCTCTGCGCCTGCCATATGGCAAAGGGCCATGGATCAAGTCCTACAAGGCATTCCACATACTAAATGTTATCTGGATGACATAATTGTGACAGGTACAGATGAATCAGAACATTTGGAAAACTTAAAGAGGTTTTGACACGGCTGGAAGAATACGGGCTAAGAGCCAACAAAGAAAAATGTGCCTTCTTTAAGGACTCTATCCAATATTGTGGACATATTATAGATGCCAGTGGCTTGCACAAGTCTCCAGAGAAAATCCAAGCAGTGTTACAAGCACCACTGCCCAAGGATGTAACGCAGCTCAGATCGTTCTTGGGGTTTATTAATTATTACAGCCGGTTTGTGCCAAATCTTGCAACTGTGCTATACCCATTAAATCAATTGCTGCAGAAAGGTCAAAAATGGGAATGGAGTGTACAGTGTGACAAAGCCTTCAAGGAAGCAAAGACATTGGTCACATCCGATGATGTCCTTGTGCATTTCAATGCTTCTTTGCCATTAAAACTGGCATGTGATGCTTCTCCATATGGCATTGGAGCTGTGATATCTCATGTTCTCCCAGACAAAAGTGAAAGGCCAATAGCATTTGCATCAAGGTCACTCACGAGTGCAGAACGCAACTACGCACAGATAGACAAGGAAGCACTTAGCCTTATCTGGGGAGTGAAAGATTTAACCAATTCTTATATGGCCGGAAGTTTACACTGGTAACAGACCATCAACCGCTGGTTGCAATACTTCACCCAAAGAAAGGAGTTTCTGCAACAGCTGCTGCACGTATGCAGCGTTGGGCTTTGTTTCTTGCTGGTTATGACTATGATATTGAGTTCAAGCGGACAGCGGCACACGCAAATGCAGACGGACTGTCGCGTCTACCATTACCAGGTCAGGAAACGTCTGAGGAAAATGCTGAATATGTTAATGTACATCAGATTGATTGTCTTCCTCTTACCTGTAAAATGATTGAGAATGAAACCAAAAGAGACCCAACTCTAGCATGTGTCTATGAAGCAACTCTTAAGGGCTGGAAGTACACGGACAAAGCCTCACTAATTCCTTATTACTCACGCAGACATGAACTGACTATACATGAAGGATGTGTAATGTGGGGAGTTCGTGTTATTATTCCTAAAAAGTTACAATCAAGAGTACTCGATGAGCTTCATGAAGGCCATCTGGGCATAGTAAAAATGAAGTCACTTGCTAGGAGTTTTGTGTGGTGGCCAGGAATTGATCAGCAAATAGAGCAACTGGCAAACAAGTGCCATGGATGTCAACAGGTACAGTCTATGCCACAACCTGCTCCAGTTCACCTATGGGAATGGCCCTCTGCTCCTTGGCAACGTATACACATTGATTTTGCAGGACCATTTCTGGGACTGATGTTTTTCATTATTGTGGATGCCCATTCAAAATGGCCAGAGGTTTTCGGCATGAAGTCTACTAGTACCTCATATACAATTGATATATTAAGAACCTTGTTTGCAAGAACGGGAATTCCTGAACAGATTGTCAGTGATAATGGTCCCCAGTTCATTTCTGAAGAGTTTCAATTGTTTATGAAACGCAATGGAATTAAACATACTACTTCAAATCCATACCATCCTGCAACAAACGGTTTAGCTGAAAGATTTGTACAAACTATGAAACAGTCACTGCGGTCAATGATAAACGACAGTGGATCCCTGCAGCATAAACTGGCAAGGTTTTTGTTATCCTATCGGAATGCAATTCATGCGACTACAAGCTGCACACCTGCAATGCTATTCATGGGCCGCAATCTTAGGTCTCGGTTAGACTTGCTGAAACCAGATCTCAGTCGTCATGTGAGAAACCACCAGTTTAATGTCAGGGAAGGAGAGAGGAGAACCTTGCGGCAGCTTAGTGTCGGACAAACTGTATTGGCAAGAAACTACAGAGGGCCTAATAAATGGCTACCAGCAATTGTCACTGCTCAGAGAGGTCCATGCAGTTACACAGTAAGAGTGGCAGACAATCTATATTGGCGTCGTCATATCGACCAGCTACGTAATACTGCAGTGACCACTGAGCAAACCCAGACTCAAGGCCTTGTTGGACTTCCCCTTACCAAGGAGGTACCCCTTGAACCCCAAACTGTGGCATCACCAGAGGCAACAAGCCCTGTAAGTCCAACAGAAATGGAGAGCACATTCTCTGAAGCATCGGTTGAACCTGGTTGTTCTGAGTATCAGGTTTCTTCCCGAGAAGAGAGCAACAATGATAGGCGTTATCCACAAAGAGTGCATCGACCCCCGGATAGACTTAACTTATAACCTGTGGCTTTTATTAACCATTTCTTTTACAGGTGTTACCACCATGAATCTCATGGGGGAGAGAACTGTTGAATATGAGATAAAGTAATTGTGCATGTTTTCCTGTTGAATCTGCTGATGCTGTTCTAGGACTAGAGCCTTATGTATAAGGCTTCATGTTGAATCTGCTGTTATGTTTCTCTGTTACTTTATTCTTACTGTGTTATGGAGTTAGCTTCCTGTTAAGCATTACAGAAATTACTCCAGCAGCTACTTGTCTGTGTGTTACTCTATATTCCATGGACACAACAATCCCCACCCTCTATAGCAGCGGAAAGTAAAAGGAATGCAATGTGGCAGGAGTTGGAGACTGGAGAGGGGGGCCACTGAAGGTGGCAGCCTGGGGGCCCTAGACACCCTACACCACGTATGTCAAACACAAGGCCCGTGGTGAGTGTCTGACTGGCCAGCGTGATCAATTTTCATTTTCCTCACATAGTAACTAAGACTTAGTATCTTGCTAAGTTTCTTAATAAAAAAACTTTAGCCTGTGTTTTAGATTTCTGCCCCCTTATGTGATTGTGTTTGACACCCCTGCGGGCCTAGACCAACACTGTTGGTATTCCAGCCTTTCAGCCATAGTTTCAAAAACATCTGTGACAGATTATGAGTGTTTACAATAACTGATTTTCTAGCTGGACTTTCAAGGGTATCTAGGAAAGCAAAAAGGACTTCACGCTGTGACCCCCTAATGCTGTTCTAAACCAGCCTCACAGAAGGGGAACCACAATGAAACAAGAATCATAATGTTGGTTCCAGGGTTACTAAACCAGGTGCAAACTTAGCAAACTGTGTTGCTTTCCATCTTTAAACAAGGTGCTTTACACATTCCTTTGGGGGCAGGAGTCAATGCAGAGGTTTTGCTGTTCTGTTTTGAATGTCTTGTTTTCTTACAGCTTAAATATCATTTCAGGTAACATCATTGCATTGGAAAGTCCCCTTCCTTTTTAATGATCCGATTAGACATTGCCTTTTATGTTATGGCATCTGTGTTATTGTTATTAAGCTTTTGATAACGTGCCTTTGGGAAGAAACACGGTTCAGCTTGTGTCTGCTGGTTAATTTCGACTTTTCCAGGATGCATTTTTACCTAAAGACACCACATGTGAAACTCTGCCAGTCTGGGTCTCATTCAGCTGGATGCTGATCCGGCACTTGGATTCACTAAATAGGTTACAGAAGAACACTGAGAGCAAGTCTGCAGAGAAATCATCTCTTCTGTTCATGAATTGCTATGTACAGGCAAGTCCTACCACTGGCTGAATTCCCATACCATCATTTTCTGCTTGTACCAATAAGAGAGCAGCTTTAGTCAAAAGATTGTTTTATACTAATTCTCTGTACAATTAGAATGTTGTCTTTCATTAGCTTTGTATTTTTATAATACACTGCATTTTAATCTCTTGACTTTTTTCTCCCAGAGTAATGGAGCAGAAGGCAGATGATTTCGGCAAGAGCCAGTTCATAGCAGGACTGAGAAGGAATTTGGCAAACAAACATCCACAGACCTGTCTGTCAATCAACAGCAATTTATTAATACACTATAAAATTGGCTGGCCAGCCTACTAGCTAGAATCGTTACATGTACAGATATGGGACCAGTTATCCAGAATGCTCAGGACCTGTGGTTTTCCAGATAAGGGATCTTGCTGTAATTTGGATCACCATACTTTAAGTCTATTAAAAAATAAATTTAAACATGAAATAAACCCAATAGGATTGTTTTGCACCCAATAAGGATTAATTATATCTTAGTTGGAAACCAAGGAAAAAATGTACATTTTTTTAATTATTTATGTATGGGAGATGGCCTTCTCATAATTTAGAACTTTTTGGATAATGGGTTTCCAGATAATGGATCCCACACCTGTATCTGTATAGATAAAGTATAAGTATTAAAAAGTCATTTATGAGTATATTATACAATTCATAAAAATGAAGCCGTTGTAGCAAATGAATTATTCTCCCCCTCCCAAAAAAATGTTAATGAAAGCTTGTCTATTTTAGTTGTTCTGTTTCTCACTGTTCCAGGTGAATATAGTGGGAAATACTAAATGGCACCACACACTGGCACTATAAAGCATGAAGCTGTACATGTGGCACTAGTCAGGGGGCATCTCCCTGTGCCTGTTGTACCTGTTCATAGTAAATGTTATTTTTTACAATGGAAAGCTCTCACCCAAGAGCTTCTCACTGTGCCCTAACGTAACTCCAGCACATTGTTCTTCAGTCAGCCCCTCACATTCTCGGCACACCCCTCTATACCACACTTTAAGATGGCTGCTTATCAAACTTCAGTGCACAATCAGCTATAACCAATGAAGCAGTTTCACATGGACAAGATAACTTCTATAGACTGTTACAATATTCAACATGGGTCACATTGCCTTTTTATCATCAAATGGAGAGTTCTTGATATTAACATTCATTTTTCCTTTAGAATGAATTTATTAGAGGCAGATGATTTCAATTGATGGTGGTATAGTCAATTTAAACTTTTTCAGTCTATATTTCTTTGACCATCAGCGAGTTATCTTTTTTTTTTTTTTGTAATAATTTCCCACAATAATGCAGTGCTTGACCCTTTTAGTACAGGTATGGGATCCCTTATCCGGAAACCCATTATCCAGAAAGTTCCGAATTACGGAAAGGCCATCTCCAATTGACTCCCTTATAAGCAGATAATTCTAATTTTTAAAAATGATTTCTTTTTTCTCTGTAATAATAAAACAGTACAGGTATGGGATCCCTTATCCAGAAACCCGTTATCCAGAAAGCTCCGAATTACGGAAAGCCTGTCTACAATAGACTCCATTTTAATCAAATAATTCAGAATTTTAAAACTGATTTCCTTTTTCTCTGTAGTTTAAAAACAGTACCTGTAATTGATCCCAACTAAGATATAATTACCCCTTATTGGGGGCAGAACAGTCCTATTGGGTTTAATTAATGTTTTATTAATTTTTTAGTAGACTTAAGGTATGGAGATCCAAATTACAGAAAGACCCCTTATCCGGAATACCCTTGGTCCCGAGCATTCTGGATAATGGATCCTATACCTGTACCTTGTACTTGATCCCAACTAAGATATAATTACCCCTTATTGGGGGCAGAACAGCCCTATTGGGTTTATTTAATGGTTAAATGATTCCCTTTTCTCTGTAATAATAAAACAGTACCTGTACTTGATCCCAACTAAGATATAATTGCCCCTTATTGGGGGCTGAACAGTCCTATTGGGTTTATTTAATGGTTAAATGATTCCCTTTTCTCTGTAATAATAAAACAGTACCTGTACTTGATCCCAACTAAGATATAATTACCCCTTATTGGGGGCAGAACAGCCCTATTGGGTTTATTTAATGGTTAAATGATTCCCTTTTCTCTGTAATAATAAAACAGTACCTGTACTTGATCCCAACTAAGATATAATTGCCCCTTATTGGGGGCTGAACAGTCCTATTGGGTTTATTTAATGGTTAAATGATTCCCTTTTCTCTGTAATAATAAAACAGTACCTGTACTTGATCCCAACTAAGATATAATTACCCCTTATTGGGGGCAGAACAGCCTATTGGGTTTATTTAATGGTTAAATGATTCCCTTTTCTCTGTAATAATAAAACAGTACCTGTACTTGATCCCAACTAAGATATAATTGCCCCTTATTGGGGGCTGAACAGTCCTATTGGGTTTATTTAATGGTTAAATGATTCCCTTTTCTCTGTAATAATAAAATAGTACATGTACTTGATCCCAACTAAGATATAATTGCCCCTTATTGGGGGCTGAACAGTCCTATTGGGTTTATTTAATGGTTAAATGATTCCCTTTTCTCTGTAATAATAAAACAGTACCTGTACTTGATCCCAACTAAGATATAATTGCCCCTTATTGGGGGCTGAACAGTCCTATTGGGTTTATTTAATGGTTAAATGATTCCCTTTTCTCTGTAATAATAAAATAGTACATGTACTTGATCCCAACTAAGATATAATTGCCCCTTATTGGGGGCTGAACAGTCCTATTGGGTTTATTTAATGGTTAAATGATTCCCTTTTCTCTGTAATAATAAAACAGTACCTGTGCTTGATCCCAACTAAGATATAATTACCCCTTATTGGGGGCAGAAGAGCCTATTGGGTTTATTTAATGGTTAAATGATTCCCTTTCTCTGTAATAATAAAATAGTACATGTACTTGATCCCAACTAAGATATAAATAATCCTTATTGGAGGCAAAACAAACCTTTTGAGTTTATTCAATATTTAAATGATTTTTAGTAGACTTAAGTTATGGAGATCCAAATTACGGAAAGATCCCTTATCTGGAAAACCCCAGGTCCCGAGCATTCTGGATAACAGGTCCCATACCTGTACAGTGTATCTCAGGTTAAAGAAAAGAGTTGGACACAGTTGTAATGGTGTGCATTAATACATGCTGTGAAACACAGAACACAGTGTGGAATGATAGATATGTGTAGAAAGAAAAGTGGTGCTGCAATAAAACATGCACAGAGCGGCGCAATAAAACAAGTGCATGTATGGGCAGAGTGCAGAATACAGTACAGGAAATCCTTCTTTAACATGATTACCAGTTCTAACCCAGTGTTTGGTGCTATCCATGACATCTTCTTGGGGTGCTATGAATACATTTCAGGGCTTTATTGGGCATTTCATCATTCGAAATGTGCTTTTATGATGCAATTGGTTTTAATGCTTAGAATCATTTTTTATGATAAATATTCGACCATTTAAAATCCTTTGAAAGCCTCTAATTAGGAGAGAAAAGGAACGTGTGACATTAAAATAGTGAAGGCAAATGAATTCTTTATATGTCACCACTGTGATTAGATTTGAATTGTGGCTAAACTAATTCTAAACTAGATAAAGCGCATTTAAATACCTCCCAATATCAGAATTCTTTCAACCTAATTTCCCCAGTTTTGTGATTTCTTACTTGGCAAGCTTGGAGGTAAAGGTCGGGCTACATCTGAACTTTTTGGAAGGTTTTGGAGACTTTAGATAAATTAAAAACTGAGTGCCATTGAGCTTCAGGTAATGCAATGATCAATGGATTCAAAATCACTTGTACAGTGTATGCTTTGGGTTTAGGTAAGTATTGTTGAACCCGCTGCTCTCTATGTTAGCCTACATTGAAATAATAAATGAAATGGATTTTCTAAACGTCATTCTTGCCTTAGAAAGAGCAGATGCCAAAGAATCTAAAAAACAAACACAATTCTTGTCCTAATAGGAAGTATCGACCAATACCCAAAAGATCAGAATGACCCTGCAAGCGATGTTATATAAAATGGGAAGGAATTTTCACTTAAAAACAAAGCACCCTCTCTGCAATGACATATAAATAAAGAGATAGAAAATGAAGGGAGTCGACATAATTAAAGAGAAACGGGAACAGATGATGCCCTCAAAAAAATCTATATCAAACAGAAAGATTCTCCTTAGAAAGCTCCGAAGATTTGTTGCGCCCATTTTCAGTTTGCTCTGTATTAAAGTTTACATTTTATTTTAAAAAGTTGGTCTTTATTTTTTATAGATTTTGAACAATTTCACATTTTTTTTCTGCAGCAGTAAAGCTGTTACTTTTTTCACTAATACCTTAACAACCAGTTGCTGGCATCAATGAGAGCCTGGACAAAAAAAAGGGCTAGAGTTGAAGAGAAAATGGCTGTCTGATATGAGTCTGATTTGGCCGCAAACAGTACTAAGATGGGCCGGCTCCACCATGGACAGGGCCTTTGAATGAAGTCTAGACAGTTTCACTGAGATCCATTAGTACTTAGCAAAATACTCAAAAATAAAGAAGCTTAGTAGAATTTTCACACCAGATGGCTTAGCTTTTGTCCATACCTTACTTAAAGGGGTGGTTCAACTTTAAGTTAACTTTTAGTATGTTCTAGGGTGTTCTATTCCTAGCAACTTTGCAATTGGTCTTAATTATTTATTTAGTTATAGTTTTTGAATTATTAGCCTTCTTCTTCCAACTCCTTTCAGTTTTTAAATGGGGGTCACTGACCCCAGCAGCGAAAAACCTATTGCTTACTATTCACTTTTGCACTTAAGGAGAGATTTATCAACATTCTAGTGTGTTTTTTTTCACGGTTCGAGTTTTTTTAATGCTAAAACTCACACAATTCGAGTTATGGTTCAAAAACTTGAATGTCTGGTATTTATTACGTGCAAAAAAAACTTGAATGTAAAACGTTGCCATCTAAAAGCTTGTGAGTATCTATAAAAGTCAATGGGAGTTGTCCTAGGCAAAATCAAGCCATATTTTCAATTCAAGATATTCGTGTTTTTGAGTTTTATTCCAATTTGTAAACTCGAAAATTCAAGGTATTCTAACAAGTTTACCACATTCACAAAACTCGAAAATTGATAAATAAGCCAAATGGTCTTAGCCTATGGCACATACATATTAATTGTGTTCGGCTTCTGAGTAACTGTGTTAGGGGGTATTTTTATTTGTAATTATACCAGGAAGCATATGGCAGCTATCAACAACTGCAAAATACTTCTCATTACTAAATCTAACTAAAAATGTCCAATCAAAATCCCTGAGTAGACTCAAAAAACAGGTCTTGACCCATTTTTGTACATTCAGCATCTGACTACTTTATGAGCCTTTTTGTTGTCCATGAGTATAAACACGCAGGGAAATGACAAGACCTGTATAATTCAATTATCAGCCACATTAATATCAGACCCGGCATCCCAATCATCTGGGCCAGGTCACATACTTGGACATTTTTACAGTAGACAAGGGCTATAGGAGGAGATAATTAGGGGACTGAGCAGATATTTACACTTTCACAGAAGCTGGAGAAAGCATAGAAGGAGAAAACACTAGCCTTACTAATTTAGTATAGAATGAAAACTAGACTATTGCTCAGCAGAGGCATCAATCCAATTTATTCGCATTGCCTTCCATCATATTGAAAATAAGGATTATATTGAAGAATTAGAACTGATGCATAGTAAAGTGGGTATAATATTGGAGGTACATGGTGTCTGTGGAGCATTTTCCCTTTAGAAGAAGTGAGGTTGGCACTTACATTACAGTTCCACTTGCCTGTGTCTTGCGAAGCCGATTCCATCATTCAAAAAAAGTTATACAAATGAATGATATAAACGACAAAGGTATTACATCAAGTAATTTATCACTGCCAACTGCAATGTGCAAAATGGTTATGTACCCAACAATTCAACCTGTTCAATTCCTAAAATAGTAAAAATATTCACAAACAGCTGTCAAATCTTCCTGGTGTACTGCAAAACATGTTTGTTAAACCAAGTATCTGAAAAATTCTCTGTGCGTTCGCATTGCAACAGTTCACAAAGCTACCGGGATTTTGTTTTTTTAAGAACTTATTTTTGTTATGTTTAACTATTGGTATTAAGCAGGATTGCATATTAGAAGTAAAAAATAACATGTTTTAATATTCTTCACTTTTCATTTTTTTTCTTCTTCAGTTTAAACAATCCAATACAGTACAAATAAAATCAACATGAGGACAAGGTTGTATCATTTCCTCTGAGGGTCAGAGCTTTGCTTCCTTAACTTTGCACAAATGTCAACAAGATTTTACCAAGACAAATTTGGGGCCCTTTGGTCTTCAGCTAAAGTAGTGTCTCACCCAGGCCTGCATGAGTCTCTTAGCCCTGTTTGCCTCCTATAAATGATGGGGTCCTAAGCATTGGCTATGGGCATACTTCCCATCACAATATCCAACAGTTTAATATATGTAGCTGAAGTTATAAAGAAGAGATGCTGAGGACCCCAAACTGGAAATTAAATGACGTACATGTCCAATATGTAGTAACATAGTAAGTTAGGTTTAAAAAAGACATACGTCCATCAAGCTCAACCATAATGCCTATATATAACCTGCCTAACTGCTAGTTGATCCAGAGGAAGGCAAAAAACCCCATCTGAAGCCTCTCTAATTTGCTACAGAGCGGGAAAAAATTTGTTCCTGACTCCAAGATGGCAACTTAGAGCTATCACCCATAACCCTGTAGTAGCTCCACTTATTTCTGACCTACAATGCCCTAGAGCCAGAAACTTGAAGTCAGCACTCCACTGGCATATAGAAAGACTATATGTCCAAGGTAGGTCTCTTAAAGCAGAGGGCCGCACAGAATGCTCTCCCTTCCCACAGTCCTGTTTCATTTAGTGTTGATGTGGACCAGTAAAGGAAAATTATTCAAATTCTTATCCTCTTCAGTGCAAGGGGTCTGTCCTTGGTCTTTTTCTATTTAACTTGTTTATTAATGACCTGGAGGGGGGCATAGAGAGTACTGTTTCTATTTTTGCTGATGACACTAAATTGTGCAAAACTATAAGTTCCATGCAGGATGCTGTCGCTTTGCAGAGCGATTTGATTAAACTGGAAAACTGGGCAGCAAACTGGAAAATGAGGTTCAATGCTGAAGTTATGCACTTTGGTAGAAATAATATAAATGCAAGTTATAGACTACATTGTAGTGTGTTAGGGGGATCCTTTACTGAGAAGGACCTTGGGATTTTTGTGGATAAAAAGTTGTCTAATTCCAGGCAGTGTAATTCTGTGGCTACTAAAGCAAATAAAGTGTTGTCTTGTATAAAAAAGGGCATTGACTCAAGGGATGAGAACATAATTTTGCCCCTTTATAGGTCCCTGGTAAGGCCTCACCTTGAGTATGGGGGGCAGTTTTGGGCTCCAGTCCTTAAGAAGGATATTAATGAGCTGGAGAGAGTGCAGAGTTGTGTAACTAAACTGGTAAAGGGGATGGAGGATTTAAACTTTGAGGTTTGGACAGTCATGGTTGGGGTTGTTTTCTCTGGGGAAAAAGGCGCTTGCAAGGGGACATGATTAGAGAGCATTATAGGCACATAGGAATGATCAGCGCACCAGAGCCCCCCTCCCCTTTAGATTAGAGGAAGGGAACTTTCATATGAAGCAGTGTAGGTGGTTTTTCACGGTGAGGGCAGTGAGGTTGGGGAATGCCCTTCCTAGTGATGGTGTAATGGCAGATTCTGTTAATGTCTTTAATAGGGGCCTGGATGAGTTCTTGGACAAGCATAGTATCCAAGGCTATTGTGATACTAAAATCTACAGTTAGTATTAATGGTTTTATATATAGTTTATGTATGTGAGTGTATAGATAGGTCAGTATGGGTCTGTATGTGAGTGGATAGATAGGTCAGTATGGGTCTGTATGTGAGTGTATAGATAGGTCAGTATGGGTCTGTATGTGAGTGTATAGATAGGTCATTATGGGTCTGTATGTGAGTGTATAGATAGGTCATTATGGGTCTGTATGTTAGTGGATAGATAGGTCAGTATGGGTCTGTATGTGAGTGTATAGATAGGTCAGTATGGGTCTGTATGTGAGTGGATAGATAGGTCAGTATGGGTCTGTATGTGAGTGTATAGATAGGTCAGTATGGGTCTGTATATGAGTGTATAGATAGGTCAGTATGGGTCTGTATGTGAGTGGATAGATAGGTCAGTTATGGGTCTGTAAGTGAGTGGATAGGTCAGTATGGGTCTGTATGTGAGTGTATAGATAGGTCAGTATGGGTCTGTATGTGAGTGGATAGATAGGTCAGTATGGGTCTTCGTATGTGAGTGGCTGATAGGTAGATAGGTCAGTATGGGTCTGTATGTGAGTGGATAGATAGGTCAGTATGGGTCTGTATGTGAGTGGATAGATAGGTCAGTATGGGTCTGTATGTGAGTGGATAGGTCAGTATGGGTCTGTGTGAGTGGATAGATAGGGCAGTATGGGTCTGTATGTGAGTGGATAGATAGGTCAGTATGGGTCTGTATGTGAGTGGATAGATAGGTCAGTATGGGTCTGTATGTGAGTGGATAGATAGGTCAGTATGGGTCTGTATGTGAGTGTATAGATAGGTCAGTATGGGTCTGTATGTGAGTGGATAGATAGGTCAGTATGGGTCTGTATGTGAGTGGATAGATAGGGCAGTATGGGTCTGTATGTGAGTGTATAGATAGGTCAGTATGGGTCTGTATGTGAGTGTATAGATAGGTCAGTATGGGTCTGTATGTGAGTGGATAGATAGGTCAGTATGGGTCTGTATGTGAGTGTATAGATAGGTCAGTATGGGTCTGTATGTGAGTGGATAGATAGGTCAGTAGGTCTGTATGTGAGTGGATAGATAGGTCAGTATGGGTCTGTATGTGAGTGGATAGATAGGTCAGTATGGGTCTGTATGTGAGTGGATAGATAGGTCAGTATGGGTCTGTATGTGAGTGGATAGATAGGTCAGTATGGGTCTGTATGTGAGTGGATAGGTCAGTATGGGTCTGTATGTGAGTGTATAGATAGGTTAGTGTAGGTCTGTATGTGAGTGGATAGATAGGTCAGTATGGGTCTGTATGTGAGTGGATAGATAGGGCAGTATGGGTCTGTATGTGAGTGTATAGATAGGTCAGTATGGGTCTGTATGTGAGTATATAGATAGGTCAGTATGGGTCTGTATGTGAGTGGATAGATAGGGCAGTATGGGTCTGTATGTGAGTGTATAGATAGGTCAGTATGGGTCTGTATGTGAGTGTATAGATAGGTCAGTATGGGTCTGTATGTGAGTGGATAGATAGGTCAGTATGGGTCTGTATGTGAGTGTATAGATAGGTCAGTATGGGTCTGTATGTGAGTGGATAGATAGGTCAGTATGGGTCTGTATGTGAGTGGATAGATAGGTCAGTATGGGTCTGTATGTGAGTGGATAGATAGGTCAGTATGGGTCTGTATGTGAGTGGATAGATAGGTCAGTATGGGTCTGTATGTGAGTGGATAGATAGGTCAGTATGGGTCTGTATGTGAGTGGATAGGTCAGTATGGGTCTGTATGTGAGTGTATAGATAGGTTAGTGTAGGTCTGTATGTGAGTGGATAGATAGGTCAGTATGGGTCTGTATGTGAGTGGATAGATAGGGCAGTATGGGTCTGTATGTGAGTGTATAGATAGGTCAGTATGGGTCTGTATGTGAGTGGATAGATAGGTCAGTGTGGGTCTGTATGTGAGTGTATAGATAGGTCAGTATGGGTCTGTATGTGAGTATATAGATAGGTCAGTATGGGTCTGTATGTGAGTGTATAGATAGGTCAGTATGGGTCTGTATGTGAATGTATAGATAGGTCAGTATGGGTCTGTATGTGAGTGTATAGATAGGTCAGTATGGGTCTGTATGTGAGTGGATAGATAGGTCAGTATGGGTCTGTATGTGAGTGTATAGATAGGTCAGTGTGGGTCTGTATGTGTGTGGATAGATAGGTCAGTATGGGTCTGTATGTGAGTGGATAGATAGGTCAGTATGGGTCTGTATGTGAGTGGATAGATAGGTCAGTATGGGTCTGTATGTGAGTGGATAGATAGGTCAGTATGGGTCTGTATGTGAGTGGATAGATAGGTCAGTATGGGCCCTATGTAACTATATGTAACTATGTAATCTTCCCCCAGTGTTTTAGATTTTTGATGCTTATTTAGATTTTGGACCAAGCTTTGAACATCAAAGTTAGACTTTAGATTTTGATTTATAGCCTCAGACTTTTAGTGGCCCAAAAAGGCTTTGTTCTGTATCTGCCTCTGTTTCCAGTGGTTCGCCTCAAGCCTATAATAACACTCACCGTCTGTATGTTATTTTGTGTTATTTCAGTTGTTTATTCCAATTACAGTAATATTTTTCTGACATTGCATATATTATATGCATGTAGGGGCTTTTGCAAAAATCCACAGTATGATACTTTCTCCTGCATACCTTATTGTATGAGATGGTGCTACACTGACAGCTGGAAGTAGCCTGCGTGTGCCATAAATAACCCTTTCACATTGCCCATAAATGTAGGTTCATTTGACCACAATGTTCCCCACACCTTTGCATGCATGTCAAACAGACCACAGGTGGCTCCTTTTACTGTAATGACTTGCAACACTGCCATGCAGGTAATTACTATGCTTCCAATTCGAATTCTCGAGATTTTACAAAAAAAAGAACTGAGGCCTGGTGAGCTTCTGTAGAAATAGAGATGTATTTTTAACATTCAAGCTATTACAATCGTCTGCTTTTTTTAAACAGTTGAATTCATAAAATAGAATGGAATAATGCGATTTTTATCAAGATTCAGTTTTTTACATAAATATGCCCATTTGCGTGAAAATATTCAAATTCAAAAATGAATGTATTTGCCCCTCTGACTTCTTTTCTAGGGATGGGCTTTCTAAGGAGCCTTTTTGCTGTCGGTTTGCGAGTGGCTACAATGATATCAAAGCTTTTTTTTTATTTTTATGTGCAAATGTATGGGTCATGTCCAAAGACAGATACAGGTATGGGATCCCTTATCCAGAAACCCATTATCCAGAAAGCTCCGAATTACGGAAAGCCCGTCTCCCATAGACTCCATTTTAATCAAATAATTCAGAATTTTAAAACTGATTTCCTTTTTCTCTGTAATAATAAAACAGTAACTTGTACTTGATCCCAACTAAGATATAATTACCCCTTATTGGGGGCAGAACAGCCCTATTGGGTTTATTTAATGGTTAAATGATTCCCTTTTCTCTGTAATAATAAAACAGTACCTGTACTTGATCCCAACTAAGATATAATTACCCCTTATTGGGGGCAGAACAGCCCTATTGGGTTTATTTAATGGTTAAATGATTCCCTTTTCTCTGTAATAATAAAACAGTACCTGTACTTGATCCCAACTAAGATATAAATAATCCTTATTGGATGTAAAACAATCCTATTGGGTTTAATTCATGTTTTATTGTTTTTTTAGTAGACTTAAGGTATGGAGGTCCAAATTACAGAAAGACCCCTTATCCGGAATACCCTTGGTCCCGAGCATTCTGGATAATGGGTCCCATACCTGTACCAGCTTTCTATTTCTTAGCCTTTCCTAGTTATTCACTTCCCAACCAATGACTTGTGAGTGTACAGGAGTGTATCCTGTATCCAGATATTTGTTATAGCTCACAGAAGAAAAATCAATTTGATTGCTGTGTAAGCAATTTGTAACTGTTATCTCTGTTGTTACCTTAGGGGCTTAAACACAGACAACATGCCCACTAACATTAAAATGCAGTGTGGAGATATTTTGCTATTGGGTCCAGTAAAATGATTGACCATAATTAAGGTTTTCTTTGCTGATGTAATTTTATCTTGATTTACTTTGAGTTTTGTTTTTGTTTGTAAATGTGCAAATTGCATGTTATTTTTTTTAAACCTACTGCTGCCTAATTTAAAGGTTGTGATGATATGTGAAAATATGAATATAGGTAGGAGGCCTGCTTTCCAGAATGCTCGGGAGCTTAGGTTTTTGTAATAAGGTATCTTTCCATAATTTGGTTCATCACACGATTTGATTGCAATTTGAATTTGCAACACACCCCAAATTTGAATTATAGTTTCCAAAACTCAAATGTTCTAGGTTTATTAAGGGCAAATTTGAAAAACTTGATTATAAAGCTGCTTAAAGCTTGTGAGTTCATATAGAAGTAAATGGGAGTCAGGCCCAGACTGGGGGGTGCAGGGCCTGCTGGGATGCCACCCCAGGGCCCCCTCTGCCCCTACACCCCCCCCCAAGGTGCCTCCACTGGCTTGACGTCCTTCCCTGAACATGTGTGTAAGTGAAACAATCAGGGGAGGGACACCAACACCTGGGGTGAGAGCCGACAGGGATCGGGTCTGGGCCCACTGGGTTCTTCCCCGGTGCCCCAGCGGCCCATACCGACCCTGGTGGGAGTTGTCCTAGGCAAAATGCATTTTTTTCAATGCGAGTTTTCTGAGTTTTCTTAATCTTCCTGAGAGTATGCAGAGCAATTAAAAATGAAAAGAAAAGCATGAATTAGATGCATTTAGGTTTTTTTCATAGTTAAATTTGAGTTTATTTAAACTGAAAAAAAAAACATATAAACCTCACAGTTTTCAAAATTGATAAATAAGCCTCCCTGTCTGACAAAAATGATTTAAACATTAAATAAACCCAATAATATATGTGTTACCTCCAATATGGATCCATGCAGCTTAGTTACCATCAAGTACAAGCTACTGTTTTATTATTACAGAGAAAAGGACATCATTTTCTGAAATTAGAATTATTTGCTTAAAATGAAGTCTATGGGAGACGGGCTTTCCGTAATTTGGAGCTTTCTTGATAATGAGTTTCCAGATAACGGATCCCATCCTTGTACAAATAAACAAAAATAAGTCTGAAATAAATTAAAAGCAACACAATTTGAAAAAATACACGAGGATCCGACAGCTTTGAAAAGATCCTGTAAAACACAGAAGGATTTGAGAGGAAACATTGTTTATTTGTACATTTCTTTTTCACATTTTTGTTTACTTTTTTAATAAAGAGGAAGCAGTAAAATCCATTTTAACTTAAAGAGTAAAATCTAGTTGGAAACCCTTAGGGGGCAAGTACAATAAAACCTTTTGCTGTCAGTATCGTGTGGGTCTGATTCTTCATTCAGTTAGGTGGCATAAACTCCGGTTTGAAAGTCCTATCTCACAACAGCTGCTGAATCAAATCATCTGTCGGACAGCTCTCCTTGATTTCATCTCACCACAGGAGGGGAAGAAATTAATATTTGTGACTCCTAAGTGAGAACTCACAGCCTCTGAGAAAAAAAGGGTTTCATCAAATACCTGTTAAAATGTTATATTAACAAACCTGTGCGGAAATCTGACCAGATGGAGTGCAGTTCCAAAGGCAAAGTCAATTACATAGCAGTGTGCAAGTAAGTCAAAACTCCTTATTTATTGTAAATATATTCAAGGAAATAGGCATTTTGACAAATATTTTGCATGAAGAAGTAAACACATCCAGCTGTTTTTAAACCAAGCTAAGAGATAATAAATACAACACTGCCCAAAACAGACATATGGTAATTATTAATATATGGATATATGGAATATGTGCTATGGAATCACATGCCATTTAGTTTAATATGACATTTGTAATATGTTATGAAAAGCCTTGCAGATATCAGTTCGTTACAAACTCAAATATCAGCTTCACACAGGAGCTATTTTTTTTTTTTGCCGTAAAATTGGTGAAACAAAAGGGGACTACAATAGGAATCAGTTTTGACTAAGAAAACAAGAACTGGAGTTATAGATAACAATAGATGCAGAGATGTGCAATAAGATGCGCAATAATAGATGCATAGATGTGCAATAAGATGTGCAATAATAGATGGCTAGATGTGCAATAATAGATGGCTAGATGTGCAATAATAGATGGATAGATGTGCAATAATAGATGGATAGATGTGCAATAAGATGTGAAATAATAGATGGCTAGATGTGCAATAATAGATGGCTAGATGTGCAATAATAGATGCATAGATGTGCAATAATAGATGGATAGATGTGCAAAAATAGATGGATAGATGTGCAATAAGATGTGCAATAATAGATGGCTAGATGTGCAATAATAGATGGCTAGATGTGCAATAATAGATGGATAGATGTGCAATAATAGATGGCTAGATGTGCAATAATAGATGGCTAGATGTGCAATAATAGATGGATAGATGTGCAATAATAGATGGATAGATGTGCAATAATAGATGGCTAGATGTGCAATAATAGATGGCTAGATGTGCAATAATAGATGGCTAGATGTGCAATAATAGATGGCTAGATGTGCAATAATAGATGGCTAGATGTGCAATAATAGATGGATAGATGTGAAATAATAGATGGATAGATGTGAAATAATAGATGGATAGATGTGCAATAAGATGTGCAGAATCTGCCATCACAACATCACTAGGAAGGGCATTCCCCAACCTCACTGCCCTCACCGTGAAAAACCACCTACACTGCTTCAGATGGAAGCTCCGTTCCTCTAAACTAAAGGGGGGCCTTTTTAAGGACTGGAGCCCAAAATTCCCCCCCATACTCAAGGTGAGGCCTTACCAGAGACCTATAAAGAGGCAAAATTATGTTTTCATCCCTTAAGTCAATGCTCTTTTTATACAAGACAGCACTTTATGTGCTTTATTAAGCCTGCAGTAATAGAAAATGGAAGATGGGAAGGATTTAAAATGGAGTCTAGCGCTATACATAACAGCAAACTGTTATGTATAGCGCTAGACTCCATTCTAAATCCTTTGCAAAGTGAAGAGGAATGTTATGTTATGGATTTGTGTACAGTTGTATCACTAGGAGCAAACTCCCAGCATTCTTAGATTTTATTTTGTCATACATCTCTAGTTTCTCTAGCAACTGCCCATGCCTCTAGCTCAGTTGCTATATTCTCTGGGGACATTTTTACTTCTGGAGTTTCTGTGGGAGGAATGCCAGGGGGGATAAGCAGACATCCACACAAAGAGAAATAGAATTAAAATAAGTGAACCCCACATAAATAGTATTAATAAATATATAATAAGAGTGGTACAACCTGTACACTGTTACCTTCAATCCATCTATTGTTATGTGGATGTTATGAAATTATTTATTTTTAAAAGGAACCATTGACTAATTTTGCCCTGTAACCATCTGTTTACGGACTAATGAGTCCATATGAAAACCAGCTAGAATGAATTAACAATCTTACTTTAATCTATTAATAACTAAAATGTGACAGATAAAACTTAATTGGAAAGCACGGTGGTTAATAAAACTAATTAAACCATTGATTATGCCTAGGTTAGGTCGGCATCATCAACTGAAATGATCTGTAAAATGAAAAGGATACGCCACAACAGTGGAAATAAATTGCATAATTATGTGCTTATTTAATTACACTGATATCTCCCCATTGTGATTTAATACATGCTATGACTCTGTGAAGCTCAAGGTCCTCACTCTAGCTCTTTGGATCTGCAACTCCCAGGATCTTTAGTCAACAGGTATTTGAAAGGGCTGTGGGTATTGAAGTTCTGCTCATTCAAAAACAAAGAATCATTGTGATCAGCAGAGATTACTAGTTCTGTTTCTAAAATTTACAGCTTCTTCTGTGAAAAATGTTTAAAGCAATCAAAACATTTAATTCTACAATC
This sequence comes from Xenopus tropicalis, assembly GCF_000004195.4. Classification (NCBI taxonomy): domain Eukaryota; kingdom Metazoa; phylum Chordata; class Amphibia; order Anura; family Pipidae; genus Xenopus; species Xenopus tropicalis. The sequence goes on from NC_030682.2 coordinate 28,985,718, forward strand.
TATATGTACCTTCTTAAGAACTGTTCTGCATACCTGTGGCCAAAAATATCTGGACAACCTTTCTAGTATTCCATGCTCTCAGTTGCTGGAAGCAATTTTCACAAATCACAAATATGGGGCCCATTTACTAAAGGTTGTGTTTTTTTCACAATGCATATTTTTTTGTGCACAAATATGATTTTTTTTGTGGACAAAAAAATTGATTTTTTTTTTCAGCATTTATTATGCATCAAAACTGCAACAAATCAAAACATTTAATTCTACAATCTACATGTACCTTCTTAAGAACTGTTCTGCATACCTATGTAGGTGAATGTCAGATAATCAGATAACAACATTGGAGAGTCAAAGTGCATATACACAATATGGTTACCTGTGGCCAAAAATATCTGGACAACCTTTCTAGTATTCCATGCTCTCAGTTGCTGGAAGCAATTTTCCCAAATCACAAATATGGGGCCCATTTACTAAAGGTTGTGTTTTTTTCACAATGCATATTTTTTTGTGCACAAATATGATTTTTTTTGTGGACAAAAAAAATGATTTTTTTTTTCAGCATTTATTATGCATCAAAACTGCAACAAATCTGAAAAAATAAAAGTGAAATTACACAATCAAAAAGCCGCCACAACCCTGTAGAAGTTAAGGGCAGCTGGCCTTTATCAATTGGCTAATCTTTCTTTGCTTCATGGTTTTAGAGGTTTTCAGGGTTTTCTCCTGTTTGTGCGACACTAGCATTTTTCACGTTTTTTCTGCATTTTTTCATTTGTGCTTTTTTTTAAAGGCTGTTATAATAAATCACTTGGCATTCGTGGTTTTAGGGAAAATTAGTTTATTGGTTTCAAAACCTCTAAAACCCAAAGATGAGATAAATGAGCATCTATTTGTCAGGAGGATGAGAGCACAACTCCACTAAGGGCTCTGGCACACGGGAAGATTAGTCGCCAGCGACAAATCTCCCTTGTCACGGGCGACTAATCTCCCTGAACTACCATCCCACTGGCAAAAATGTAAGTCGCTGGTGGGATGGCACACGCTGCGCAGGTGATTTTGGCAAATCGCGGGCGACTAATCTCCCCGTGTGCCAGAGCCCTAAATGCTATAAGTACAGAGAGGGTTTATTATGGCCCTTTATCAGCACTGATCCTGATTGTACATTGACCCCAGAAAGCTTAACTTACAAAAGATTGCATTTTAGGGCTCATTTAATAACACCAGTGCAAGTGCACCTGAGCTCAGGTGCAGCCGTCTGTGCATATTGATATTATTGGTACTTGCATCCAATCAGGCTCCATATACTTCTGTATTGTTGCAGGCAGTTCATTATGAAAATTGTAAGCAAGTGCCCCTATTCATGCAAAGGAACTCTGGAGCTTCCTTCAACCTGAATATGGCTGTAATTCCAAGGTTTCCAAAGCTTCAGCAATAGGCACACTTATATCATCCCCACTACGTAAATTTTGTCTGTTACATATGTCTGATTAAGGATCAAATGCTTGTGCAGTTGCATTCATTGATTGATGCATCAGACACAATTGCAGTGAGTATTGCAGTATTGTGGGATTTGTATTAGTGCGTTTGTATTTGCAACCCAAACTGAACTTGCAAGTTGCACTTGCACAAGTAAATAACCATTTTGTTTAAGATACAGCTTTGCCTAGTTTTTAAATAGCAAAATGAATCGTCTGAATATACCATACAAATACAAAACAAATCTGCCATTTACAGTGAGTCACTTTTTAATTTAGTACAGCACATGAAATAGTAATATTATGAACATAAAATAGGAAATGCAAGAAAAAAATCCAGCTAACACCTATGTTGAATGCAATTACACTTCACCATTTAACAAATGTTTGCAGTGCATTGTCCCACATGCAGTTCCTATAGGAGGCTGCTGCTATCTCAGAAAAAGAAACCAAGGGAAATGCAAGAGCCATTTTGAATGAAATGAAAGAATATACTCTTGCGCCTCATACCTTTATAAATTCAACATTTCAGCCTGGGCTTTGGAATCTGTTGACCGTTTTTGTGATTCGGAAACTGAATTACAGCTTCCAGTTCAGCTGAGCAATATCATATAACCTTATTGGAGGGAAATATGGGGAATGGACAGGCAAACTGCTGCCTCTTAAATAATGTTATTTGAAAACTTTTTTCACTAAACTCATCTATTCTGGCTGTCATATTATTTCAGTGATGGAAATGATCAATGCTTAGAGAATAGCTCACTGCTTTTTGCCTTGATTTTTGTTTCAGATTCAACTAAATATTGATACCTTTGAGTAGAGATGTATTATGTCCGTTTCAGAGGGTCTCATTTATAAAATAGCACCATGTTCTGTTTAAAAGCATTGTTTTCCTGTACTAAGGGCATGGACATCTGTCTCAGAAATTCCCAACAGGCCTGGAATCGCCTGTTAATAATATGAGACTCTTTAATGGAATAGAAAATAGCAAGTTAGAATCAAGAGTGAACTAATTGTTACATATCATTGGCTATAGGCGCTAATGCTTCTTCTTCAAAGGTTCTTGTTGCCTCTTTTTCTGATAGCAAACATTTCCTTTTTTTAATTAAAAAAATATATAAAACATAACTATGATAAGCATGGGATGATTTGGTGGATAAAAGGCTGAGAATGACTGGCACAAACATCCAATAGTATGTCCTTACTAAAATTGTGCCCAAAGCCCATCGGATCGCCCTACGTGCCCAAAGTGTATCAGACAGACACCTATGCCATCAATGCTTGTCAGGTCTCCTGTAGTGTCCCAAAGTGCATTACAAAATCAACCCACATGACATAGCTCATAATGCCAAACAATGCAGCAGAAAGTCTCTATATACTATATATACAGTAGGCCATATTTGGACAGTGGTATTACTAAAGTGTTTTGCTTACTAAACCTTTCCATACTAGAACCCTGTGTGATATCTTTGTGGAAAAAATCATATCTGGGCCTAAGGAAAGCTGAATGGGTCAGAGCTCCTCCCTGTGTGGTCAAAAGCAGAATGGCCAGAGGGCTGCGTGTCTATTTCTACAAGGAAAGGTGGTCTTACAGATACTGTATTGCATATAATAATTAATTAATAATGAATATTAACATTGTGTGCAATCAATTTATTCATAGTGTACCAAAGACAAATGTGGAAGCGAAATATACACAGATTTATTCAAATTCTTACTTGAGAATACTAAATCCTAAATGTTATTACATTAACCAAACACTGAATACCAGGGTACACCAAGGTGCTGCCACCCCTTCTGTATGCCAACAATAGGCAGGTCTGCCCTTACGACTACTCCTTGCAGCATTGCCCCGTGTTCCAATTTTGTTTTGTAAATGAGGCCTTATGACATTAGAGTGTTGACAGTTTCTTCCTGCACTCCAGTATTTGATGTCAGTGTTAAATCAGTCAATGATTATTCAATAACACCTTGTGTAAGTGCTCCATATTACTTCTCACTGCAGGGAAGAGAATCTCAGTAACTTGAGATAAGAACTGTAATGTTTCCAACATCTATACTAGCAATGTTCTTTATGATTTCAGGTTCTGTGCCTTGTTTCAGACTCAATTAACACCTTCACCTAACCACTGTGTTTTAATGTTGCATGATTATTATGGTTCCTAGGAACATTAAGAGGCTTCCCCTGTTCAACATAAGAGCAATGAATATTGCATGAGTTTTGCCTATTGTTTTAATCACAAAATCTGTGGTTTGTCTTATTTCTTGATCTAAACAGAACAGAGAGACTGAGGCTACTCCATGTTTAGTCCTTGCAAGGTAGATAATTAGACTTAAGGTGGCGACACACGTGGCGATCTGACGATGTTTCGTGCGACCAACGGTCGCGCGAAACATCGTCAGATCCGCCACACACAGTCAGGGCTGAAACAGCAGATAAGGAGGTAGCAACAATAGGATTTCTACCTCCTTCTGCCGATTCAGCCCCGGCGGCAGATTTTGGTCAGGCGCCTTCTATGGAGCCCGATCAAAATCTTTTAACCGGTCCGATCGGCGAGTTGACCGATATCAGCAGCTTCCTGCGATATCGGTCGACTCGCCGACATGCAATACACACACCGAATATCGTACGAAACGAGGTTTCGTATGATAGTATCGGTGCGTGTATGGCCAGCTTAACACTGCACATATAATCCTTCTACATAAAGGACTCCTTCTCATAAAAGAGTAACAATAAAGGTTGTCTACTAATAATCTAATTATCAACCTTGCAAGGACCAAACATGGAGTATGTATGTATGTATATCTTTATTTATAAAGCGCTACGTGTGTACGCAGCGCTTTACAGTAGAATACATTAATACAAACAAGGAGATAAGATAATAATAGATAAATACATAGTATAACAATAAATACAGATAGATACAAGATACAGTTGCAAGAAGTTCAAGACACAAGAGGATGGAGGTCCCTGCCCCGTAGAGCTTACAATCTATATGGGAGGGTAGCTACTACGGTTTCTCTATTTGTTCTGTTTAGATGAAGAATCAGAAAAAGATTTTTCTAGGTTAAAACAATACGCAAAAAGTATAATAATAATAAATCTGCACTCACTCAATGTATCATAAAACCTTCTTTATTAGTAGTAAGGCATGATCAGAGCAACATTTCAGACCCTGTGACATGAGATCACCTAGAAGAGGGTGCAGATGCAGAATGGAAGAGGCTTTAAGTATGACTTTACGGGGGTTTATACCCCAGAATATGTAATTTCCATTGAAATTATAGTGTCCACTGAAACATAAGCTTCATTTACAATCATTTTTAATACAAATTACATTCTATGGCTAATGGGACAGTCCAGTTACCCTTGGCTACCCATGAAATATTTATTATATTTTAACCCATGGTACACTGACATAATGTAGTAAATCGGCCCTACCTTTAGAAATGATTATGAACCTAATATGCCCATGAAAAACCTAAAAAGCTTGTGCTTTAAAGGGGAACTTCACCTAAACAAAGCTTTTTGAAAAGTAGATGTAATTTCAAGCAACTATGCAATATACATGTATTAAAAAATATGCAGACGCACTTATTTAAGCCGCACACCTGTAAATTTCACATCCACTGCACTAGTGGTGCAAGCCTTCCGTAGGACTGGCGGGTCCTTATCCTCAGCAAAACGGAGCCGCACACACAGATATATGCAATTGGGGAGCTTACCCCATTTATTGTGACCACCTTGATCAATGTTTTGGGGGGATTCACCCTCCCTTAAAAAATATGCAGCCCTTTCATGATTTTAATGTAGTAATATGGTTTGGAACAGTTACGTAAGCCAGACCCCCTGTTCTCCTGCTGATCTGACTGGCTGCGTTGAGAGTCCAAAAAAATGTAACTGTAGTTGACTGTTCTCGACTCTTTAACAAAATTTGGCTCAGAGGCCGGAGTTCCCCTTTAATATGTAGAACACCTCATTGATCCCAGTTTAAATCTGTCTTATTGTGAAAGTGAGTATAATTGCAGGGCATGCTGAGGTTTTCATTTCACTTTGATTTGCCATTTAGTAAAAGTTTGGAAAGAGTGCGTGTTCAAGCTAAAAAAAACATCCCAAATAATTATTTAAGGATGCATCAGAGACTTTACTGAATGAGAATACGCTACTTGAAATTGAATCCCAATAGCAGCAGAAAGTAGCTTCTTTTTACTCTAACCATTGCATGGCCTATTGCTAATCAATAACACTGGCTAAACACCTTCACAAAAGCTTGATAAACAAACATTAGCTTTACTTAGCGTAAGTGCATCCGCTTCCCTCTCACTATGTGCCGTGATCAATTGCTTTGTGGCTGCTTTTTATTAAGTAGTCTAATTTGGACCACAATTAAAATTTATTCTCTAAAAGGATGACGCAGATATCCCAGGCATTAATTAAAAATCTGTCTGGAAGCTGGTAGCAAGATGGATGTCCCCCCATGTATGTCCCTGATTCAGCAGAGTTAAGCTCTTTCCTTAAGTACAATTCATTCAAAGGAGGTGTAAAAATGGTGCCCTGCTTTATGGTTACATTGTTGTACTGTAGATAAACTGAATTTGTTTAAAGTTTAGGAACTTTAAAGGTGATCTATTGTTTGAAAAACAAGAATGTGTCAGTGCATTATACACCTTTAACTATAGAAGATATTTGCTTAAAAAAAGTAGTTTCAGGTTGATTTACTGAGAAATATCCTAAAAAACACTATTGTTCCACTTATTGCTGCCTCCTTTCCCAGGTGGTACAGGGGAGCCAGCAGCACTCCGCACACTGCACTGTAGGAAAGGAACCAATCAGCAGTGAGCCTGACCTGATAGGGAACTGAAGCCTGTCTTTGCTTGTGGGACTACAGGGCTGTGATTGGTTATCCCCCTCCTACTGTGCTTCTGGCAGGGACAGTTATGGCACACCCACCTTTTATTTGAAACATGTGTAGGGACTATAGCAGATTTATAAGGAGCGTGGGGGTTTTTACGCTGCGTATTTTCTAATTCTCTCAGCGGCTGAAAAACGCACAATATCATCATCCATAGAAATAACTTGAAAAGACTCTAGGCAAACCACACAATGCGTAAATACGCTAGAAAACGCCTTAGCACGGATTTTTCAAGCGTTGGCTGAAATACGCCGTTATTTGCACAGCAACCTATTCCTATGTATACACAAAGGCAGCTGCCAGACCTAGCGGAAATACGCAGCGTTTTTTACTATTTTGCACTATTAGCACCATGGAAACGGGATTTGCTACGTCACCAGTACTAGGCTGAAAAACGCCATAGTCAGGGGCTGTGTGGCTTGTGCAGCGTTTTTAGGCTGAGAAAAAACGCAGCGTAAAAACGCCACGTGTGGCATCAGCCTTAAAGATCATGAGCATTTTAGCCCAAAGTGAAACCAGCCCCATATATTAGAGAAGCATTCAGTATGGTAGAGAAGGTGGGCTCAGTGACACAGGGGAACCCTGGAGCTACATCCACTCTCAAACGTGGCAGTAGCCCCATGGTTCCCACAGCCATGGCACTTTGAACGCTGCTCTTGTGTTAAGTAAATGACCCCTCTTTTGTTTTTATCCTCTACTGCCGGGCATCATTACTTTTATCAATAAACAGAGATTCTCTATATTTACCCCCAGGTCTAGGGTTGCAGTAGCTCCAGGTTTCCCCATCAATCGGTGCAGTTACTTTATATTTATTAGAAGAAATGGACACAATGACAACCATGTTAAAAGTGTAGGATTTTCTTTAGAACAAGTACCTAATTGGGGTTGTCTTAATTAATTAGCTTTTTTCAGCAGCTCTCCAGTTTGGAATTTCAGTAGCTATCTGGTTACTATGGTCTTGTTTGCCTTAGCAACCAAGTTTAATTAGAGACTGGTATATGAATTGGGCAGGGACTGAATAGTAAGATAAGGAATAAAATGTAACAATGATAAAATCCCACAATTCCCTGCACACTGTGATGTCAATTAGGAAAGAAACAGTGTAATGCATTGTGGGTTATGTAGTTCCTTCATGCAGTCTGTAAGCTGTGGAAAAGTTGTAACAATTTGTAGCATCAGTGGTTTAGTCCCTCCTCCCCTGCATTCTTTTTGAAGAGGGGTCATTACTATATTTCTGTTCACTTTTACATTGACTATTACTTTGACACCATTTGTCACCAGAAACCATTTGAAGCATCATAAACAGCCATTTTCAGCATGGTTAGAGACTTCAGAAATGCGATGAAGAACTTTACTATTTGGATGGTTGCATGAAAGGCCCTCTGTAACAAGCGCTGCTAGGCGTGTCTCCTAGTCGCAGTGTGGCGTCCAAGATGGTGATATCCATAGACACCACGTGCTTTCCTGGCGACGCAACACTGACTCATAGTCACATAATTAAGTTGGGTTGATAAAAAACCAAAGTCCATCAGGTTCAACCCTTCCAAGCAAACGCCAGCACTCAAACCTTTATTATCAAAGCTCTATAATCACAATAGCCTTGGATACTATGCTTGTTCAAGAACTCCCCTCTTAAAGGCATTATCATAATCTGCCATTACAACATCTCTAGGAAGGGCATTCCCCAACCTCACTGCCCTCACCGTGAAAAACCACCTACGCTGCTTCAAATGGAAGCTCCGTTCCAGGGGGTGGCCCCTGGTGTGCTGATCATTCTTATGGGAAAAAAGAACATCCCCTATCTGCCTATAATCCCCTCTAATGTATTTGTACAGAGTAATCATATCCCCTCGCAAGCGCCTCTTTTCCAGAGAAAACAACCTCAACCCTGACAGTCTCACCTCATAGCTTAAATCTTCCATCCCCTTTACCAGTTTAGTTGCATCACATCATGGTTCAGCTGCAAACTCAAAATAAAAGGAAGCCAAGGACCTGGGTTCAATGCCCAATTATAGGAATTATTCTGGAAGTTCCTGAGTGTCCTCAAAATTGCCTTTTCTGTCTGATATACCAGTCCCTAACTTTCTGCTTTGTTCCTGACTGCCCTGATTGCTGCCTGTCACGATCCTTTGCCTGAATACAAGAGAATTGCTTAACCCATTGAATACCACGAATCGGACTCTCTAAATACAGCTTTCTCCTTGGTACAGACTTCAACCCCTTTTTAGGCCGTCGGGCTTTGACATCCTCTACTCTTAAGGGCAAATTTATCAAAATGTGAGTTTAGAGCTTAATACATAAAAACCTCACCCACGTTCTATTCATTCCTATGGGATTTCTAGAAGCATATTTTTTAAATGGTGAGTTCTAACTTTCACCCATTGATAAATACACATCTACAAATCCCATAGAAATGAACATGGGTGAGTTTTTTATGTATTTAGCTCGAAATTCACATTTTGATAAAACTGCCCCTTAGAAAGAAATTGCTCTGTAATTAATACAATTGAATTAATGAACATTTTGATCAACTCTTCAAGGTCATTATAAGCTTCCCATTAAGTCCTGTAAGAGAGGCTCCTACTTGTATTTGGATAGAGAAGATGCTCTTTGATACACCATTCATCTGGAAAATGTGCAGGCATTCATTAGGTATCGCGGCGCACTGGGAAAGCCTAGCGTTGTACTGTGTGCCTGAGTAATTTAGAAAATCAAACAAGAATGCTATTAAAGCAATCAGAACATTTACATAAGTGCGGTTTCTTTGCAGTGCACTTTGCTTTTTAAGCAAAGATTTGTTGTGCAGCCTTAAAATAACCCATTTATGAAGACTGCATTGGAAGGAGAGCAACGCTGCTCAGGGGGGGGGGTCTTACTTATAAAACTGGTCTCTTGGTAGTCGCTGAGTCAGCTGTATAAAAGCTGAGATAGACACAAGGAACACTTTAATTAGTTTTAATATTTGCTGCAAGGCGACGGTGCAGCGGGCTTCCGGAAGAGATAAATGAACATATATTCCACTCTTAATTAAAGCAGAACTGAGAGTTGGTATAAACCATGACTAAACGTTTAAAGTCACCGGAATGGAAAATACAATATTGTGGGTTTTTCAGTTGCGGAAATAATAGTTTATATTCTTAGGGGTTCCTGTTAATATACAGTGATAAGTTATTCACAGTGCTTTTTTGAAGATTTTAGTAAAGGATAAACCTGCGGTGCCCCATCTGTTGCCGATCTACAATTCCCTCAATCCTCCACTAGCCAGTTATAATTATTCTGGTTTATTAATATATTGCCAACATACTGTGCAATGCTGTCGCGCGAGGGAGTATAGATGCCAGTAGAAGGTCCTTGGGAAACAACAACTTACAGTCTAAAAATTACCATCATATTTCCATCACATAACTTCTTAAACTTACTGAATTTGTCTAGGTTGATTTAAAGGCATACTATCCCATTACATTATTCTGCTCTACAGTATAATATAATGACAAATATAAGGTTTTTCCCTTTAGTAAATTTTAGTAAATTTTATCATCTTCTTGTGGTCATTTCATACAAAAGAATTGTCTGGAGTGGGGTATACAGCTTCCCTGATGTCTTAGTAGAAGTGGAAAGAAACAAGGGAAATGCTGATGATGTTGTTTATATACACTAATGGCCAAATGTATTTGGACACCTGTTTGTCTAAAACCAAGGATTTTAAGAAGAAGTTGGCCCTCTCTTAATGAAGACATAAAGTATAAGTGAAAATTCCCCCACTATTGTAGACAAATAATATATGGGGCTGGTTTTACTTTGGGATAAAAATGATCATTTATTTTAAAAATTACCCCTTTATTGGAGCTTCCTATGGTCCCTGTCCATGTTTCAAATGAGGGGTGGGTATGTTCCAATAGTCCCTCAGATTGTAAGCTCTACGGGGCAGGGACCTCCTTCCTACTGTGTCTCATACCACATGGCACTTATATATATATATATATGTTTACATATATGTATTTATTGTATTTATTTATTATATCACTTGTCCTCCCTGTGTGTAATTTTGTATTCTGTAAGACTGTACAGCGCTGCGTACCCTTGTGGCGCTTTATAAATAAAGTTATACATACATACATACATACAAGTACAGTCGGAGGGGATAGCCAATCACATCCCTGCAGTCAATTAAGCAAGCACAGGCTTCAGTTCCCTATAAGGTCAGCCTAGCCACTGATTGGTTCCTATCCTACAGTGCAGTGTGCTGAGTGCCGCCAACTCCCCTGTGCAGCCTGGGAAAGGTGGGAGTAGTAAGCGGGACAGATGGGCAGGACTAGTAGACATTTTCACTAAATCAACCTGAAACACTACTTTTTTGAGCACATTCCTTCTATATTTAGAGGTGTGTAATACACTGGCACATTCTCGTTTTTTCACACAACAGATCACCTTTAAAGCTCATAAACTTTTAAACAAATTCAGTTTATCTACAATACAGAAATGTTACCATAAAACAGGGCACATTTTTACACCTCCTTTGCATTTGGATTTGTGTTCATAAATACGAAGTTGGGCATTGGAGTTGGAACATCAGGCTTGGCTCACATTGGCGTTCCATTTCACCCCAGGGGTATTCAGATGAGTGGAGGTCAGGGCTCTGTGCAACTTGTTCAATCAACTTGTTCCACTCCCATCTCTGCAGATCCATTCTGTATGAGGGAGGGTTGTTCTTATGAGGAGGCAGCACACGATCACACAGTTTCTACTATACTGAAGATTTGGTTTCAAAGAACTCCACCAAGAAGCGCTGAGTATTTGGGGGACCACCCTATTAACTGTTCCATTCTGTATGAACCTGGCTTTGTGCATGGGCTTTTGACAATACTGAAACAGAAAAGGCCCTCCCCAAACTTTAAGAAGCATGGAACTTAGTATAATCTGGTTCAGCAATGATACATGTGGCTTAAATAGCCAATTCATTTTTGACTCACCTGCATGTACCCCAGGCCGGTACAGTTTTATGCTGACTGGAGCACCAGCCAGGGGTAGGTCAATACAATCACTGGGGATGCCTAATATTTTGGCACCCCCCCCCCCGTGATGTGACCTTTCCTTTTCCTTTAATGCAATAGATTTAAATTTCTGCAAAATGTGATTCCCAGAAGTCTAACATGACAATGCTAGAACATTCCAAGTCCCAGTTAGTACCTTTAGGCTAATATCACACGTAGACATGCATGTATACACCCAGCAACTGGGAAACCTCCTACTTGTGCCTGCACCGGAAAGCAGTGAATACGCTCGGGTGCGGGCACATGTAACAGATATCTACACATGGCATTAGCCTTATGTTCTAAAGTTTGTATCATTACAACAGCAGAAAAACAGATTGCTAGTTGTGCACACTTTATAGCTAGTCATATAGCCAATATAGTTATCCTGGCAGCACATTATACACAGGTACTGAAAGGAGTAAATGAAACAAAATACAGAAAGATGGGCAGAAAATGATGATGCACCACCCCACTTTTATCCCAAATGCAAGGAGGCTCCTGCAACATTCCCAAAGACAATGACACTTTGCTGTCTCTTAAAGCATAGGGATTGCCCACAGGTTTCTTTTGATTGAGTAATTTCTATGGTAGGTATCCAGGTTAAAGTAAATAAGAATGTGAACTGTCAAATCAGGTGTTTTTCAGACCCCAGGTGTTGGTATTAGCAGGCAATAAAGCTGAATTCCCTGCTGGAGGGAAGAGATTTGTCTCGAGTAGTGCAAGCTTTCCGTGCATCCCCATGGTGAGCTTATCACAGCTGATTTATAGCGCCACTTATTTACTGAAGTTCTGTGAGTCCCTGCGATGCAGTATCAATTTGACTAGAAACTCTTCCATATAACCATGCTCTCTATTGTTCTATAAGCATGCACATGTTTGTCTTTCACATCACTCCACAGAAATACTCTATTTCTGAATCTAGTCCTTCATCTGGTATAGAAATAAAATGACCATTGCCCTCATAGAGCAACTAGCTTATAGGAAGTATTTGTTGTAAAATAGATGGGCCATAGCAGTTTGGTCCAGGTATAGGCAACTTACAGCACTGTTGCAAAACTGCACCAGAATCCCCCTTCTAGTCAATGATGAAAATATCATGTCATGCAATGATGTGATTTGTGACATCTACCAGAACACTTCTGGTACATTCTAGAAGCCATAGTTTATCACACTTTTAAACAGATACCGTCAAGTTGGGTGGCTCGGTTGTCTCAGCTATGGAAACCTTATTAAAAAGTTAACCATTATGCATTCAACTCATCTAATAGATATATTTAAGAGGACAATACAAAAGATTACAGTGTACATTTGCTGTATTCCCAACCTCATATGTACAATGTACATTTCACAGAAGTCAGAGAATTATATTGGGGCCCTTTGGATGTCCATTAACCACACATGAGCAGCAGGATGGTCCACCTTTTTAAATTTTACACCAAAACTTAACCACAGTAAATGACAAGAAAAACCAGGGCTACTGGATCTCAGTGCTATTTATAAGCCATCCCATCAGTATGGTCTATATGGCATTTAATACTGACCATAATAAGAGTGTTTGGGAAACACTTTGGTTCATGGTATAACACTAGCATGAGAGGCAGAAGGAATGACACTTTGCCTTATGCAATGTCAACAGAGCACATTTGTTTGCCTGAACATTAACTAAACTAGCACATATTGCTGTGCAGTCTGTGAGCAGAAAAGATGTTAATGGTTGATGCTTGCAAAAATAATTAGCATCAACTGATGTGCCAAGGCAAAAATATGAAATCCTGTTATGTAAATACATTTTGCTCACATGGCCATATTGAGAGAACAGAGCAAAAGTGACAGAATGAAACAATATTGCAAAAATGGATGTAAAGGAGTTGTTCCTTAATAAAAAAAGAATCTGGCCATGCCAGTACATTAAGGCTGGTGAATAGAGTGCAGCACCTTATACATATTTTCATATAGGCAACCCTGAGATGTGCTTACATTGTACAAACATAAACGGGTTGGGCCACAGGGTCACCTACTTTGGTGCAAGAGTTAAATAGAGCAGTGGCCAAGCTTTGCATACTCATACCCCTTGCACCTTGTATTAATAAACTCCAGTTCTTCTGCCTTGTAGTATCTAGAAAATAGTGGTTTGTTTATTAGCTTTTCATATTGTTTGCCCTAGCATATACACTGCACACTTTAGCCCATCATTCATGATTCTAGTTAATTCAATTATTTAATAATTATAACTTGATTCACTTATTTTCTGGGAACCAAGCCGCCTTTTACATTAACTTTTAGTATGTTATAGAATGTCCTATTCCTAGCAACTTTGCAGGGCTCACTGACCCTAGCATCCAAAAACTATTGGTCTGTGAGGCTACAATTGTTTTTTTATTGTAACTTTTTTTTTTACTTTTCGTTCTATTTTGGCCCTTTGGACTACACTGTACCTGCAAATCATTTGCTTTCAAAGGTAAAACCCCCAAATAGTTGCCCTTTTATTGAGCACCACTGGGATCACGGGTGGGAGCTACAACATGGAGCTGGCCACTGCTTCTGTATAAACTATACCAAAAAAGGGTAAGTTGTGCTTGCCACTAAACTTTAAGAAATTAGGCGGGGGTGCAATGAGGTTGTGACCCCAAAATTCATACAAACAAAGACAAAATGTCCTCTGCACTCACCCATTATCAATATGTATAGGAAATTAAGACATTTTTGTACATAAAGCTACTAAGAAATGCCCTCCCAAAACAGGGATTGTTTGCCCATATATTGCATGGGACTTGTAAGCTGGATGAAACATTGTTTACCTTAAATCAAAGAATCACTCAGAGACCAGAGCTGGGTGGAAGATAATGGCCGCAGCTTGTTTATTATATATCACAAAACATAAATGTAAATGAAACCAAGCACGCCAGAATAACAACTCTTCTAGCTGACTTATGTTTAAATCTTTTTCACTCCGCCATGTTGCCAGGCCAGGAGCATCTCAAATTTGTTTAAATTCTCCCATTAGTTTTAAACCAATGAAACACCTCCAACTGCGACAATAACACTTTTTTTTTTTTAAATTTAATAACAATTAATGACTTACAATCAGTACAAGAAAAAACATGAAAAGAGGGAAGGGTGGGTGGGAACGTCTTGGGACCATTCCTAAAGAAAGGTGAGCCTTGCCCGTGAGCTTGCAATTTATACCCCACTACCATACACATGTGACCCATTTTAGCCAATCTATTAGTTTGCCCCTTTACCTGCCAAGGTCACCTGCCCAGCTGTTGCCTAATTTAACAAAACACCCATTACCAACCAGGTGTGTTAGCGTTAACCCCTTCACTGCTGTTCCCCCAGCTACAGTCCCATGTTACTTACAGCCCTAAAATTAGGCCTTCCATTTGCATTATATTCAAGCTGGCCAACTACGTCAAAGTCTTTCCTGGTCTGGCCAGTCCTACACTCACTTTTATATAATTTATTATGTAGACAATAATGAGCAGCAGAACATATGTGGGACAAGAGCCAAGTGCCACGGCTGCCTCCATGTTGTACTGTAACCCACGCCCAATTGTAATGTATAGGAATATTTGCTGAAGCTCTAATGATGTGTGTATTCATGATCACAAACATTTTTTTAGTCAATGCAAGCAAATGGCTGCAATTTTCATTTTATGCAAAACATAGCAAATTTCGATGTTTATGGCACAAGAAAGAAACATTTCTGTAATGGAGCTTGGAAAAGTAATGTGTGCATTCCTGATTAGGCAAACGCCTTTTGGTCTCTGGAAATATCGCAGATCTGAGTTTGTGTCTATTATATTTAAAATACCTCCTGTTTTTGTGATCTCCTTAATTTACGCGTATGGGCTCATTTAATATGTAATAGGGAATAAATGAAAACAGTACAATACGGCTCCCAGACTGGCATAATTTCATCATTACAGCCCAGGAAATAATTGCAGGCAGCAGCCCGGCGGATTCTTCCAAGGAGCCAAGGTGAATTAAAGCATGACCTTTTTAATGTTTCCTTTCTTGACATTCTCTTTCATGTACACTTGTTTTCAGGTCCCAGAAATGAGCTGCATTGATCCTGATTTGAGAATCCAGTCACAGTGGTAAACAGAAGGTTCTATGATTTATTGTGGCCTGCTGAGAGATGGCTCAGCCACCTGCAGATTGAAAATCTTCCCTTCAACAGGGGTCATACAGGCATGGCGGCCACTCACACTGATCATATGACCTCGTAAAAATGCTCCCATAATCCTAAGAAGTAAATCTAAAATAAAATATTATTTGGTGCCATCAAAACGCATTTTTCTTAACCCACAATGTAAAATTCTTTCCCAGAATTACAACAATTGAACTTTGGACCACACAGAGGGGTTACAAAGATTTGTCTCAGCTGGCAGATTTTGCACAATTGTAACTACAACGTAAAATCTGCAATTTTAATTGTATGCAATTCAACTAGCACTACATTGAGGGGTCATTTACATCTGTAAATTTTTCGTTGCCGTCATGAATTTTTCGAGCACTCAATAAGAAAAAGTCGCGACAATTCGCGAAACTCGTAATGGCTATGAAAAAGTTGCGACAATTCACGAAAGTCATAATGGCTATGAAAAAGTCGCGACAATTCACGAAAGTCATAATGGCTATGAAAAAGTCGCAACAATTCACGAAAGTCATAATGGCTATGAAAAAGTTGCGACAATTCGCGCAAGTCGTAACAGCTACGAAAAAGTTGCGACGGTGACGAAGAAAATTGCAAAAAATATGAAAAAGTCGCAAAATGTTCGTTTCCAATACGATTTTTTCCCATTCAGGATTCGGATTCGTGGAATAGTAAATCAGCCCCTAAGGGAAGATAAACATGGAGATTTCACTCGAAACTGCACTTGTGGTTGTAAATGACTCCCTTACTTCATAAATTAGCCCCATTCTAATTCTAAATACAGCATCTAAAAGCACTTTAGGGTTGATTCACTAAAGCGCGATAACGCTTATCGCATTCTTTTTTGTGTTAAAATTGGCGCAAAAAAACCACGCGATTCACTAAAGTATTACCGCATGCGTTAAATTGCATGTGAATGCGTTAATTTTACCGCATTGCGTTAATTCTCGTGCAGAAATAATACTAACGCATGATTCACAAACACTTAGGGGCACATTTACTAACCCACGAACGGGCCGAATGCGTCCGATTGCGTTTTTTTCGTAATGATCGGTAATTTTGCAATTTTTTCGGCGTCTTTACGATTTTTGCGTAAAAACGTGAGTTTTTCGGCGTCTTTACGATTTTTGCGTAAAAACGCGAGTTTTTCGGCGTCTTTACGATTTTTGCATAAAAACACGAGTTTTTCGTAGCCATTACGAAAGTTGCGCAAAGTCGCGATTTTTTCGTAGCGTTAACACTTGCGCGCAAAGTCGCGCCTTTTTCGTAGTGTTAAAACTTAAAAGGCGCGACGTTTTGCGCAAGTTTTAACGCTACGAAAAAATCGTGACTTTGCGCAACTTTCGTAATGGCTACGAAAAACTCGTGTTTTTATGCAAAAATCGTAAAGACGCCGAAAAACTCGCAAAAAATACGAAAAAGTCGCAAAATGTTCGTTTCCAATTCGGATTCGAAATCGTGTCTTAGTAAATCAGCCCCTTAGACGCGCTAAATATCGCATTGGTCCGTGTGAAAATTAACACCTACTTGGGGCAGGCGGTAATTATAGAAAAGTACAGTTCATGAGCTTTTGGCAACACAATATGGACTTTGCAGTGGGATTTATTCAAGTCTGTGTTGGCCCTAAAGTGATGCAGCCGCCAGTTTGCAGGGAAATGGGCATTTTCAACAAAAGTAATATTTTTACAAATGTAATGGTGTGTATGGCTAATATTGCGTGCGCGCGAAAAGTAGCACATGTGCATTAATTAGTGTGCGTGACAAGTAGCGCGCTGCGTTAATTAGCGCGTGTTGCATCAAATACCGCACGAAAATAGTCTTCGCGACTTAAATAACGCAAATAGCATCGCGTCTAAATTAACGCAAATATCCTTTTAGTGAATTGTGCGTTAAGACGTGAAAAATAAGACGCAATAACATTTTTAACGCATGCTATAAATAGCGCTCGTTTTATCTCACTTTAGTGAATCGCAACCCTTTGTATGTTGTGAATCTGTATTCAGGGCCGCTGCTGCCCAAGGTGAGAATCGTGCCTTCCCCATTGGCAGAGAGCCGCCAGCTACTAGGAGAGGCAAAAAGCTGTAACTTTAAGAGCCAAATGTTAATTTTTTAATTGAATATTCGCCTCTGCTAGTGATGGACCCACTGTGATGCTTAAGTTGTTAGCGCGGAGTGGGAAAAAGGGGGCGGCATAGGGGCTGCTGCCTCAGGAGTTGCCGCCGTCTGTATTACCTTACAGTAAATACAACAAAATATTTTAAAATGTATCTGCATATATAAATATAATATGTTATTTGCATATTCATGGTAAATATTCACAATATCTTGCCAAACAGATTTATTGAAAATTCACATATTTCCCCACATCAACATGTTTCGGTCCTCCTTGAACCATTGTCAGGATAGCCCTGGACGTCATCACATAGTATAAATAAAATAACAACCAAAATGTGAAAAGTGCAAATTATCTCAACTGCCAACACATCTGCTGTAACTGTACAATATATATATGTGTGTGTGTGTTTTAATAATATAGTTTTTTACATACTTTATGTTTCCATGACTTGTACACTGCAGCTGAGACTATTAACAGATGGAGCTTGCACAATATGTGGTACCATCTGCTGGGGAAGACAGTAGGGGGAATCATGGGCCACTGTTGAAATGTAGTTCATAAAATCTAGACCTAAACCTTCTGCTGGGGGTTCACGTGCATATATATGGTCCAATAAAAAATACAAGGATCATCTGTACTGAAAATAAGGTTCCTGGGTTTTTTAGAGGCATTTGTGTGACTACAGGACAATATTTTACCACGACAAATGAAACATATCTGGTGTAGGAATTTGTTCATTCTCTTTTCTTTAAACCTTCATTTAACTTCCTATATTTGCAGCAGCTTAAACGAGGGTGGTGATTGTCAATGGCATCATGCGCCAATGTATCCCCCATACTGCCTCTAATGGAAAGACCCCATTCCAGAGAAGTAAAGGGGATATAATCAGTTTGTGAGGACATGTGCAAGAACACAACCCCTCCAGAGGTAAAGGGTATTCCACAGCATGGCCCAGTCCTATTTGTTTCATGTTCCATCTTTTAAATAGCATTTCTTCATGAAACAGACCAAAATGTAGTTATTTCTTGGGCAATACATCTGTCAATATTTTCAGATTATTTAGTATCTAAGAACTAGATAACTTTGCTCCATTTTGCACTCCTTAGCACTCAAGCACTTTTACCCATTCCCTGTAGTCCTTTGGTTTTTATTTCCAAATATTTGTATCTCATTAGTGACAGATTTTATTATAATATTTCTGATAACATATGAAGTCCACAGAGAGTTTACTTTCTCCTTACTTTGAATTTGCATCTCAATAAGCATTCATCCAAATTAGTAGATGTTTTATCTCTCTGGTTCTCTTGTCTTATTAAACAACTATTTCATCTTATTAACTTTGGTACTCATAGCTAATCAGACATTAATAAAGTTAACTCTGAAATATTTCCAGTAGTAAAGCACGCTACATTCTCTAGAGACAGAGGGGGTATAGGTGAGTTAATATAATCAGTCATGGATAAAATAATATACATTAAATTATGTTAGAACCAGAAATTATCACAAACACACGTCGCAAGAGAAATATACCAAAGCAATCCCTGTGTCTACCCGACTCGTAATATCATAATAATAATAATACCCTAATCATAAAATGCCCCATAGACACCTTGTTCAACAGCTCCTTAATTTGAAAAGTCGTCATCATTTCTAGAAAGCAATGTTTAAACTACTTTGCTTTCATTCTGAAGTTTCCCTGCCCAAGTCATGAATGTACAGTATAATATCCAAGGATCAGTTGCAACACAATAGATTGGATATACCGTATCTAGAAAACTGGAAGCGATAGGGAACAGGATTTTATAGACACGGGGTGAAAATAAATAGTGAAAACTGTGAAACAGTGCTATTTCACCAGCGCTGCTGGGCGCTAGTTGCAAATCATGTAAACACCGAAGGACCTTTATGAATTTAGTCACTGCATGGCACAGCTTTGCATCCTAACTAGTGATGAGCAAATTTTTTCGCCAGGCATGGATTCACAGCAAATTTCTGCGTGTCACCACTGGGCGAAATTCGCAGTGGAAAAATTTGTCGCATGTCAAGAAAAGTCACAGTCTCATCAAACTGGGCACGGCCGCCGAAAAAAAAAACCGCCACGCCACAAAAATGAAAAAAAATGCGGGCAACAGAAAGATCATGCAATAAACACGTTTCACGGGTTTTTGGCTGTTTCGCGCATTTTCTTGACAGGACAGATTCGCTCATCACTAATCCTAACTAGAGATTTGCACTTTCATTTGGGTTTATAAAATAGCCCTATTGAAGTTTCAGATAGAATAATTACATTTTTCAGCTAATAGGAGCACTGGCGCTAAGGGAAGTAAATTTATTCACATTGGCACCCCTCGGCTAATTGCATTGACTTATTGGTCATTGACTATTTATCTATCTAGCTAGGTCTGTCTCTATCAAACATCTATCAAAAATAACCTAAACCAATCTTTTAATAAGTTATGTCTGTGCTGAAACCTTGGTCAGAGATCATGGAGGTCACAAGCTTCAATAGGTTCAACGTTCAAATGCAGTTTCCCCACTAGGGATAGGCAGAAAAGGCACGTGCCTAGGGCACAACCATGGGGAGGGGTGCTAGAAACATACCTCTTCCTTTGTTTACCTCTAGTCTGGGCCCTTGTTCCCCACTGGTACTTGTTAGTGCCACTCCAGTGTGCACTCCTCCCCACCCTCCTGCAGTGTCACCGAGTGCACGTGGGGGAAGCACTCACTGAAGCAGGTCTGGGTGGCTGGTCAGGTTGCCTAGGGTACCTGGCCAGCTCAGCCTGGCTCTGCCCATTCTGAGAATGTGCTGAAAGCAACAATCCTTCCTCCTTTAACCCCTTGTGTCTCCACCCTTCCTAACAGGAAACCCAACAAACTACAACCCCAATCCTAGCATACTCATTTGGTTCCCTCCTTCTTAGCCCTCTCACGGTCCTGTCGTTCCCCACATCCTGGCTCCCTCCTCTTGGGCATTCTAGTTTGTATTTCTGATTAATCCTAATACTCTGTGGGTACTTCTCACGCTAAAGCTTCCACACATGTGACCCATTGAGACTACCAAGAATGTAAAATTAATTAAAATTTAACTTTTTAGAGATATCATCACAGTTGATGCAATACCAATGAAAATGTGGTCAAAGTATCAATAGCATTTCAATCACTTCAACAATTGATGGGTAGTTTCCTTTTCTTGTTTTGTCCCTTAGGGTGAAGACACATGGAGCTACTAGTAGCAGCTACTTGTCATGGCTACTAAAATAGACAATGCTGATCATTTACTGATCATTATCTTTACGTGTGTTTTAGCAGAGGCAATTCTCATTATTGTCTATGGCAGGGGATTTTCTGGAGTTTAGTAGCCATGAAAAAAGTAGCTGCTACTAGTAGCTCAGTGTGTCATCGCCCTTAGTGCATTTGCACTTCTGTCCAGGGTCCTAAGTCCTAAAGACTTGGACAATGATAAAAATTTTGATTAGACTGATTTAATTAAAGAACAAATGTCTGCCCCTAGCGATATCTTGGTTAAGGTGGATATTAAAGTTTAAAACAAAAATTGAGACAGTTGAAGTGATATGAAGCATTTCTACTGAAGCTGTATAAATAAGTAAAGCTGATAAAACACATCAACCACAACCTTTTTCCTCACTTTATAAATTGGCCTCTTAATATATACATTTATTTGTTTTGCCAATTATAGCCTTCGTGGATCAATGACTTCATACAGGTATGTTACAAATTATTGAATTCATTCCTCACAAAGGAATTATGCACATTTACTCTCATTACTCTTTACTATTAGGAAAATATATTATATTAACTGTGTTCATTACATACAACTGAGTTTTAAATTAAATGGTTTTGCTGTAAAATATGTTATTAGCTTTCCTTACCTTCACAGAAATAATAGACAGCCAGCAGACTAAATACTGATGTCATACCTGGCAAAATAATGACTAAATTCAAAGAGTATTGATCCATAGCTAAGATAATAGAAGTCTACAATGAACAAGGACGCAAGTTATTACAAGGCTTAACTTTTGCCATTTAAAATATTTTTAAATGGTTACAAGAATATAATCCAAAGTGATCTTAAATGCAGGTCGTATCATACTGATTTTATATGGAATTAAAGGTTACATAAGTCAAATTCAACCATGACAAATGAAACCCAGTGCATATTTATACACATATTTCTACAGACCTATCTATACCCTCACAAATATAAACTATTAATAACAGTACCTATACTAACTAACTTTAGATCTTAATCTGCCATCACAACATCACCAGCAGCGCATTTCACCACCTCACTGCCCTCACCTTGAGGAACCTCCTGCTTCAGCTGCTTCAACTAAAGTTCTGTTCCTCTAGTCCAGGGGTCAGGAACCTTTTTGGCTGAGAGAGCCATAAACACCACATATTTTAAAATTAATTCCGTGAGAGCCAAACAATATGTTTGGCCGCGGATGCTTCGGCGCAAGATAGGGTGGGTCC
Source organism: Xenopus tropicalis (assembly GCF_000004195.4). Classification (NCBI taxonomy): domain Eukaryota; kingdom Metazoa; phylum Chordata; class Amphibia; order Anura; family Pipidae; genus Xenopus; species Xenopus tropicalis. Next base: position 29,007,902 of record NC_030682.2, read on the forward strand.
CAAGGATGCCAGATGCGGATGCGATGCAGAGGAGGGCGTGGCCTGCGTTCGGCGGATAGAAGACGTGTTCTAAGGCTTAGAACACGTCTTCTATCTGACGAGCACAGGGGCAAGATAGGGTGGGTGCCAAGGATGCTGGATGTGGATGCGATGCGGAGGAGGGCGTAGAACACGTCTTCTATCTGCCGAGCGCAACACACCCCCCGTTATTTTTTTTTTATTAAAGATTTGGCAGCGAGCCAGATGCAGCCATCAAAAGAGCCACATTTGGCTCCCAAGCCATAGGTTCCCTAACCCTGCTCTAGTCTAAAGGGGTGGCCACTGGTGTGTTTTTCTTTTCAATGGAAAAAAGATCCACTGCTGCCTATAATGCCTTATAATGCACTTGCTAAGATTTATCCTGTCCCCGGCAAACACCTTTTCTCCAGAGAAAACAACTCCAGCCTTGACTGCACTGCATACTCAAGGTGAGGCCTTTTCATCCCTTGCATTAATGCCCTTTTTATACAAGACGGTACTTTATTTCCTTCAGGAGCCACTGAGTGATACTGCCTAGAGTTACACAGCTTGTTGAACACAACCCCCCCCCCCAAATGCAAATCTTCCTTGTGTTTTATGAATAGACCATTTAGATATTTGGAGAAAAGTCATAAATTCACCAGGACTACCAACAGTTCTAGGATTGCTTGAAATAAACATGGCCATAGTGTATATTTCTTACATGTACAGTGCATATTATGAAAGTTGAGTTTGAAGGTAAAGTCTTGCTCTGCCTGAAACACTCTATGTGAAGTGTAATGTTATTATACATAGTGTCATTTATATATCACAAGTATTTGTGGTAAAGTAGATATTTTAGATCTTTATATTACTGCTGTACATTGCTGTATAATTATATATATTTAATGATGTATCTGTCACCTTGTCTTGATTTCTGTGGTCACCAATCACCTCAGGGATAGATCTCTGTCATCCAGAACATTATATTGATTTAATGAGAAAAGCATGTCAGAAAGGTATAATATATCAATAAAAGGGTATTAAGTAACAATCCCTTTAGATCTCTACATATTACTTTGTGACAAGTTCAAAGGATTTGGTTGTTCATCAGCGCTTGTTCCTGGCATAGAACGCACCCATAAAGCATTGGATAAACTGTATTAGGTGCTATTTGTATTATACAATCATAGAGTTGGGAAAATGGCCATGAAAACATAAATAAGGCCTTCAACTAAGGGCCACGTACAGACCTGTGAACTCTAGGGGCTAAAATGCATTACTGTGATAATGTTTTTGAGGCAATGCTAGGCTGTACTATGCTATGAGAATAGCTATGAATCTGATAAACACATCTCAGATCTATAGCCCTCTCCTACTTCATTTGAGAACATATAATGCTTAAAAACTCTTCTACCCCTGTCCATGTACAGTGTGTGATTTGCAAATGATTCCCCTCATTACTCATGTGAACAATATACAGTATAATATTCCTTTGTTATTTCCAATCTACACTTAAGACATTCCCCTTGAAGAGTATCTTTTAAAACAAAACAAAAATATTAAAAACATAGTTTGATTTTGCCTAAAACAACTCCCGTTGACTTCTACATAAACTCGCAAGCTTTTACATGCCGTTTTTTTACATTTGAGTAAAACAGAGAAATCAGAGCATTTAGAGCTATAGCAAATACTCTGTGGGGAAATGCCATTATCTCTTTCCATTGACTGTAATTGGAATAATAGTGCATAGCTCACACCCAGTACACCCAGGTTTATGGACCAAAGGTGCACCTGTACTTTCAGGTGATGGTTGAAGACCATACTTGTGGCAGTTTAATTAATGTTTAATTAACGTTATGGCCAGGGAATTCCCAGTGGTTTATCCAAATGAGAATCTATGAAACAATTGATTCTGGAAGATATTTGAGAAATACATTATTACATTACATTACACTTACATTTACACTTACATTTATTTACATTTATTTATAAAGCGCCAACATATTCCGCAGCGCTGTTCAATAAGTGGGTTACATACATTGGACATACAGAGTAACATATAAAGCAATCAGTTACCGATACAAGAGGTGAAGAGGGCCCTGCCCAAAAGAGCTTACAATCTACAAGATAAATGTAGTTTATACTATATTTGGTGTTTGATATTTCTTTGTCTATAGTTTGACCTTAAACCTTATGTGATGCAAGTCTAACTAATAATGATTACTGGAAATCTGCTCATACTATATATTTCTTCTGCTGCCTACAGTACACCATTATAGAGTTCTACCTGATCTAACCCAGTTTTATGACAACACTGATGAAATGAGAAATTATATACAGGTTCCCAACATTCCCCCTCTTTCTACCAGGGCTGACTAGCTTGACTTTGCTCCTTTGCCTTGAGGATGTATGATTTATTCTGAAACCACTTTAGCTTAAATTTGACTTCAATAATCAACACCTGCCAGGCTGTTTCTGTAGCCAGACTCAACCCTAACAGCAGGCCCTTGTTGTACTGGGAAAGAGTGCTCTATTAAAGGCTCGTTAGCATTTCCATAGCTGAATAGTTTTACCCTAAGAAATTCATTCAGCTTTGATACAGCAGATCCAGCATGGCTGCCAAACTGCTTGCAAAATTCAAGCACAAACAATTGTCGATATGTTTTTGTGTTTGTATTGGTGGAAATGCTCCCGGAAACCTCAAAGCCAAAACTTTTTAGAAGGTACATTTGCTGTAAATTATTTTTCTCATGATTACAAAGGTAATGGATTTTTTCTCTTATCCCATCGCCAATCTAATTCTGCATTTGTTCTCTAAGGGTAACTATCATTAGAATAAAAACCATGAAACACTAGGGGATATTTAATAAATCTATTAAAAAAACAGTTCCTCAACATAACATTGTTTGCAGGCTGCATACAGATGCTCACAGATTTAAGCATCCAGAGTGAAGCAAGGGCTTTGAAATGTCCAGTTGTGGGGAGCACTTTAAGATAGAATTATCTGCCTGAAAATGAAACTGTATAATAATGTAAAGACTAACATTTGCAATGTTCCCCTCCCTACCCCTCCCTTTTTTCCTTCTGTACCCCCTCCCCATAATTACAAAATGATAAATAAAGAATTTTCAAAAGATAGAATTATCAAGCATCCACTACAATTTGGCAATGTTACTAGCAATGGCAGTTCCCTTTTTTGACGCGCGACTATTCTTTTGACGCGGGCGACAATTTTTTGGACGCGCGGCAAATTTTTCCATGCCCACCGAAACATTCCGCCAATCACTACTGAAGACCCCTTTAGACAGCTGGTGTCAGTATTACCTACTGATTTAGCATATAGGAGCTAATGACTATGAAGGTTTGTCACTCATCAGGTCATGGTTTGTATCTTGTATAAGTAAATCTAGAGCAACTGGACTTGCTGGGAAATCATTGAAGCATTTCACTACTCATCCGAGTAGTTAAACTGAAGAAGCTGCTCGGCTGAGTAGTGAAACGTCTTCAATGATTATTCAGCAAGTCCAGTTGCTCTAGAATTACTTATACTAGATACAGGATCTGATGCGCTGAGTAAAACAGAATGCTTACAAGAAATGCTTGTTTAAACAAGATTTAATAATCAGAAACTGAAAATAGCAAGTCTAAATTCAAGCACAGGTTTGGGCTTTTTCAGGAACAGGATCTCAGGAACGGGATACTTGGACGGCTTGGGCGAGCTAATGATCCAGCACCAGGGTATGTGGGAGGCAGGTTTTAATAGCCCCTTAATTGGCATATTGTCTGCAGCATGGGTCAGGGAATACAGACATGAGGAAAGGAAAATAATATAAAACCCCAGGCCCCAACTATACTGCTTCCTTTGGCTCAAGTAGGAGAAGCAGCAGACAGCAGATCCCTGGTTCTAGTCTAGGGAGTTCCAGACAGCTGGGCTTGCATTTTCTGACTGTGGTAGCCAATATTCCGAAAATAGGTTAGGTTTAACTTAAGTGACAGATATGAACATATAAATTCATATGAGTATTCTATCTGAAAGAGTTTAAAAAGGGGGTGGTTAAAGGATGTAGTACTACAAGCATCAAAGTTTCTTTAAGATTACTGACCCATAATGGATAATCATTTCTGGTGTCTTATATAAAATATAAGGCTACATGGTACCTTTTGTTTTAGATTTGTGATATCACTACAGATTGGCCCCTTTGAGCCATGTAGGTTTTATTGATGACACAATGGCCAGTTACAGCATTATATGTTGATTCATTGCAGTAGCTATGTTCAGTGAAAGAGATAAATGGAGGCTACTCCACATGTTTTAATGTGTAACACGGTAGACAAAAAGAAAATCAAGTTGTGCACTGAATCTAATATCTTTTGACTTAGTTCATCCACTACAGCTCAGCCAAGCTCCAGTGAGAATTGTACCTGTCCGTGGCGCTGACTCCTAATGACAAAATCTTCACATAACCTTCAAACATGTCCTTCAGACAGACCAATCACTGGCTTCCCAATGTCTCCCAAAGAAGCAGTAAATGTCCTATATTTGCTCAGCAATTAAAAACCTGCGTCCCATAGCAAAACTACATTCAGGCAATTCCCTTATTGGGGAATCAGTAATTGTGCAGATGCATTGTTATTAAAGCAAATTCATAAGTTTAATTAGATGACAAACAGCCTTTAAAGCACATTATTTGTGTGGGAAATGTCATTCACTATGATAGGAAATCTCTATTCCTTGCGGAATTATGAGCTGGTTGTTGCCTGGTATTAGCGCAGGTCATTGAGACCAAGATGAATTGCTTGAACAAGGCATCGAACATGAGGATACTGTCATGTGCAAAATTATATTATAGCACTCAAAGCATCAGTCAGGGTCTGAAGGTGAAAATGGATAAAGTACAGAGAAATGTTCCCAGAGTTAAATAGCAGAGCCGGTAAATTATATCTGAGGCTTAATAGCCAGAAGAGGAAATTAGCCTTTTTGTACAAGTATCAGATCCAATATCTGGAAACCCGTTAGTCAGAAAGCTCAGAATTACGGAATGGCCATCATCCATGTACTTTCTGTAGAATTATAATAGGGGTCAGCATTAACAGGAGCAAGGAATGGGTATGGGTGGGGGTAGGTATGCCTACATGCTTACGCCTTCTTGCCCCTCATGTATACAGCAGTGCCAAACACAGCCAACACTATATAAATGGGTAAATTGCAGGTCTCTGTGCTCCAGGCAGTGTGCAAAAACTGGTGGAATGTGTACTTTGTAAATGACCCCTAATATATTTCTAATTTCCTATTAGAAATCCTAAGGGGCCCATTTATCAATGCACTATTGGGTACGATTACAAAAAATTCGTATTTTTTTCTAACTTCTAGAACAGTGCGTATTTTCTGAGATTTTTCCATTAATTTCCACGACTTTTTTGTACTTTGCGACAATTTGGGTGACAAAATAATATTTGTCGCAACGAGTGGGAAAATTTCAGAATTTATTCAAGCTTCAGTATCGTGACTTTCCTTTGGCCAGGTTGGAGTCCTATGGGAGGCTTCCAAAATCATGCATTGAAGGATTAAAGTCAGAAAGTTCTTTGCGCCGTTTACATTCGTTTGGATATGAAAATTTAGGAACTTTTGGATCGGACCACAATATTTTCATACAACCACAATGCGAAATTTTCGCGCTTTTAACGCACATCAGAAATTATCGGATTTAATATGAATTTTTTCAATCGTTCTTTTAAATGTCTGAAATTCGGACTTTAAAGAATGAGCCCCTAAGTGTTAATTTAAACAATATAATGATAGCAGAAGATAAATCAGTTTGGTAGAGCTTGCCTTTGTTGTTTGCAGATTCCAGGAGCAGCAACTTGAGCTGTACCAAGGTACAACTATCTGCCCCTTGTGTAGCACCGGCTATGCACCACGTGTTGGGCTTACAAATAGCGGTAAAACTCGTGAATATACTTTATTACATTATTTTGTGAAGTTTCTTCAAATTACATTTTCATTCATTAGGCAAAATCATATTACTCTACTTGTCTGCCATTATTAAGCACTAATTTGAAAGTTGGGCTATTTTTACTGACTTTACCCCCTCTACCTTTATACACCGATCTCCCTATCTACCTTTAAACAAACAAACCCCGCCCTTCAGGACCAGGAAGTGCCAAAGTGAAACTGCCTTTATATTCTTGTTTAGTGCCAGAAATAGCAAAAACCATAGATATTTAAGCAAAAATGATATTCAGTACAAGCCCTTTTCATTGAGCTCCTGTTGACAAGGGGTGTAAACTATCCATTTAAAGGAAAACTATACGGCCAGAATGAATATTTAGCCAACAGTTTATATTATGTTAAGTGACCTATTAAAGAATCTGGCCAAACTGGAATATATATATCAGTAAATATTGCCCTTTCACATCCTTTCCCTTGAGCCGCCATTTAGTGATGGGCTGTGTGCTCCCTCAGAGATCAGCTGACAGGAAATAATGCTTCTCTAACTGTAACAGGAAGTAGTGTGTGAGTAAAAGGCAGAACTCTGTCCATTAATTGGCTGATGGGGCCTGGCACATATATGTGCCTTGGCTTGTTTGTGTGCACTGTGAATCCTATGATCCCAGGAGGCGGCCCTTAATTCTTAAAATGGCAATTTTCTATTTAGGATTACCCAATGGCACATACTACTAATATAGTATATTTTTATGAAAATGGTTTATTTAGATGAAGCAGGGTTTTACATATGAGCTTGTTTATGCAATAAAATGTTATAGAGACCTACATTGTTTGGGGGTATATTTTTTCTTTAAGTGCAAGAGTATCAGTCACCAGGGAGTTTATACATTATACATTTATACATCTTATCCTATGGCGGCAGACTTTTTTCTCATGTTCTCATTGTATATAATGATAACTTGTGTACTGTCCTATATCCTCCTAGGTAACCTTGCAGAGAATCAGATTCCAGCAGTTCCAGCGTCGTTCCTCTGGTCCGCAGAGAGGCGATTGATATTGGCAGGGCCTGCCCATGGGATTCACATGCTGAGACGCTACATTCAGTACTTGGAAGCTAATCAGAAACTGCAGAGTATAAAACCTGTAATATATTTTTGTCTGTTCTTAGGTCCCTTCTAAATTAGATTACTGGTGGAAGTTGGTGTTGAACTATACATTACTGAATCCATATATTCACTAGGGGCTATCTCCAAATAATATATGGCACAGTAATTACTATGGGACACTAGATACAAGTAATACAGTGTTGAACTGATAAATAAATCTAAAAATATAATAATTGTCCCTACTCCATTGCTTTATAGAAAGAAGACATTTCCAGCATTTTTAACATTCATTTTAATGTTGATTTTTAACTACATATTTATAATATGTTATATAGAGTATACTGGTCAGTCACTAATTTACTAAGGGTTCAATTGTGAAACTTTTTTTTAGGCATAGCAATTTTTTTCAGTAGCATAATTATGAAAAACCTTAAATCTAAAAAAATGTGATTGCATTAATTTGTGGGAAAACTTGATTGTAACAAAAATCACTTTGTTCCATTCGTTTAAAAAAACTAAAAACTAAAATTGCTTGAATGTTAAGCATATACCTCCCATTGACTTACATAGTTACATAGTTACATGGGGTTGAAAAAAGACCAGTGTCCATCAAGTTCAACCCATCCAAGTAAACCCAGCACACTTAACCCACACCTACCAATCTATACACTCACATACATAAACTATATATACAACCAGTAGTACTAACTGTAGATATTAGTATCACAATAGCCTTGGATATTCTGATTGATCAAGAACTCATCCAGGCCCCTCTTAAAGGCATTAACAGAGTCTGCCATTACCACATCACTAGGAAGGGCATTCCACAGCCTCACTGCCCTCATAAAAGTAAACAAAAGGAATTCTGGGAATAATTCCAAACTCCTCCTTTACATGAGCCCCAAGAAAGGCGAAACCAGTCTGTAGTTGGGAATCTGATCAGCTATTATCCTGGCTTTTGCTTTCAAGCCCAGTGGGTGAGCTGTAGCCTATAGGATAAACCCATGTAAATGGGATTTTTTTTAGGAGTTTGGAATTCATTCCCAGAATTCCTTTTGTTTACTTTTATCTGTATGAGGCAGTCTCCTCAACCGTAATGATTTGTTTGTGAAACCACATGGTGACTCTACCTAAGCTGATCAGAAAACCCTGCGCTACACTGATGAGCCTCGAGAATGGCGAAACTGGTCTGTAGAGCCTTGCGCAGTGGTAGTATCATAGCCAAAGAGGTCAAACCGAGGCATGATTATTGCTAATTGTGATAAAGCTGAAGCTTGATGAAAGCGGAGGGGCTGTGTTCACATTAGAGCTGCTGACTTATTTTATGTCGGGGGCTTCGCACATGCTCATTATGCCTAATCATGCTTCACTTCCTTGCCACAGCCATTAGGCAGGCAGGCGGGAGGTATTTTTCTTTTATTCCTTCCAGCTGCCAGCTGGAGCCTTACCAAGGCAATTAATGGCATTGCACCCGTACACTTCCCCATCCTTTTTGTGTTTGATTAGTGCACCCTGAATAGGTGTCATAGTCCTCTGGGCTTGACCCTAGGCCAAGACTTGGTGGTTCTCACCCTAGCTTCGGCGAAGGTGGATCTGCCCGCACATGCTGTTCATTGGTGAAAGCCTTGGACACATGAGCATCGGAGCCCATGCCTTTGGGTAGGACTCACAGGCGATGACTCAGTATCGAAACCGGTCTGTAGTTGGGAATCTGATCAGCTATTATCCTGGCTTTTGCTTTAAAAACCCAGTGGGTGAGCTTTAGCCTATAGGATTTTTAGGAGTTTGGAATTCATTCCAAGAAATCTTTTTGTTTACTTTTATCTGTATGAGGCAGTCTCCTCAACCTTAATAATTTGTTTATTGACTTACATATAAACTTGGCCAATTTCAGCTACTGAACTTTTTCATTAGAATTTTTATGATCGATTAATCCCAAAGTATTGAGTTTGAATTAGCTAGAATTAAAAAAAAATATATGCAATTCCATTTTTTCCTCAACTATTTTCTTGAATGACAGGGTTTTTTCTATTATAACTGGCAATTTAGCAAGTTATAAGTCTATAAAAAAAATGATTCATTTTTCAAAGGGAAAAAGGACTCATTTACATTCACAAGTGCAGTTGCAGTCCCCCGAATGTCTCCACAGTCAGTTGCATGTAGAACCACTTTTAGTAAAGGTACTTGTGTCAAAATGTGCTCATTGTACAGTTGCACTAGGCTCCGCTCAGTCCTTCCTGACTGCCAATCTTAAGTGAGCACTGCATTTCATCTCAGCACAGAATTCAGCACTTTCTTACTACTTTGTAAACTCTTCTTGGGGATGCTACTGCCACATATCTAGAATCCTTTGCTTAAAAACCAAAGCACACGACAGCCCAGATTCCATTATATGAGCAAGACTCCCCCTTATTCAATTCTTTTGTCCCAAAGAGCCAAGTGTAATTCAATGAGAAAAATGTACCTCACTGTTTATCACATGAAAACCCTAATGACATTTATAAGAAATAACTGGAGTTGAATTAGAAGAGACGTTTTTTCCTCTAATTGAATTTTACCCATAGGTTTTCACATAATAAACCATAAAATAGCACTGTCTCATGGATCTGAATCAGGACCATAATTGTGTGTTTTACAGTCATTTTGATCACTAGCATATTTATGAAAAACCTCCTAATGGAAAAATGTAAATGAATACTGTCATGGGAATTTTTTTTTTTTTTAAAGCCTCAGCTATTAGAGCTTCTCCAGCAGAATCCTACATTAAAATCTGTTTTTTAAAAGAGAAAACAGATTTTTTTAATATCCATTTTTGAAGTTTAACGTGGGCTAGACATATTCTTAGTTTCCTAGATACCCTTTGCCATGTGACCTGTGCTCTGATAAACTGCTGCGCTGCAAGTTGGACTGATATCAACCCCCTCCCAGCAGCCGATCAGCAGAACAATGGGAAGGGAGTAAGATAGCAGCTCCCAGTAGGTATCAGAATAGCACTCAATAGTAAGAAATCCAAGTCCGGCTTGGGACTCCTCCAGTTACATGGGAGTAGAAGAAACAATAGGTTAGCTGAAAGCAGTTCTAATGTGTAGCGCTGGCTCCTTCTGAAAGCTCAGACTCAGGCACAATGCACTGAGATGGCGCCTACACACCAATATTACAGCTAAAATATATTTGTTGGTTCAAGTATGATTTCTTAAATGATAGAGTAAATTATTTGCTATGGAAACAGTGTAATTTAGAAATAAAAAGTATACCATAAAAATCATGACAGAATCCATTTAATTGCATTCATTTGCGGGAAAAATTTGATTGCAATGAAAAAATTGAATATCGGAACACAGTTATTGTTCTGTATGAAATTTCTACATTTTATTTTCCACTTGCCATTTATTTACCATTACCAATTCCATTTTAGTTGAAATGTCACATGTATACAGGTTAGTAAAGGATAACACAGCCCCCCCATATGCACATATCTCAGCCTTAGCTCAATGCCATACCCAGTGATCCTTTCCATACGCAGCCAACTATTCACCAAGACCCTCTTCTGGACATAGGTGAGGAGGGTGAGGCATTATGACAAAATTCTTTACTGATCAAGGATCTTTTATTCCAATCAGCTTAAAGGGGAAGGAAAGGCAAAGTCACTTGGGGGTGCCAAAATGTTAAGCACCCCCAAGTGACTTTAACCGCTTACCTCGTACCCCGGGCTGGTGCCCCTGTTAGGAGAAAATAGCACCAGCCCGGGGCACCTGGAGCGCAGCGCTTCCTCCTTCCGCCTTCCACTTCCTAAACTGCCGGTGGCCGGGCATGCACAGTAGAGCGAAAAAGCCGACTTAAATGTTTAAGTTCGGCTTTTCACTCTACTGCGCATGCGTGCGCAGCGAAGCCGGAAGGAGGAAGCGCCGGCAGCTACCCCGGGCTGGTGCTGTTTTCTCCTGACAGCGGCACCAGCCCGGGGTAAAAGGTAGGCGGTTAAAGTCACTTGGGGGTGCCTAACATTTTGGCACCCCCAAGTGACTTTACCTTTCTTTTTCCTTTAAGTTGACAGTATGATGGCTTGGGTTTGGCTGATTTGAGGTCTCACCAGAATCAGTTAGTTGGCTTGCCTGCAAGAGAGGACACCAAACATCATACAGATATACTACAGATTACTGGATATAAAACATGAATGGTTTTTGCAGGATAATACCCACTGTGCTCAGATCTGTCTCTTTGCACTGCCACAAACAGCGATGAAGCATGCCATAGGAACTACAAATAATTATGTTCTTGGCTTAATGAGTGAGTGGCATTACAGGCACCTAAATGGTACTTTTCTTTGTTTATTGGAGTGTTGTCTAGTGTTCATTAAGCCTAAGAAGCAATGATTGTTTAATATGGTTTATGTGTTAAATTTAACTACACAAATTTCCATTAATGCATATCGATATTTTAACTGAATCATTAAGAAGGCTTTGGAGAAATGCCATTTTATGCCGTATATGAGTTTATTGGATGCAGCTGCTGGAGGAGCCTCCTATTCAGTAGCATTGTGGGGTCCCCTGAGACAGACTAAGCCACATCTGTGAGCCCTGAGAGCCACTGAAGTTCATTTAGCCCGCTTCTGGCAACAGTTTCGTGACAAGTGGCTGCACAAACTGGTTAAGACACACATTTCTCTGTTTGATTTTATCTGACAAATAAGGCAACTGAAATATTGTCATTTTCTCTCCAAGAAAGGCTTTGCCCACAGCAAGGTCTGCCTGAAGCAACAGATGAAGGGTAAGAGAGATATGAGGTTAAGTTACTTAAGGGCAATCTGTCATCTATAATATGGATACATTTGGTGAGCCTGCTTGTTTATCCTGCCATTTATAAGAAACACATATGTACCCGATATACATTCTGGAAATACGCCAGTGCCTGTATGCAAGTTGAAGGTTATGGGAGGGGAATAACAATAGGACTACTGAAAGAAAACAATACATGTATTGGCATTATAGTTTCAATAGAAACTTTATTTAGATAGATAACTAAAAATTATTATACGCACATTTATATGTTTACCAAATGTTGCTTATTATCTGACATTTTGGCCAATACTAATTAAAGGCATCCTGTTATGATTTTATGGTATTGTTTTGTTACTGGTATGCAACCTGTTATCCAGAATGCTTGGGACCTGGGATTTTCCGGATAAGGAGTCTTTCTGTAATTTGGATCTCCAAAGCTTAAGTCTGCTAATAAATAATTTAAACATTAATTAACCCCAATAGGACTGCTTTGTCTCTAAAAAGGGTTAAGTATATCTTATTTGGGAACAGTACAAGTTATTTGTTTTACATACCTGTACTAAATTACACTGGGAACATTGCAAATAATTCATTCTACCATTTAAAATGTTTATCTCGAAACAATCAATGTACTTTTTAGCTGCAATATTGGTGTCTAGGCGCCTTCTCAGTGCATTGTGCCTGAGTCTGAGCTTCCAGAAGGAGCCAGCGCTACACATTAGAACTGCTTTTAGTTAACATATTGCTTCTCCTACTTAAAGGAACAGTAACACCAAAAAATGAAAGTGTTTTAAAGTAATTGAAATATAATGTACTGTGGCCCTGCACTGGTGAAACTTGGGTGTTTGCTTCAGGAACACTACTATAGTTTATATAAATGAGCTGCTGTGTAGCCACGGGGGCAGCCATTCAAGCTGGCAAAAAGGAGAAAAGGCACAGGTTACATAGCAGATAACAGATAAGACACCATTGTATTCTACAGGGTTTATCTGTTAGCTACTATATAACCTGTGCCTTTTCTTCTTTTGAATGGCTGCCCCCATGGCTACACACCAGGGTTTATATAAACTCTAGTAATGTTTCTGAAGCAAATACAAAACTTTTACCAGTGCAGGGCAGCAGTACATTATAGTTTAATTTCTTTAAAATATATACATTTTTTGGTGTTACTGTTCCTTTAATGTTACTGGAGGTATCATGACCAGGTGTTTTACTACTGAGTGCTATTCTCAAATCTACAACTAAGTGGGGCATGGGAGCATTAAGCGGGTGTCAGGAAGCTGTTATCTTGCTCCCTTCCCATTGTTCTGCTGATCGGCTGCTGCAGGGGGAAAGGGAGGGGGTGATATCACTCCAATTTGCAGCGCAGCAGTAAAGAGAGAGTAAAGTTTATCAGAGCACAGGTCACATGGCTGTGGCATCATGGGAAATGAAGAACATGGATAGCCCCATGTCAAACTTCAAAATTAAATATAAAAAAAAAAATCTGTTTTTTGTAAAAAAGCACGTTTTCCCTTGACAAAATCCCTTTAAAGTCAATATTCAGTTTTTATGAACCTGACATCACCCTACTTGGCTAATGTAATAAAAATTGTAGGAAAAGATGTAAATTAAGAGCAAGCTTTGCAACATATTTTTTATTAGATGGTTAATACATTGTAGGGTAGAATTACTACACTGGCGCTATGGCAAAGTGCAAAATATTGGGGCTGTTTCCAACATTTTTTGTTATTCTCATATAACATATAATAATTATATTACATCACATTATTTTATGACATTCTCTGATAGTTTATTAAATATATTCAAACCATGGATAGTGGTTTGACTAGAATAACATGTTTACAAGCTTCTCATCACATTATTCACAACTATATCTTGGTAAAAAAGGCTAATTAAACTTGATAAGTGATTGCCTTCAGCAACGGTGCTGACATTAATAAGAGCAAGTCGAAGCTCTAATCGAGGGCTCAGGTAGTTGAAAGTAATAATATCTGCACTTTGGCACCACAGGGTACAAGGCAGACAGATCTACCCGAGGATCTCAGCTACCATGAACTGTCACATCAGCAGTGTTGTGTAGACTTCCCCTTAGGAAGTATAATATTATGCACAGCATAGTCACTAGTCTATACCTAAAATACCATGACTGGTTATTCTAGTATGTGGAGCTCATAAATGATGTGTTTGGTGTGTTTTTGTGAAGGTGAGAGGGAATTCAAGCAATGTGTGTTTGAAATGTTAATCACTGCATGTGGTTAAAGGAGAACTAAAGCTTAACGAAGTAGGGCAGAAATGTTGTACATTATGTTTTGTGCTTCTGTACCAGCCCAAGGCACCCACAGCCCTTTAGCAGGGAAGATCTGTGCCCCCAAAGATGCCCCCAGTAGCCCCCCATCTTCTTTTCTTCTGATTCCCTGCATATGCTCTTTGTAAAAACATTGTTTTTGTGAAATGGAGCCCAAAAGTGCACATTCAAGATGAGGCCGTTCTATCAAGTTGTAAAGTTGGAATTGTTGTACAGCAGGGCAAACATAAATATAGAGGTTACATTCTCACAGGGCCTCTGAGTCTGACTTCAACAACCGGGTTCTCGGTTCAATCTAAAAAAATGACTTCAGTACTAATCAAATTACTGCTACTTCTTCAAGACTTTCACACAGGGTATATCAATCATGTACTTACAGAGTGGCACCCAGGGAAGGCCAACACAAACACCAAAATAAAATAAAAAAGCAAATTCTGAGGGTATTCAAAGGGTTGTTTCCAATATAGGCAGATACTTTTCCCATACAGAGCAGGCAAGCTTCTTAGCAGTTAATTAAAGCAGACAGTTCTCCAGCTATCCTTTCCCTTTCTGGAAGACATCTGTATAAAAACGACATTCCTTTTCAGTGCACATTGACTATGAGACAGTGACACTTAATAATCTCCCAGAGCTTAAACATGATGACAGGAATTCAGAATGGTCAGCTAAATATTACTGAAACTTCAAATTTGTGCAGTTTTTTCCAATAAAGTACTAGGACGTTATGGTCTTTTAGGACATTTGTACAACAGACATTAATATTATCACCCATCTTGTTGTAATTATACGATAGATCGTTAGACCTACTGTACAGTAGTGCATCTGCCTTCCTCTCTGTGCTGTCCCTATATTGTAATCAAATACAGGTATGGGACCTGTTACCCAGAATGTTTGGGACCTGAGGTTTAAAAAAAAACAAAAAACCCTTAAATAAAACCAATTAGACTTTTTTTTACCTCCAATAAGGATTAATAATATCTTAGTTGGGATCAGGTACAAGGTACCATTTTATTATTACACAGAAAAAGGAAATCATTTGTAAAAATTAGAATTATTTGTTTAAATTGGAGTCTAAGGGAGATGGCCTTCCTGTAATTGTGAACTTTCTGGATAATAGGTTTCTAGGTAATAGATCCCATACCTAACATAAAAGGGTCTAAACTAAGGGGCCCATTTACTTACTCACGAACCGGCCGAATGCGTCCGATTGCGTTTTTTTCGTAATGATCGGTATTTGGCGATTTTTTCGGAAAATTATCGCGACTTTTTCGTTGCCATCCGAATGTTGCGTAAAAACTGGTGATTTTTTCGTAGCGTTAAAACTTGCGCAAAAAGTCCCGCCTTTTTCTTAGCCATTCCGAAAGTTGCGCAAAATGTTGCGATTTTTTTCGTAGCGTTCGGATTCATTCAAGCTTCAGTATGGTGACTTTTCTTGGGCTAGGTTGGAGCTGCAGGGTGCCATTGAGCCCTATGGGAGACTTTCCTTGGGCCAGGTTGGAGCTGCAGAGTGCCATTGAGCCCTATGGGAGACTTTCCTTGGGCCGGGTTGGAGCTGCAGAGTGCCATTGAGCCCTATGGGAGACTTTCCTTGGGCCGGGTTGGAGCTGCAGAGTGCCATTGAGCCCTATGGGAGACTTTCCTTGGGCCAGGTTGGAGCTGCAGAGTGCCATTGAGCCCTATGGGAGACTTTCCTTGGGCCGGGTTGGAGCTGCAGAGTGCCATTGAGCCCTATGGGAGACTTTCCTTGGGCCAGGTTGGAGCTGCAGGGTGCCATTGAGTCCTATGGGAGGCTTCCAAAATCATGCTAAGTCTGAAAGTTTCGGCCGCCGCTTACGAGCGCTCAATACGAAAAAGTCGCGACAAGATACGAGCGAATTGTAATGGCTATGAAAAACTCGTAAAGGCGCTGAAAAAAATCGCAAAAAATACGAAAAAGACGCAAAATGTTCGTTTTCCAATCGGAATTTTTCCAATTCGGATTCGAATTCGTGTCTTAGTAAATCAGCCCCTAAGTGTGTTTTATGCATACCTATATTAACAAAGCCCTTAGCCAGGCTTCATCTCCTCTGGTACAATCAGTATAATGGGGTACCTGTGCACCATGATATTCAGTTGGTTTACCTTACTGGGATTTGTTCCATAATATTTCCTTATTTTGAATATATTTTGTTACCACCATGGCTTACATAAAGCCAAGGTTATGGGCACATATACATGCCATGGTTGAAGATGAAGGAAACTGTTTGACTATACATCAGACAGAAGAACAGATCAGTTTTCTAAATCATTTAACTGAAAAATAGTGGCCAGTTTTGCTATACTATACCATATATCTATACAGAACAATGGAGTTTATGAAAGATGAGTACGCACTTTGAGGAGAATCTGTGATTTAGGCATTAAAGCAGAAAGTGAGTTTCAATGTAGAAAATGCAAGTCAATGTATTGCAATCAAAATACGCATGCAATCTATCCCCACAAGAGAACAAGGCAAAGTGAATGTAGAAACTAGAGGCAAAAAAGCATTTTCCTTTCTTCCAAGGCCTACAGGCTCATTGGAAGCATGCAACTGTTGGCAGACATAACATTTTCTCAAAGTAGGTAAGACATTAGAGATTTTTTAGACCCAACCAGCAGGAAGGGTTAGCACAATTTCAGATGCCTAGCCCCCTGCATCATAGTTCTGTGGATTCTGCCTCTTAATAAGTAGTTGGTATATGCAGTGTGATTTTGGTCCCAGATTCATAAAAAGGTAGTTATAAAATGAGTTCAGAAAATTACTTTTCATATCAGATGGTCTAACACTATGGTCATAGATTTTACCTGAAATGTCTTTCTAAATCTTTGCAGCCTTTTGAGTTTTATTGTTGTTATTATAAGAACTAAAAAAATAAAACAGACCCCCAATAACAACAGATTTCAATATATATTTTGAAAAGACATTATAACTATATATTGATGTGCCCCTTGGAGAGCTTTTATGGCTACCATACTGGGCTCTACACTGTATAACCCCCTAAAAATCCAAATTTGATATTTTATATTTTACTGACTTCTAAAAGTGTCCACTTGGAAGAAACGAGAGACAGTGTCCAGAGTACTAACCCAAAAGATTAAAAAGTGGTCCCCTCCTTTGTGATTTTACCATTACTTGTAAGTGACAAAGTACCCAATGCTGGCATTGTGGCAGCAGCAATATATTTTGTTCTGCAGAGGAAAATGATCAGTAAGATGTCTCAGGGAGTTGCATTGCTTGGATATGAAAGCAATTTTCTTGAGCACGGCAGGTAAAGAATTTTATATTACATTTATCAGAGGCAGATAATGGGTATGTTTTGCCTACTAGATTACCAGGTTGATGGGAGATTTCAGACTCCTCAATGAAATATAACAAGACCTTGTAACCTAAGAAACTGAGATTAGGATAGACTGTTTAAAGCTATTTTAATCTAGCATTTTAAGTTCAAGTGCCACTAAAACTGGCACTTTCTACATCATTCTCATTATTTCCTTGGCTTTTACAAAAAAAATCTATTTATTTTCTTTAACTTGCATCCAAACTTTTTTATTTGCTTTTCCATGGAACCTTTCTCCCAAAGCACGAGTCTCACATACTGTTTACAGGTACAAGGTCACAGAACTGAGACAGATAGAAAGACAGACCAAGACAGTTGCGTCTTAATAGATTTATTGATACTAACACTATAATAGCAATAGAGACCTTATAATATTTTCTAAAAAATCCCTTCATTCTGTGAGAAATTGCTTGTAAAGCCTACATTCCCTTTTGGGCAAACAGTAACCTTCTAACTGCTAGCTGATCCAGAAGAAAGTAAAAAAATCCTACTGAAACCTCTCCAATTCGCCTCAGAGGGGAAAAAAATTCCTTTCTGACTCCAAGATGGCAGTCACACCAGTCCCTGAATCAACTTGTATTAAGAGTTATTTTCAATAACCTTGTATTTCCTCACTAGCTAAAAATCCATCCAACCCCTTCCTTGAAGCTATCTAATGTATTTGCCAGTACGACTAATGGAGAGAATTCCATAACTTCACAGCTCTCACTGTAAAAAACCTTTTGTGAATATTGTAATGGAACCTCCTTTCTTCTAACCAGAATGAATGCCTTTATGCCTGCTGGAAGGACCTACTCGTAAAGAAAGCATTAGAGAGATAATTATATGGTCCCCATATATATGTATACATAGTGATCATATCACCTCCTTAAGCACCTCTTCGCCGGCATAATCAACCCCAACCTGGCCAGTCTTTTCTTCATAACTGAGATTTTCTATACCCTTTATTAGCTTAGTTGCCTTTCTTTGGACTCTCTCTAATTGAATAATAACACATTCGAACACTGGAGATTGCAGCTGTATGGCATATTCTAGATTCAGGCCTGGATTTGTAGGAAGGCCACAAAGAACTGGACCTTTGACAGAATGCTGCCCAGCCATGTCTATTTCCTGGTCCCTACAAACCCCTAAAGCACTGATAACTGGACACACTTAAGATTCTAAAAGATGTGAATCGTCAGCACCCACTCCAGGTGTCTGTAGGTACGAGTGAGCAAACTATGCATAAGTTATGGGTTGGAGGAATGGAGGCAGTGTCAGACTGGAGTGCCATGGCTCTACCGAGGTTGCCACGGTCCTACTCCAATGCTATCCCCCTTCCACTCACAGTGTGTACACAATTGTGGCCACAAAGGGAGGAAGGAGCTCCGGCACTCACATTTGCCTGATGGGGGTGCAGATCTACATTAGCAGGATGAGGGCTGGGCCCTGCTGGCCCAGTCCAATCCTAGGAAGCAGCTGGAATGGGTTGCAAAGGAAAAGTAAACAGGACCATAAAATAGGTAAGGGCACAATAAATGCAGAAAATAAGAAATGCATCAACTTTTTAAAATAAAAAGAGCACTAGTTATTGGTGGAATTTACTTTACATCATACGTCATCATAAAGAGAACCTCCAAATGTCTATGGTCAAGCGCGTAAAGGATAAATACAGTATTTGTGAAGTGATTTTTATTGATTAAAGTGCATGACCTATGAATGCTACACGTGTAATTAATACATTAATTCATTTTCTGTCAGACTGCATTTTAACCAGCGCCATATGAGAGCAGATAAAGGTTTCCATGAATGTGAAGATGTTCCAGAGGAACCTGCAGCTGACTTTGCTAAGTTCAAAATTAGATGCGTTTCCTTAATGCATTGTTTGCAGACATTATGGATAATGTACGGCTGCTCTTGCTATTGGTCTTTCTCCTCACAGACTCAGAGCTGCGCTAACCTTTCAATCCTCTGATTAGCACTCATGTCAGGAATCTCCTTGAGAAGGCGCCATGTGTCACCATCCTCAATAAGCGTCCTTTCATTCACTTTCATTAAGGGCCTTGTTTTCCTGACAAAGGATAACAAATGGTCATTGCCTGCGCCTAATGTGCTTTCGAACACTCTGCATACACCGCAAATGCAATTATTTGTCATTTTAATACCATGTGGCAGAGATAAATAAAAAGGATCCTTTTAATCATGATGTAGATTTTGCTCTTGATATATGAAATATAAAAAAATCTCTTTGGCTTGGATTTAAGTGTTTATGGCAATTTTCAAGAGGTAAAACTTTTTTTTTTTTTTAGGAAATTTAAAAATTGATTTTCTTCTAAAAAGGGCATAAGAGAAGCAATCTATATATGCCTCTGCAAAAGAGAGGGGAGTAACGAAGCCTACACTTATCCTGTGACTTGGTAACATTAAATTCAGTTACAGAACTTCTGTAATAACCCAAACTGGACTTGAACACTAAAGTATCTACTTATTAATATTTGGCTAATGACATTTGCTAATACAGTATATTACATGTGTTTGGAATACACACAGAACTCATAGTTAGAGCTACAGGGCAGATATAGGATAAGCCTGTTATTAATTTGGGTGCACACATATAATAATCTTATTTTGGACAGTATTGTAGATTGTAAGCTCTTTTGGGCAGGGCTCTCTTCACCTCTTGTATCGGTTATTGATTGCTTTATATGTTACTCTGTATGTCCTATGTATGAAACCCACTTATTGTACAGTGCTGCGGAATATGTTGGCGCTTTATAAATAAATGTTAATAATAATGTTAATAATAATGTTGATAATAATAATATTGCTATGGCACATTAGGCAATTTGATCAAAGCCCTCCCTGCTAGGTGCAACGCGTCTAGCACAGAGTGCCAAAAATAAGCCACACCCAGAATTTTAAGCCATCCCTACTGTTATAATAAGCCTCTCCCATCGGCACTTTCTGGTTTCATCCCCTTCAAAGCAAAACTGTTTTGCTATTTCCATCTTCCATCAGGTCATAATAAATGCAAAATTAAGGAGGCCATTAACTAACTGTCGGATTTTTTTAGTTTTCAATTCAGATTTTTAGCGCTAAAAGTTGCCCAAAAAAAGTCACAGCTTTTTCAAAATTTACTATGCATCAAAACCGAATCCGAATCCAGCAATTTGCCAGCTAAAAGTTGCCAAGATCATGTATAAGTCAATGGCAAATGTTCCTTTCCTGTAGAATACTTCTTTTGCTTCAAACTTTAGAGGTTTTGGATTTTTTAAGGCTGAGTTTTTGTGTGACAAATCAATATAGTCGCAATTTTGATGTGACACGTTGGAATTTTCACGATTTCTATGTAATTTTTCCCTTGCGTGCTTTACGATTTCATCTTTTTTAGGTAAATTCCAGACATTCGAGTTTATACGAATTTTAAAATTTAAAAAAAAATTTCTTGGCTGCAAATTCAGCTTCTGCAAACAATGCACCCCGACTGTATTATGTGTCGTAAAACAATGCAAAGATCCCAGAAAACCATATATTTCTGATACACATTCTGATAAATGCAACTTGCATAAAGATGTCTTTCTACTCCAAACTACCAAACTGCAAGGCTTTGCTAAGTAAGCAGATTTTATGACATTTCTGAAAATTGCCTAAAATGATTGCAATTTGCTGCATTTATCTCACACAATTCTTTACATAAAAAGAAAAAAAATACCCTAAATATGAACTCCAGGGGTCTACTAAACAGCTTTATGGCCAATATGCATAGATTTACCATTTGAATGCTATAAATCCCACAATGCTGGTTATGGAACCTGATAATATTCCATTTCCAAGGTGAACTTAGGGAACCATCTGCACTAATGACATAATCAATGATGTCAGCGACTATGCTATTTGCATTATGGGTAAATGATCAAGGGGCTCTTCTATAAATGTAGCCTTGCCGTTCCCCTCTGCATATAATATAAATGACAGTAAAGGAGAAACATAATATTAGAGTACAGGTACATACAGAAGTCATTGTAGGAACACAGGATTAACAATTTATAAATCTGTTATTGATTGATGAGGCATTGTACATGCGTCAGCTCTGTTATTCCTTACCCAAACTCATCATTCATTACTTGCTGGTGAGTTGGAAGAGTGGAATAAGGGAAACAGAGCAGGGTCTTGCATAGATATTGGTAGAAAGATTCATATTGATTGGCTGCAGTGACAGTAATGATTAAGGACATGAACAACCCCATATTATTATTTCAGTCATGACAGTGCAAATGGGGGAGACCAGTTATGACTATGATAAGTACAAAAGGCACTGGCGAAAAAAATGGAGGAAAACTGAGAACCTCTGAGATAGAGGTTTAAAGCCCTACCATATGGTCTATAGTGATTGTCTATAGCATCTTACAGCTGCCCATCTGGCATTTGCCAGAACCCACAGATTGCTGGTCTGGGCCTGATACCAGCTAAATAAATGTTGGACAACACAGAGGGTCTTGGCCCAAATAAAACCTGAAATTCAGTAGCCTAGAATGATCACTTTAAATAGATAATTGGACGTTCTGTCTTATTTCTCAATGCAGTCATTGTTCTTTTAGAATGCAAGAGGGAATCACTTCTATTGTGAAGCCAAATAAAGTTTACTTTAAAAGGAATTGTCGATAGTTTCTAAAATGGACAATAAAAATAACCCAGTCCTCCTTTTGGCTCTCATGAGTATACTTTATTTGTCCTTGGAAAAAAATCATATCCAATGTACCTTTCAGAATGATTTATTACATGTTATTGTTACAGTGTTCAATATTGTTCAATACTGAACTATTGTAGTGATTACCTCTCTCCCGTCTGCTTTCATATGCTTTTATTTACCTCCCGAGGCTAAAACATTTTAATTGGTTTAAAAAAGTCTGAACTCTCTTTTATCAATGACAGATTACATCAAAGGGGAACTAATCCAATACGTTCCTCTTCTCAGCATCTAAGAACAAAATGTATGTGCTCTTCCCATTATATCAGAATTTAATGTGCTTGTTTACAGTTTGTAATGGGTGATCATTGGATTTCATTTCCTCGCTCCTCAGTACTTAATGGTTTGTAGCAGGGTTTAAGTGCAAGGGCACATCTGGCATTTTAAAACTACTGGCAAGAATCAAAACTGGCACGAGTAGCCCTTAAAAATACACACTAGCAATGGTAAATGGTTGGTAAATATTGAGCGTTTCAAGTGTTACTATTTGGGAATTAAATTGTCCTTAACCCCTACTTGTAATATGCTGAGGTGATTAAAAGGATAATTAATCTTTAAATGAGTATTATGCATAATACTGTTTGCTATGGATCTTCATCTGTATGGTTTTTTTTTTATTATTTAGCCTTTTGCTCATCAGGTTTCCAGTTGGAACAGCTTTCCGGTTTCTACGGTCCATTTCACCCTAGAAACCAGGCAGTGGTTTGAGTGACAACCTGGAAGATGAATTCATTGATAGATAAAATACAGTTGTAGCCTCTGAAGGCAAAAGCTTTTGGCAGCCATGGTGAGTGGCTCCCATTTGAAAGTTGGAAATAGAAAATGAAGGTCATTGGTCAACTTAAACATTGTGCACACTAAATAATAACTTAAACACTAACTACTAGAGGTGTGTTAGAGCTCCACACTGCTTCTAAGAAGTCAAACCCTATCTGCAGAACTGAGTCTGGTTTGATAAATGTGTCAGTTTATTCGAACACTTTCCAGATTGACAGGACAATTTTCCAGAGTGAAGAAAGTTTTAATAGCAGGGAAGAAACTAACTACTAGCTAATCCCCTACATCCCCCGTTTGATATTTAATAAACACCCTTTAGATGTTCTCTTTTAAATTCCTTTCTTTATGCGGATGCTTTTCTTCTGAACACGGATTCATCATAAACACGACGGCGCTGCTACTACTTTCGCGTTTTTAATGCCCCTGCAGAAATACCTGCCCCTGGCATACATATCAATCCTTAGCACTGAGTACATTTGAATAGATGTTTCCTGATGTCCTTCCCTTCATGCTGGGAAACTCTCTCCTCTATTTCTGTCCAGAAATTAACACCTTCCTGGCTTTAGCCAATCCTGAGATCCTATATTTAGCACTGCCCAATTCCCTTAATATCACTTGTAATAGGAAAGTGATTTCACTCATTCACCCAGTGTGTTTAAAACTGGGTTTTTTGTTTTAAATATTTCCAAATACCAATGCAGCAGAAGTTCTGTTGGGTTATATGTATTCGGGCCCACAAGTTAAACCTGGGCGAGTTGATTGAAAACAAGCTTTGTAAAACAAAATGCACCCCATTGCCTGCTGGAAGAGCGTAGCTCTGGCAGATAAATAAAAACGCCATGGCTCTGAAAATGACAGAGCTTCAATGTGACCATAGCACACGGCACACTGAGGAGTCATTGTACTGTAATCCTCGCCGTTCTCCTGTGTTTATAGCGAGTTTACAAGCCAGAGAGCAACCCAGTTGTGGTTTGAGAACAAGGCTGATATATAGCTGCACTCATTTCCCTGCTCCAATTTAAACAATGTGTTCTCCTATGTAATAGGAAATTTTATCACCAAATAAAAAAGAAGGCAAGATTAAGGGAGTTAGAAGGAGAATGAAAGGTTTACAGAGTGACTGATCGCAAAGAGACCAACAGGATAATTCACAATAAATGTGTCCAGAAACTTGTGATCAAGGTAGATATTAACTCATAGGGCAAGCTTTATTTAATATGTACATAAGCAAGATCCTATCCAAAAATCCCTTAGATAATGTTGTGCCATATTTGCCCATTATTTCTCATAACCATCACTGAGTCTATTTAACTGATGAGTAAATAATGCAAATTAATGCGTGATGGGTCAAAACGAACGCAACTGCACATTGTAGCAAACTGGACACAATATTGCAGCTAACATCTTCCATCGGGATTATGTCACTTTCAGCGTTCAACATTAAATGACATCTATTGACACAGCTCAATGTGAGAACTGTGAAATTACTGACACTTTCAGGGTGGCGGTAGCATCAGGGTTCCCCAGAATCATTAGGCGTACTACTGCAAAATGTAGCAGAAGGGGAAGAAAAGATGCAATTTAGAATGAAAGGAGCTAGTTTGGACAATAAATACCTCTAACAAATGGAGTCAATAAGAGCAGCATTTGCATTCATTTTACCACTTTGCTAATAAAGGTGCTTATTATTGTTTTATTATGTTATTGTTATCTATCCACTGTGGCTATGCAACCAAGCTTTTAGATGTTAGTGTTTTATATTTCTATATAGTAACACAGTAGTTTGGATTGAAGTTTTAGTCTATTTC
Organism: Xenopus tropicalis; assembly: GCF_000004195.4. Taxonomy (NCBI): domain Eukaryota; kingdom Metazoa; phylum Chordata; class Amphibia; order Anura; family Pipidae; genus Xenopus; species Xenopus tropicalis. The sequence goes on from NC_030682.2 coordinate 29,032,705, forward strand.
AACTGTAATGTCGAGAAACCTGACAACAAAAGGACAATTGGACCAGTCCCTGGATCAAGTGTGTATTAAGTGTATTTACATGGTATGTAAACTAATGCAGGTATAGGGCCTGTATTATCACTTACCTAATACCCCAGGCCTGTCTTCTGCCATGGAATGGGTTTCTTCATAGCAAACACCACAAAGTGATCCTCTTCTTCCTCTTCTTCGACCTTTAAAATCCTGGGCCCAACGCACACACAGTAGAGTGAAAAAGCCGACTTTTCTGTTTAAGTTCTACTTTCCACTCTACTGCACATCTAAGAAAGAAGAGGCAGAAGGGGAATCACTCCATGGTACTCATTGGAAAAACCTCAGGACTTTGCTGTTTTTATATCATAGGAAAACTGTCCGGATCTATCATCAAAGCTTTATCTGTGATACTGCGTATTTAGTGCAGCTCTGCACAGCACTGTTACTAGCGCTATTCCATTGGGGTTTGAGGAACCATCTGTAGGGAGGCCTCTCTAGTGATTAAAGGAGTAACAGATAGGGAAGTGTTTACTCTAAAATAAAAACCCTGTTACAAGTAAATACATATTTGACTTCATGTTAACAGAGTACAGTACAGTCTTGCAACGCTCTTTGCATTTTTATATAGAAACTAGACTTTCTTTCCTTGTAGAAGTTAGTAAGGAAAGTGATAACTGTGCTAAAATATCTCCAAAGCTGAGCTAAAGAAAAGCAACCTTTGCATTGAGTGAGAAGTAACTGGTCGGAGCTGTTTGCTGGTTTCAGCATCCGGCTCAGCGAGAAGCTGCTGCCGGACATTGGGAGGCACGACATGCTCACAGCCAGAGGAAAGAGCTCCAATTGCAGATTTTAATTGGGTTAAATGAGCCCACAGGTCTGATAAATCAAGTGCTGTGCTAACATTTAATCATGCAAGGAGCTCACTGAATCAGTGTTAGTGTTTTATCAGTTCATATTGTACCACAGCGATAGGTCCCTGGTCAGCAGAGGGCTATTAATACCAAATCAATTTGTTTTTGCAGCACCTACCTAAAGTATTAGCTGTACTGCATTACTGGGAAGGTGGTAGTGACATATTTCCTGTTTACCAAACTGACTGTGTAGCATCGCCTCCCCCCCCCCATTAAATCCCAATTAAAATTCATGTAAGCCAAGTCTACCTGTGCCATACCCATTGCACAGTGCAAGCAGCACACAGTCTAAGGGGCACATTTACTAATCCACGAATCCGAATGGCAAAAATTCGTATTGGAAACGAAAATTTCTGAACTTTTTTGTTGCCGCCGCGACTTTTTCATATTTTTCACGACTGTCTTTTTCATATTGAATGATCGTAAACGCCAGGAAAACCTTTCTGACTTTGATCCTTCAGTGCATGTCTGCATGGGCTTGATCGCTGTGTAATGAACGTTCTTTTGTTCAATCCGAAAATTTCGGTAATGTGACGAAAAGTCGGGGAAAATACGAAAAAGTCATGACGGCGACGAAAAAGTCGCAAAAATACCATTACGAAAAAAACGCATTCGGATGCCTTCGGAGCGTTCGTGGATTAGTAAATGTGCCCCGAAGAATCAGCAGCTGAACCACAACACAGCCACAATCACCTGTGACCCATGATTCACAAGTGTCATAGCTGACCCACAATTTTGCAGGGGGGGCCACGGGGGGCCCAGAACTTTTTATTTTGTGGCAGGGGGGACCAGAGTCATGTAGTAACGCCACTGAGAGCAAGAACAACTGAATGTTCTGTATCTTCTAAAGCACATAAATGTACAAAACCACAATAGACTTGAGTAACATAGATCTTAAAAATGTCATGGGCAGTCACATGACCATACATCTGTTTGTAGAAGATAAATACATTTACAAAAATATGGGTGACCAATGAATGGGGGGTATTTATTAAGATTCTGATTTTTGTGGTATATTTTTAAGAAACTAAACTCATTTCTACGGATGTTCACGAGGAGAGATGCATAGGTATCCCTATTACTGACTATTAACTTGCACATTGGTCACAGCAAGTTACAATAACTTTAACTTTCTATTCACCTAGATGTCACTGCAATACTCACTTTTCCCCTCCTCCCCTACACTACTTGTGTAACAAGTGCATGAGTATAAGCATTTGGTCCTCCATGCTATCAAATAAACAAGATTTTGGCAGGATGCATTAATTAAGCTTGCATTAATAACAGTATCCACAAAATGGTGCCTGCCTGCTTGCTGTGATTGTGAATTCCAAGACTGGAGGAAACAAAATGTATATTATTTATATAGCGTAAGTGAAGTTTATTTTGCTCAGCTAACATGATAGAAATACATTTGGAATTATTTCTTAGGGTGACCCCTAACTTGAGAGTCCTCCGGGTGATTAGGGATCAGGGTTTATTCTAACCTGTCTCCTATATCTACTCTGTGGCCCTACGCTGAGGCAACATTGCCAGATGGAAGGGTACTTCCAGAACCAATTCTCCTTGGTGGGGCTATTAAACTGCCTTTACTTGCTAAGTGTTACTATCTCACCCTCCTAGAGAGTGCTATGACAATATCTGCTGATCTTACTTAACCTCGTTCACGGGGCCCTGTCCCCGACTTCTCCAGAGTGGATGGTGACACTCTGGGGCAAATTGCTTAACTGGGGCCTATGTTCTGCTCCCAGGCTCAGTGGACCTTCACCTGAGATGCAGAGGCAGCCAAAGAGGAAGCCACACCTCCTTGCTAGACACTATAGGAGACTGCAAGGGGTGTGAACAACCAGACTAAACCAATAGGGTATAGTTATAACTGTAAGCTTGATACATGGGACTTTGCCCAGTAACGTAAAACTTCATCTTTGGCTGCCTCTGCATCTCAGGTAAAGGTCCACTGAGCCTGGGAGCAGAACATAGGCCCCAGTAACAGTAAAACTGAGGAAGTAGTAGGGAATTAAAGCCATAGGGGAGCTTAACCCTATGGGTCCCTAGATATACAAAAATTTTTATTTGCATTGTTAAAAGATAGATACCTACATAAAACTAGAGGAAAAAAGTGAAACCGCACTGTTACTATGTATAAATGAAATATTGAACAAGCTACATATGCATCACACTTATGTAGCTTGTTCAATATTTCATTTATACATAGTAACAGAGCGGTTTCACTTTTTTTCCGCTGGGTGGACAGGCAGTTATGTGCCCTGCATTTCAGCAGAAGTTTCATCCAGAAGCTGAGGTGTAGCAGCGATTCAATATGTTGTCTAGACCACACCATGTGTCCCTGCTTGGATAATGATTCTGATTGTGCCCAACTTCTGGCCCAAATTTTCACAATATGCTTATTCACTGCAAATTGCACAAGGAGGTTATGTAGACATCTATCATGCCAAAAAGTTTCACTTTTTGCCTTCATTAATATATGACTATATATATATATGATTTTAATTTTGCATAAATACAGACATCTGGTTTAATGATTATGCTCCATGTGCGCTTGCTGATTGTTGGGAAGTGTCTGTATTTCCAGCAGCTATTTTAACACTCTTCTGTATCACTAGCGTCTGGCAAATGTTCCTTGTTTTGAAATGTAACCTATATGGGGAAGCTGTGAAATAAGGGCACTTTATAGTACGGCAAAGCAATTTACTGGCCCAGATGAATATTTCACGCAATCACTTTGTTTCTGTACACTTAAATTTAACTCATTTTCAAAAAAAAATCGGTCAGTGGTCTTTTAGGCAAAACGAATATAGAATAGCTCTCTGAGGTCTGCATAGATATAACTAAAAAGATTTAGATTGTTGTGCTATATATTGTATTAATTTAAACCTATTCTTTTTCATTTTATTTTTATATCTACCAATTAAAATGCTAGGTTGAACTCAATCTGCTTTACAGCTGATAAACTGCAGGGCAGCAAACAAAAAACCCATTAGCCCACTTAGCCATAAAGGGAGTAAATAAATTCATTTCTGACCTCATCATGGCACGTATCAATCTGTATCAATAATTTGGGCAACTTTGATTGGCCATTTTAGTATTTATACCCCTGCAGGTTTCTTGTTTATAAGCAAAAGAGAAGAATATTGACTTATCTTGCCTTATCTAACCTCCCAAGGGAAATCCACCAGCTCTGGTGCTATGAGGAAACATTTCATCCACATTTTGGTTGAAAATTCTATTGAAAATAGAAAATAGGCTGGAAAAATAGTAATGCACAGAAAATGAAACAATTTTAGCCAGAACAGGTGCCATTTGTGGGTTTTTTTATTTCAGTTGCCTACAAGTGATGGATCCAACTGCAAAAATCCAAAAATAGGAAAAAAAAGCTGCAGCAGATTAACTGCAAAACATTTATTATGGGTAGTGGTAACACGACATGTTTCGGGTTAATACCCTTTATCAAGTGTACACTTGATAAAGGGTATTAACCCGAAACATGTCGTGTTACCACTACCCATAATAAATGTTTTGCAGTTAATCTGCTGGAGCTTTTTTTTCCTATTTTTGGATTTTTGCAGTTGTATTTGGTTGCAGCACAGAGCAACAACTAGGAGCTAAAGCATTTTTCGTAAGTACTTTATACAAAGTTCACCAATAATTTTTCATTTTTGAAGTGATGGATCCACTTTAGGTCCAGTCCAGTTATATATTATCATAATTTAATTTGTTACCAATGACTGAAAGAAGGAAAAATTCCCCTTTATATAAAAGCAACTTTATACAAATTTTATTAAGGCAGTTATCCTTGTCCTGTATTAAACAGTTCTTTGCATTGAACTACAGCAAATCAACCACATTTCACTGCACAAATCAATTTGACTAAATTGGAACCATTACATAGAGTCCCTAAATCATAGTGATCCTTTAGTAAATCAATTCAGTTTGCATATTGGATAGAAGCTGTAAATCAAATCAATTTAAAATTTGCTGTAATGCTTGCCTTGGTTCTCATAGCATTCTTTGAACTACGCTAGGGCTGGGATCTCCAGCTTCTTGTAGAGAACAGTAGAGAACAGTTTTCATGTTTCCAATTGATCCTTGAATGCCACATTTGAGATTCCCTACCAGTGAATGAATTTCCTCACTGCCTCCTCTGAACTATGTATTTCTAACAGATTAGCCCAGGCCCCTACTGGCAATCTGTGGATTCTGGCAAATGCCAAGGGGCTGCTGTAAGGTGCCATAGGCAGTAACTGTTTAGTGGGCCGGTGGGAACTGTGTGAGAATCCTGGTTGACATGACATTAAAACTGACTATAATATCTAATAAAGCAAATTAAGTTTTGTGTTGTTACTGTAAAAAGTCAGTGCTGCTCTGCAGCTTTTTTCCTGGTTAAATGGCTAATTCTTTAGGGGTAATGTTATAAATAATCTTAAATTTGCTACTTGTTTAGTAACACTTAGCAACAAAGCATTTCCTTTTTACAGTTTTTTCATAGCTGAAATTTTATTTTCACAAATTTGTCAATGCAAACTGCAACTACTAAGGGGCGCATTCCTGAAAACGCGAGTTCGAATCCTGAATGGGATAAATTCAGATTGGATATGATAATTTCTTAAGATCGCAAATATCACGAATATGCTTCCGAAAAAATCATATTAGTCACGATAATATCGTATTGGCGATCCGAAAGTCCTGAAATTTCGTATCCGAACGATTGTAAAATGCAGGAAAAGCTTTCTTTTCTTTGATCCTTCTGTGCATGATTTTGGAAGCCTCCCATAGGAATCAATGGCACTGTCCAGCTCAAACCTGGCCCAAGGAAAGTCTCCCATAGGGCTCAATGGCATTCTGCAGCTCCAACCTGGCCCAAGGAAAGTCACAATAACGAAGCTTGAATGAATCTGAAACTTTTGTACTCGGCTCGACAATACGATTTTGTCGCACAAATGTCGCAAAGTACAAATAAGTCGTGAAAAATATGAAAAAGTCGCCGTAAATATGGCAATCAAATGCTCGGAGCGTTCGTGGATTAGTAAATGTGCCCCATAGTGTCCTGCATTAAGTTCAAATGGGTCTACATAATTAAAAATACTGGAAACCATTTGTTTAACACATAAAGGAATTGCCAATACAGTGAAAATAGAAGAGAGATGTAGATAAAGGATATAGAAAGGGGATATAGTACCTCTACCTTTATCTTTACATTTCAGAGGTTGAGAGATTATTATTTCTATATATTATGTTTTATTAATATGTACGTAGAGCTGACATATTCTGCATTGCTTTACAGAGATTATACATCATTCATATCAGACTCTGCCTCAGCAGAGCTTACAATGGAGGAAGCCAGAGTATCTTAAGAAACCAGTGCAGACACAGGGAGACACATACACACTCCTTGCAGATAGTGCCCTGGCTGGAACTGACCTTAGCACTGAAAGTTATAAGTGAATAGCAGGGAGGGATTGAAAAACAGGCTGGGGAAATGGATGGCGGGATAAAGAATCCAAAAATTGCTTCACTGTTTTTTTGGGGTTTGTAAGTTTTTACAAAAGGAGGAAAAAGAAGGAAAAGGAAAGAGAATATACTGTAGGTGGCTAAGGCAATCTTGGTATGACTACAAGGATTGTGCATTTAACCATACATCCCATACTGTGTTAAACTTAGTTGGACAGCCTCTGGACATATAAACCAATTTCTGCTTGGGTAACACATCAGATACGTTTCAGAGATGAAGCTGCAGTGGACTTCCATTTTAACAAATTAGCTTTTTTGACATAGAATAGGAGTTGCAGATAACACAAACAAGAGTTGTAAGTAACGAAAGTACATGTTAGGGGGCAGTCCAAACTCAGTTTGAAGAGTGGCTAATGGTTTTAGGATACTATCTTTTCTTTTGTCTTGCAATGTTTTAATGCCTTTGTCAGCCCATAGACTAACTTCGGGTACCGCAGAAAAATGGGAGAGTGAGGAGTTGCCCCATAGGGGGTTTGGGGGGACCATGTCTATGGGGATATTTTAGCCAATCGCACAGATTTTTTAAAAATCGTGGTCACTGTGATCATTGGAGTAAACCACCAGTGGGCGTACACCAGCTGACTTGCCCAAAAATAAAGTTTGACATCAGGCAGCGAAAACCATCCTTTCATGCTGGGTGTCTGAAGGATTTTCATATTAAGACGTGGGTGTGCACCTGCCCAGAGGAAGCCCCGTAATAGTTTGTTAAGATGGTTGAACCACTAAGACCTCGGTATTATGGGGGAATTGTGGTAAGCATAGATACTTTTGGGAAGGAATATCATTTTGAGCAAATTAATTCTACCTGGATGGGTGAGAGGAAGATCCTGCCATACCTGGATTCTGTACAATTGGTTTGAGATTTAGATTTTTATATTTGGTCCTTGTGCATCATAATTCCCAAGTATTTAAAAGTTTAAACCACCTGCAATTGTTCTATATGGGAGTGCTGAGTGCCAGGAAGGGGGTCTATAGGGAAAACTACTGATTTGCTTTTGTTAACCCGGAGGCCTGAGAACGATCCAAAGACTGAGACTCATAATAGTTCTGCCAGAGCCTTGTTGGAATTTGCCAAATAAATGAGTATTTAGAACATGTTTATATAAGTGTGCCATGTAATTCTAATTAATTGCTCTTGTGGGTCTCAGATACAAAAGTGGAGTAAGTTAATGCAACATATGTAGGGAAAGAAAATTTTCATTCTGCAATAACATTATCCCCTGTGCTTATTTAATGAAAAACTAAATATGAATATGGCTAAAAATGCCATATTTTATATACTGTATGTACTGCCCCAGCCTAAAGTTTCAGCATCTCAATAGCAGCAATAATCCAGGACTTCTTCTCACAGGAGCTCCCCATCTTGGAAAGTGTCAGTGACACTCACATGCTCAGTGGGCTCGGGGCAGCTGTCGGGAAGCTAAGCTTAGGGGGTTGTCGCAAATTATTAAGCAGAAATCAGAAAATCTGATGCTAATTGCACTGTATTCAGAGCTGCCATGTAGCAATTATCTGTATTAATTACTAATTGGCCTTATATTGTGAGATTTATACAGAGTATGTGCAGGGAATCAGCAGAAAAGAAGATGGGGGCTACTGGGGGCATCTTTGGGGGCACAGATCTTCCCTGCTAAAGGGCTGTGGGGGCCTTGGGCTGATACAGATGTCCAAATTTCTGCCCTACTTTTTTAGTTAAGCTTTGGTTCTCCTTTAAGTTTTACAAACCAGTAGCACCTCATCCAGCAGCAGAAAAATATGTTTTATAGTTTTTGCCAGTGCTCAATGTGCGTAAGAAAAAATTGCTGCAGTTCCTACAGTGCATTATGTGTAAGTAAAGTTTTCAAAGTAAATGAAGACCGTTACATTACAAGATGCACATTTATGCTCTTAATTTTGATTCTATTTGCAACCTTTATTACACTCCCCCATCTCATTATAAGCTTCTGTGCAAAATAATGACCAGGCCTGAAAATCTATTCATACTGCTGGGTAGCACAAGAATTCAAATATCTATAATTGGGTACATATTTTTGCACTTTTAAAAATAGAACCTTCCTATGAGGCTGTTGAAGTTAATTCAACTTCAGACTTGCCTTTTGTTTACTCTTTTTTCAATTGACATTTGCTAAAAGCTCATTTTTGATGAAGCTGTGAGAATGTACTTTGCGCCTCTAAAATCTTAATAAGGATATTACAGGCCCGGTGTGAGATGGTGCTGCAGCTTGCTCTAAACTCTGCCACTCTGTGCATAGAGTTGTGTACCAGCAATTAGCACCAGTCCCATATGTGATCTGAATTACGTGTGAATAGGATAACTTCTCCAAGCACTTGAGATAAGCATATTATGCAAGCAAACATAAGCTACCATATGCAGGAGATTTATTTCGGGAGCTGTGTGAGGATAATTCCACCACACATTAAACAGCATATATATATATATATCTTGATAATCATTTTACATTCCCCACCAAAACACAATGTGCAGAGACCTGATAAACTGTAATACACTTGTAATGCTTTGGCACATTGAGAAAAACCATCTTCTTATTAGCACATTAGGTAACCATGTGTGACCTCAACAACATGGGCAATGAAATAGCTAATTAACAAATGGAAATATTAAAAACTATAAAAATAGAAAAAAAAATTATTCTACATTTTGTACAGTCTGTTCACGCAGAATTTTAATATTGACCACAGCTTAATGAATGTACACCTGTCTTATTCATTTACACATACTTGTAACATAAGTTATTTTGGAAAGGACTGAGTATGCCTTTTAGTATATGCTCTTGCCTTTTATCAATACTTGGGGGTAGGGGCATACTGAAACCATGCATTGCTCTCTCTTCCCAGGAGTGACAGACAGATATCTGTTCCTGAGAAATGGGCACACACACATCACATATACTTAAATATTACACCTATACACATGCATTAATATTACAGATTATTTGCTGTAAGATGTCAAGGGTATGTTTTGACTCTTTGTACTTTGCATATTATTTGTAACACTATTCCAGACAATAAAGATATTTTGTTATCACCTTGGTGAGTGGTAATTTGACCATAGTACTTACACAAAATTTTATAATAGATACATTAAATACACATTTTATTTATTATTCTTTTTTTTATAGGGCCAACATTTATATATCATTCACGTCAGTCCCTCCCCAGTGGACCTTACAATCTTACAATCTAAGATCCCATTAACAGAACCTATGGCTGATTTTATAGGAGCCAATTAACCTTCCTGTTTGTTTTTGGAGTGTGGGAGGGAAACCCCTTGCAGACACTGGGAGAACATACAAACTTTTTGCAGATAGTGCTCTCGCTGGAACTAAGGACCCCAGCTGGGCAACCAGAAGGGGTAATCACTGAGCAGCCCATTATTCCTAAGAAATAAGGTCATACAGAAAAAAAAAATAAAAAGGGAGCAAGGTGGCCGGGCTGGGGCGGGGGCATGGGTCAGTGGGTAGGAGCCCGTGAGAACTGGGGCCCACTGGGATTTTTCCCCCAGTCTGACCCTGATATATACCCAGAAAAAGAATCTACTCTTGGCAAAGGGCTACATTAAGACTGCTTTGTGTGCCCTACACTAAGCCTAATGTAAGGTTCCTAACAATTAAGGAATGTCTCTTAGTTTTAGCCTGGTGCACAGGATTGTAGAACCTTGGCATGGCATATGAAGCATATGAAAACTACCACAAATATTGTGTTACAATACATATAAAGCACCCACACTTGGAATCAGCCACTTTCCCAACTGGGAGGGAGGCAATAACAGTTAGGGGCTGATTTACTAACCCACGAATCCGACCCGAATTGGAAAAGTTCCGACTTGAAAACGAACATTTTGCGACCCTTTCGTATGTTTTGCGATTTTTTCGGATATTGTACGAATTTTTCGTTACCAATACGATTTTTGCGTAAAAACGCGAGTTTTTCGTATCCATTACGAAAGTTGCGTAAAAAGTTGCGCATTTTGCGTAGCGTTAAAACTTACGCGAAAAGTTGCGCATTTTTCGCGTAAGTTTTAACGCTACGCAAAATGCGCAACTTTTTACGCAACTTTCGTAATGGATAGGAAAACTCGCGTTTTTACGCAAAAATCGTATTGGATCCGAAAAATTCGTAAAGAATCCGAAAAAAATCGCAAAACATACGAAAAAATCGCAAAGTACCGATCATTACGAAAAAAAAGCAATCGGACTCCATTCGACCCGTTCGTGGGTAAGTAAATCAGCCCCATAGTCTTATCCATCGGGTAATGTAGCATGCTCTTGCTTTTTAAAACAGTTTCTTCCAAAACAGAGTCAGTTTATAAAGTTAGATCCATCTAAATTATCTCTGTGATATAATCATGAAATTAGATCATGTCCCACACAAAGAGTTGGGTGGCATTGCTGAACACAAAACTCTGCATGAATCCTATGACATAACCCAATAGTATGCATTGTGTGCATCAATGTTAATCTTAAATATGGGTTCTAATATTTCACAGAGGATAGAAATTTGTCCGCCTAATACCCTGGTGGTAATGTGCAATTTCACTTTAGACAGAACAGAACCTACCCACTGGACAAGACTAACATAAACACATTGAGTAGAATATGTGCAGTCATTCAATATGGGCAAATGCAATAAACCTCATAAACCTAACATACAATATATAAAACCACAGTTAAAATGTATTTAGGAAACTTATATGGTCAAAGCTTGCCCTTGTTATGAACTTATAGCAACTGATCAAATGTTTCCTTCCTTCATTATACCTTTGGTAGACCAGGCTAACTGTTGACTGGTCACAGGTTACAGGATTGATCAATGTTACTGGATAACCCCTTGAATTCTCTTGCACTGTACTACTCCTATTAACGAAGGCCATATACATCTGTATTTAATAACTATGGATACTAGGTAATCACTGCATTACAATAAAACACACATTGCCCCCTGGTTCAATGCCCACAATTTGTTATCACTTCCCCTCCTGTAATTTCTATTTTTTCTTGAGTACATATGGCTAACCACAGGCTGGCAGAGAGATACTAAAGGGAGATTTCACCTTAGGTGAGGCAAGCCTAAAAAGAAATTAGTTCTAGGCTCCTTGCCATATCTTACTGAACACACTGAGAACACTGAGAACTGATAACATTTACACTTGCCATATTTATGGAACCATACAGGGTATAATGATACTAATAATTAAGAAAGAAAAAGTCTCTAAGTCTCTGTAGCCTTTTTTCTGTGCTGTTTAGCCTGCTGTGGTCCTATCCAATCCTGTTCTTGCTCCTAATCCCTTTTTTCTATTTATACATTGGGAGAAGGTACTGCCGGATAGCGCCCAGATCTGAGTTAAACCAAGGATCCCAGTCCTGTGAGGGAGCAGTGCTAATCACTGTACTAATCACTGTACTGTAATATAAAGTGTTTAAAGCTGGCTAGATGAGGACTAAATATGTTACCCTGTTTGGCCATTCAAAAGGTTTTACGCTCTTGTATATGTGTCCAGAGACCTGCGGCACAATCAGGAGCAATGCAAGTGTGCAAAGGGCAACAAAACGGCCAACTGAGAATATTTTTTGTACTGCCTTTTGTTAAGTAAATACCTTATATGTTGTCTCCTTTATTATGAATCATATTCTGAGGTTATGGATTCATATTCAATAATACAATAATAATGGGTTGGAAGGATGAAGACTACATTTCCCTAATTCGTATAAATTGGTGATAGCATTAGATTTATGTAAGGTGATCATAGCCCCAGAAATTCTTGAAAAGGAGGTAGAAAAATCAGCTCTAAGGGTAATTAAAATCTGTGAACTGAATATCTAGATTTATTATAAGGTTGAGTGCTGTATGCATTGGGTCAGTTAGTTCCATAACACTCAAGATTTTCTGTTAATTCTACTTCCTGCAATGTATGTTTCTTTAATCTATGGAAATGTGCACAAATGTTTTACAAATGTGGATATCTTTGCTGTCAGGTGTCTTTTACATGCTGGTTTCCTGGAGAAATCCAGGTTTAGCATGAATTTCCATCAGTAGCATTCATTTAGCTTCTGAGTTACATGGTTACACTGTGAATATGTTTGGAAAGAAATCTTTACAAGATGACTCCTAGAAGGTCATGCTACAGACCTACAGCTGCTACTGTCCAGCATAAATACAAATGATAGATTCCAAAAATTGCATTTAAAACCTCTCTTCTAATGTTCAAAATGGCATTGATTACCAGCACAGGTGTGGAATCTGTAAACCAGAAACCTGTTATCCAGGAAGCTCTTAACAACAATAGATTCAATTTTAATCAAATTATTTAACATTTTAAAACATATTTACTTTTCTCTGTAATAATAAAATAGTACCTTGTGCTTGATCCAAACAGAGATACAATTCATTCTTACTGGGGGCAAAACAATCCTACTGGGTTCACTTGTTAAACTTAAAGTATGGAGATCCAAATTACAGAAAAATCCCCTATCTGGAAATCCCCAGGTACTGAGCATTCTGGATAATAGATTCTACATCTGTACAAGCTTATAGCATGGGTAGCAATCATAAAGTTGTGAATTCCAGCCCAGGCACTATCTGCAAGGAGATAGGAGTCATTTATGTGTTGGTTAGGGTGCAAAGTGCAAACAATAGGTGAAATGCACCAGGACCTTTGCAGTTTGTGCCCTGCACATAGTAGAACTGCCACAGGCCTAAGTGCACTAAGTGCAGCCAGACACAGGTGCCAGGATTTGCACCCCTTAGTACTCATGCACTTGTGTCTGCGGTGAAAGTAAATGACCCCTGGTAGGTTTTATATTTGCTTGCATGGTATTCCTCTGGTACTCCAGTCTCCCCCCATACTCCAAAAACATGCAGGCAGGTTGACCGGTTCCTGATAAATCTTTCCCTACTTTGTGTGAATGTGATAGTTACCTTAGACTGTCCATTGGGGCAGTGACTGATGCATAACATTTGTAAAGCACTGCATATAAAGAAAGAATAATAATAATATTATCAGGCCTGTCATTGGCAAGGAATTTTCAAACCAGCTTTATTTGCACATTTTAAAATAATACATTGTATTAAATAAAATAGGTTTATTGTTAAAAATGATGATGGATCTCCAACATTTAAAATCTAAAAACAATGTGTTTTTTCCCAATTTTTATTTTAAGAAAAGTTTTATTTTACCTTTCTGTTTAAGCAGTGAAAAAGACTATATTGCAGCTTTATCACAGAAGTACCATACTGTGGCAGGAGCACAGCGCCCCCTGCTGTATTGAAGAAAAACATTTTTTTAAAAGTACTGACCAAATACAGAAAAACTTTCCCCAGGAAAAGAACTAATGCAACCTAAAACTCACATTAATGAAAAAAAATAAGTAAATAAAGATGTATATTTTCACTTCTGCAGAATGCACAGGTACTTGATAAAAAATCCCATAAATAAATGTAATTAATAGCAAGCAAGTGTTGCCTAAGTGTGATCACAGCATAAACAGGGACCTGGTTGCATAACTACTGTAACCCTTATTATTATTATTCTCAATTTTTTTCATTTACAGTTTTAAATAAAGCCAAATGAAAAAGAAATTTTCTGCACCTTTCTGCTCAGCTGCAATACCCAGTATAGCAGGGGTCACGCCATTCATCCATATGAAAGCCAACAGGGGAGCTCTGCACGCACACATAGGTGCCACATGATCTGTTAATTTATGATTCCCTAAACTATCACACTGCATTAGAACTGTGACTGTCTAGTTGGTGTACTGCAGTTATGTTGCTCTCTGTCCTTCATATTGGTGTTCTTATCATCACCTATTAAAGGAACTGTAACACTAAAAAAATGACAATGTTTTAAAATAATTCAATGTACTGCTGCCCTGCACTGGTAAAAGTTGTGTGTTTGCTTCAGAAAGACTGCTATAGTTTATATAATAAGCTGCTGTGTAGCCATGGGGGCAGCCATTCAACAGGAAAAAAAGGAGAAAAGGCACAGGTTACATAGCAGGTAACAGAAATGCTACATAATATATAATGGTATACCTGCTATGTAACCTGTGCCTTTTCTCCTTTTTTCAATTTGAATAAAGTTTATGGAGGGCCCAGTAACAGTGATGTTCAGGTCAGGAAAAACTCAACCCACAACCAACCCTAACCCGCAAAACCTTAACCCACACCCAACTCTAGCCCACAAATCCTTAACCCTTAATCTGCAAAATGATGCCACTGTTGGACCTAAAATCCGTACCCGCATCTTTCTGCTCTGTACATTACTTCTATGGGCGCCTTAGGGTCCAAGACAGGGAAACTTTGGGGGCATGTCAACCGGCACATTACTACTCAGTAGCCCTTACAACAATTAGTAATACTGTCTAGGTAAATATTTATATACAGGTATGGGACCTGTAATCCAGAATGCTAGGGAACTATTTGGGATAATGGGTCTTGCTGTAAATTGGATTGTTTTGCCTCCAGTAAGGATTAATTATATCTACCTTGTGATTACATACAAGGGACTGTTTTATTATTACAAAAAAAAAAGAAATCAGTTTTAAAAATGTGAATTAATTTATTAAAATGGATGGCCCAATTCAGAGCTTTCTGGATCATGGGTTTCTGTAAAACAGACTGCAGGGTCATAATAAATACTGTACAGTGCAGGGATGTTTCCTATATAGTTGAAAGAAATTACTTCAAACTAGAAGGGTGGGTTGCACTGTATAATACTACATTTGAAACATTTTGACCTTTACTAGGCATCGTACAAAAGAGGTTTGTTTTTTTTTCTGTTGCTCAAAGTATGTGGAGAAATACAAAACTGCTTAGCTTATTCTCTTTCTTCAAGTATTGTGGAATTATCTGGTATATATATATATATATATATATATATATATATATATAACCAGTCCACAGAGAGCACTCATGGCATAAATGTCCATAGAAAAAATCCTTTATTCAGGCATAATATCTACATGTTTCGATCCCATGTGGGGGATGTCTGGAATGGATGCATAATATAAGCGACAGTACATGGAACATAACTACAACTAAGGTCCCCATTCAATTGGTGTTTATGAGTACACAGTGAACTATACTGGGAGTGAATTACAGTACTGCTTGAAATATAATCTGAGCCCAATCACGGAAGAGTGCAATCAAGTATGGCATAAAAATGTTTTAATAATTGTATTGGATACTGTACAGACCAAGGGTAGTCAATTCCTTTACAGATAAAGTGGACATTATTACATTGAAATCTGGATTAGAACTCAGTGATATAAGGAAGCCAATCAAGAGCACTATAAGATCATTTAAGACCTTGGTAAACCCCGCTGCTATTGGAATATGAAATGTGTTGGTTTTTTTTTAATAAGAAATGGAGTAATTTAGATGATATAATGCTGATTGTCATTATCAATTCTATCTAATTAAATATTTCAGATTAATTTTAATGTGTATAAATAAATGAATTGTTTTTAACACTGATTATGATCTCCACCCATTTTTGATTATGAATTAATTGAGACTTATAACCAAGTGCAATCTAGAGGGTGCTGTTTTCTATAAATTAACTAAGTTTAATTATATAGCCTGACGCACTGCCACTACAAGTGGCTGAATTGAGTCTGTTAAAGCAGGAGTGCTCATAGGCAACAAGCAGTTTTATGGTGGGTCATTTCCATTCTCTTTATTCTTTTTTTCCGATTTCTTTGTTGAGATGTCAGTACACAGTACAGTTAGCCTTAGAATACTGGGTACACTTGAAATCGTTTGTCGACTCACTGTATTTTGGGACTTGAGTCAAGCCGCTTCCTAATAAAAAAGAAGGCTATTAGTCATTAGAGTTAAATTGTATTCCAAGAAAAATGATCACCTTACTGTGCCTTACCATCAACAAGGTTATGAAGGTTGCAATAGTTTATTCCATTGTCCAGGACGATATACCATGGTTCTGATACTGAAAATGCCTGTAAACATTAGATTTGCAACCGTAAGTGTTATACATATGCCTGAATCTTCTATAAACTGTACAAGTTAGAAATATACAGGTATTACTTGTTTTCTAGTCCTAGAGCGGGCGATCAGAAAGCCTTCCTGCACTTGCCAATAAACTGATGACATTAAGAAGGTATTAGGGTGGGAAAGGCAACCTTTAGGAACTCCCAACACCCTTATGTCAGCTGAGCTGTTCAGTCTATGTGGGCAGTTGTAGTTTTGCAACCAAAGGATGCCCATTCCTCCTTAATGGGGCAAACAACTAATTGAAATATTATGTATACCTACTGTCTATATACTTACTGTCACATAACAAGTAAGTCTTCTTCCATATGATTGCAGTTTAAAGGACAAATCATCAACATAGTTGTGTGCCCGGCTGGTGTGCTTTGCCACTATGTAGTGTGGATCAGCAGACTGAAGCTAAAGGGGACAAAAAGTTAATTGCTGGTATTCAGATAAAACAGTGCTAAAAATCATAATAAAAAGTATGTGTTATACTATACATACATGTCAGAGACAACACAGTGGGGGTATTCAGTAATGTTAAATATTAACTGACTGTCAGGTTCATAGCAGAAAAGTATTCCATGTGGGTCCTTTTGCCTTGAGGGCTAATGTATAAAGGAACCTACTGGAAGCTTTGTGCAATTCTCCAAGGTGAGCTGGGGTTAAAGATCATAAAGAACTCTCTAGCCTTTGCTGAATTAGCACACCCAACAATATCTGTCAGTGGGATAATAACTGGAGGGCTGCAGTTATGCCTAATGTCTATATTATAGAAATCGAATCGTTGGTATGTGCTTTTTCATGCCTTACAGGCATGTTATGTGCTGGGTTTACTTGGAAGGGTTAAATTTGATGGACTCTGGTCTTTTTCCAACCCTATGTAACTATGTGTTTTCTTCCCCTTTATCACAGCTAAACCTTAAGCCATGTCTCTTTTATATCATGTTTCCCCAAATTGTACTTGATAGTATCACAGACCCAGCTCTAGCAAAGATATACATATCCCAGGACCTACTCTCTGTTGAACGCTGCCTCACATTTCCACATGAAAATTGAGAAAAAACATTCTGGCAAGAAATGCTACATATATTTAATAAAAGGAGAACATGCCACCATATGCTGTGACCAACATAAGTCACTTTATCTGTGAAACATATGGAGCAGAGATCTGCCATGGACACCTTCCAACAAAGCAAATGCAAAGAAGTTTGGCAGGCACGCCAATAGTTGCCTCAGATTTCACTGAAGTGTTACTACTAATATATATAGTGGCCAGCGCATTTGCTATTGTAATCCTTCAGGGGAATATTATCTTAAAACTATACCCCTGAACAATGTAGGTCTCTAAAAGCATTTAGCATACACTGGCTCATGTGTAAAGCCCTACTTCCATATATAGTATGTGCCATTGGGTAATCCTAAATCCTAAATAGAAAATTATCATTTTAAGAATTAAGCCGCACTTTTGCCTTGAAGGCGTTTGCTTTGCAGCATATGGAACTTTACTTACACTTTATGCTCATTAAATGTTACTCAACCCCAGTCCCCCAGGGTAAATATACTTGAGAAAAGTGCTTTTAATGACAAACATATCTTTAAAAATGCCCTTAAGAGAAATAAATTTAAATGGTTATATAAGGAGGTACCTTGGCCTCCACTCAAAAGATGTTTGGCAAGTGCAGCATATAAAAAAGTATGGTTCCCTTATCAGTTATTCTGCATCAGATATTAAAACCATTTTAATGTTTTTATTATCTGTTTAATGTTTTGCTCTTAAAGAGGCACTGAAAAAAACATGTTCTGGAAAGATGCAACAGCACCACCCCAGGAATTCTGCAGCAGACCCAAGTATTTTCGTAGCCATGTTCTGTACTCACTTCATACAAACATCTCTCTCCTCCTTGCTGGCAGGTGTCTATGCTTGTCCACTGCTTGATCTGTGTCACCAGTGCTATGTAGACGTCATAACAGGTAATTCCGAATCTCCTAAGTTACCACAAAGCAGCCAATTACATGAATTAGGAAACATACTGTGCATTTAGGATTGTCACATTATCCCCTTTAAAAGAATATATATAGAAAACTGACACCTTGAGGGGTTGCTAATAACCATCATAGAATGGTTTTGCATTGGCAGTAAAATGGTTTGAATTGTTTGACTCTATGCAAGAGATGTTTTGCTTTATCTGTTTTTGTTAGATGGATAATTTGTTTGCTTTGTGCACTGTTCGTGTCTGTGTGCCAGGGATACTGTGTGCTGGGGATACCAAAAGAATACATTTAGTACATTTGTGACTTGCCACATATTCCTTTCAGTCCAGGAAAATAAAAGACTGTATTGAATCAGTTTGGGATCCCAAAGGATTACACCCAGTTTTGTCAATTGCCAGTTTAAACAATATGGAAGGAAACTGTGTAAAATACCTCTACCAGCAAAGACCCACCCAATCATATTTTGTGCCCATGCAGGTATGAGACCTGTTATCCAGAATGCACGAGACCTGGGGTTTTACGCACAAGTCTTTCTGTAATCTGGATCTCCATACCTTAAGTCTAATTAAAATAATTTAAACATGATATAAACCCAGTGGGATTGTTTTCCCCAATAAGGATTCATTATATATTAGTTGGGATCAAGTACAAGTTACTTTTTTATTATTACAGAGGAAAATGATTTTTAAACATTTGAATTACTTGATTAAAATGATGGGAGCTAGCCTTCCCATAATTCAGAACTTTCTGGATAATGGGTTTCCATATAACAGGTCCCATACCTGTACCTAAAAAATTAAAAGCAGAAATGAAAGCAAAAGAGCAGTAGAAACGTAAGGTACATACCATTCTAGCTTGCACTGAGCATGAAGAGGTCCTGCTACAATGGAACATGGAAGAAACAGCAGCAAAGCTGCCAGCTGTCCAGTCTTTACATTCATATTCATTTGTACTGACCCTTTCTCAGATCCCTGGATATCACAGCTGCTGGATATATGTGTGGCACTTGGAGTCACAAGGCACTTGGAGTCACAAGAGTGCAAGTAGCATTATCATGTGCCTTGTGTTAGCACAAATTGATAGGACATGCCAATTATCCTCATTTCCCTTTACACCAAATATAAAGCTCAGGATTATTTTTCAACAAGAGAGATGGGTAAATGAAATTTATATTTAAGGGGTGGTTTACCTTAAAAATAAGCTCTTAAAGAAGACGGAAAGGTAAAAACTAAGTAATCAAAAAGGTCTATGTAAATAAAGCCATAAACAATCACAGAAAAGCTGCACCTGAGTCCTCTATTAAAAGAAACACAGGATTTATTTTTTCTTTTGTGTACACATGTTCTTCTGTGTCAGACTTCCTGCTCTCAGAATAATCCTTTAGGGCATGGCACGAGTCAGCTCTCTCCTCTCTCCCTTCTCCTCCCCTCCTCCCTTCACTACTTGCTCCTCCTCCCAACTGTGCTGTGTATTCTGAGCTACCAGCAGCTAGATCTGCAGCACGGAAGCAACTAAGACCAAGCTAAAATGGCAGCTGCTATCTTACACAAACAGAGGGAGCTTCTAGGGCTGTTTACTCAGATATGGTAAAGCTTTCTACAGAATAAATATAGCGTTCTAGCTTGCACTATTGTTGCTAATATATTAGCAATAAAATGCCTTCTCCTTTAAACACAAACTATCAACCACTGTTTAGTTGCTAGGACCTAATAAGCCTAGTAGGTCATAAGAAGTCAGCACAAACCCACAAAAATCAGAATTGCTGGTGCACATCACTTGGCAAGCACACTAGGCAAGACAAGGCTCACAACAGCCTTTCCTTACACTACTGGATACATGCTAATTAACACAATTTATATTTATTATCAATGCGCCATATATTGGAGTTCCCTTTACATTCCAGGCAGGGGCGGGCCAAGCCGACCGGGCGCCCTAGGCAACCCGGTCGGCCAACTCCGCCCACCTCCCCGCCCCCCCCCCGAACGGCGCATGCGGGGGGCAGGGCGATTAGATTGGTCATTGCCTCCGCCACTAATGACAAGCGGCGGAGGCAATGACAAAGTAGCACTAGGGGTAGGCAGGAGAGGCTCCTGCCTGGCGCCCCCCAATCATTGCGCCCTAGGCAGCTGCCTCTTCTGCCTACCCCTAGTTCCGGCCCTGATTCCAGGCTAAATTTCCACAGTACAATAAAGCAGTGATTATTATTATTAGCATGTTTTTATAAAGTGCCAACATTTTTCACAGCGCTGTACATATTCCACAGCTCTGTGGGTCCCCAACTAGTGGCTTGCGAGAAACATGTTGTTCCCTGTCCCCTTTAAAGTTCTCCCAGTGAATTGGAGACAAGTTTTGGAAACAAGTTTTGCAGCCCACATGGGGCTACCAAATAGCCAATCACAGTTCTTATTTGGCATCTCCAAAGAACTTTTGTTCATGCTTGTGTGGCTGACTCACATTTGTGTGTGGATCACAAGTGATAAAGGTTGGGGATCCCTACAATACAAGGAACAAAATGTTACTAATTACTTGAAACACTTGCAAAGGAAAATAAGTACTCATAGTTAGCGCTTATCTCTTAGTCCATTAACCATATAATTTGTCCACATGTAGAGCATCTGTAAAAAAATGATAATTGTCTACCCAATAAACGAATCCATCCATGGCATAACTTTGGGACACCATTAATAAAATGATATCTTAATTGATGCACCCCGTGATCCATGACGCTTACTACACCCTACTTAGAGTTAAATGCCTGATGCCGTTGGTGTTACAGTCCCTCCTTGTTACGATTGTCAAGCCACCAGCTGATAAGAAAGTGAGAGAACTGTGCAAAATAATTTGGGGGTAGTGATGAAAAATGTACTGAGAATTGTTGCTGAGCAAAAAGAACCATAGCTTTGAAGTAGAGTTGGAAAAGGTTTAATAACAAGTGAGATATTTTTTAGATTTAAAGAAAAAGTCTAAATATGGAGACATCATGCTATCAAGAACTCAGTTCTTTACTCTGTGAATAGTTCCATTTTCTACCAGTAGGTGTCAGTCATACATACAGTGGCTTGCAAAAGTATTCGGCCCCCTTGAACTTTTCCACATTTTGTCACATTACAGCCACAAACATGAATCAATTTTATTGGAATTCCACGTGAAAGACCAATACAAAGTGGTGTACACGTGAGAAGTGGAACAAAAATCATACATGATTCCAAACATTTTTTACAAATAAATAACTGCAAAGTGGGGAGTGCGTAATTATTCAGCCCCCTGAGTCAATACTTTGTAGAAGCACCTTTTGCTGCAATTACAGCTGCCAGTCTTTTAGGGTATGTCTCTACCAGCTTTGCACATCTACAGACTGAAATCCTTGCCCATTCTTCTTTGCAAAACAGCTCCAGCTCAGTCAGATTAGATGGACAGCATTTGTGAACAGCAGTTTTCAGATCTTGCCACAGATTCTCGATTGGATTTAGATCTGGACTTTGACTGGGCCATTCTAACACATGGATATGTTTTGTTTTAAACCATTCCATTGTTGCCCTGGCTTTATGTTTAGGGTCGTTGTCCTGCTGGAAGGTGAACCTCCGCCCCAGTCTCGAGTCTTTTGCAGACTCCAAGAGGTTTTCTTCCAAGATTGCCCGTATTTGGCTCCATCCATCTTCCCATCAACTCTGAGCAGCTTCCCTGTCCCTGCTGAAGAGAAGCACCCCCAGAGCATGATGCTGCCACCACCATATTTGACAGTGGTGATGGTGTGTTCAGAGTGATGTGCAGTGTTAGTTTTCCCCACACATAGCGTTTTGCATTTTGGCCAAAAAGTTCCATTTTGGTCTCATCTGGTCAGAGCACCTTCTTCCACATGTTTGCTGTGTCTCCCACATGGCTTGTGGCAAACTGCAAACGGGACTTCTTATGGTTTTCTGTTAACAATGGCTTTCTTCTTGCCACTCTTCCATAAAGGCCAACTTTGTGCAGTGCACGACTAATAGTTGTCCTATGGACAGATTCCCCCACCTGAGCTGTAGATCTCTGCAGCTCGTCCAGAGTCACCATGGGCCTCTTGGCTGCATTTCTGATCAGCGCTCTCCTTGTTCGGCCTGTGAGTTTAGGGGGGCGGCCTTGTCTTGGTAGGTTTACAGTTGTGCCATACTCCTTCCATTTCTGAATGATCGGTGGAACAGTGCTCCGTGGGATGTTCAAGGCTTTGGAAATCTTTTTGTAGCCTAAGCCTGCTTTAAATTTCTCAATAACTTTATCCCTGACCTGTCTGGTGTGTTCTTCGGACTTCATGGTGTTGTTGCTCCCAATATTCTCTTAGACAACCTCTGAGGCCGTCACAGAGCAGCTGTATTTGTACTGACATTAGATTACACACAGGTGCACTCTATTTAGTCATTAGCACTCATCAGGCAATGTCTATGGGCAACTGACTGCACTCAGACCAAAAGGGGCTGAATAATTACGCACACCCCACTTTGCAGCTATTTATTTGTAAAAAATGTTTGGAATCATGTATGATTTCCGTTCTACTTCTCACGTGTACACCACTTTGTATTGGTCTTTCACGTGGAATTCCAATAAAATTGATTCATGTTTGTGGCTGTAATGTGACAAAATGTGGAAAAGTTCAAGGGGGCCGAATACTTTTGCAAGCCACTGTATGTGTGATTGCTACTGGAACTTAGAGAGACTGTCAAGTCTTTGGCTTAGCAGAGTTGTCACAGAGATAAAGCCACACTATATGCAAATGGAAGGGGATAAGGGCCATTGAAGAGACAATCGCCAAAAAAAATACCCACAAATACAAATAAAAGCTCTTGTTGCTTTACTACTCCCAGCAACCCTCCCATTGTACTGATGGGGATATGTATAGGTTCTATTGCAGCAGGATCTAGGGACAAAACATGGGACAGGGGTGTTTGATTGGGATTTGGTGGGTTCCCTCAATGCAGAAGCCACAGGTACATAGCCATATGCACAGAAACAAGCCCCTTCTCTCACACACAGCATCGTGTGACCAGGCTGCACAGAGCCATATTGTACCGCACAGTCTCTCACACACAGCATCGTGTGACCAGGCTGCACAGAGCCATATTGTACCGCACGGTCTCTCACACACAGCATCATGTGACCAGGCTGCACAGAATCATATTGTACCGCACAGTCTCTCACACACAGCCTCGTGTGACCAGGCTGCACAGAGCCATATTGTACCACACAGTCCCTCACACACAGCATCGTGTGACCAGGCTGCACAGAGCCATATTGTACCGCACAGTCTCTCACACACAGCATCGTGTGACCAGGCTGCACAGAGCCATATTGTACCGCACAGTGTCTCACACACAGCATCGTGTGACCAGGCTGCACAGAGCCATATTGTACCGCACAGTGTCTCACACACAGCATCGTGTGACCAGGCTGCACAGAGCCATATTGTACCGCACAGTGTCTCACACACAGCATCGTGTGACCAGGCTGCACAGAGCCATATTGTACCGCACAGTCTCACACACAGCATCGTGTGACCAGGCTGCACAGAGCCATATTGTACCGCACAGTCTCACACACACAGCATCGTGTGACCAGGCTGCACAGAGCCAGTCTCTCACACACAGCATCGTGTGACCAGGCTGCACAGAGCCATATTGTACCGCACAGTGTCTCACACACAGCATCGTGTGACCAGGCTGCACAGAGCCATATTGTACCACACAGTGTCTCACACACAGCATCGTGTGACCAGGCTGCACAGAGCCATATTGTACCACAGTGTCTCACACACAGCATCGTGTGACCAGGCTGCACAGAGCCATATTGTACCACACAGTGTCTCACACACAGCCTCGTGTGACCAGGCTGCACAGAGCCATATTGTACCACACAGTCTCTCACACACAGCATCGTGTGACCAGGCTGCACAGAGCCATATTGTACCGCACAGTCTCTCACACACAGCATCGTGTGACCAGGCTGCACAGAGCCATATTGTACCGCACAGTGTCTCACACACAGCATCGTGTGACCAGGCTGCACAGAGCCATATTGTACCGCACAGTGTCTCACACACAGCATCGTGTGACCAGGCTGCACAGAGCCATATTGTACCGCACAGTGTCTCACACACAGCATCGTGTGACCAGGCTGCACAGAGCCATATTGTACCGCACAGTCTCTCACACACAGCATCGTGTGACCAGGCTGCACAGAGCCATATTGTACCGCACAGTCTCTCACACACAGCATCGTGTGACCAGGCTGCACAGAGCCATATTGTACCACACAGTGTCTCACACACAGCATCGTGTGACCAGGCTGCACAGAGCCATATTGTACCACACAGTGTCTCACACACAGCCTCGTGTGACCAGGCTGCACAGAGCCATATTGTACCACACAGTCTCTCACACACAGCATCGTGTGACCAGGCTGCACAGAGCCATATTGTACCGCACAGTCTCTCACACACAGCATCGTGTGACCAGGCTGCACAGAGCCATATTGTACCGCACAGTGTCTCACACACAGCATCGTGTGACCAGGCTGCACAGAGCCCATATTGTACCGCACAGTGTCTCACACACAGCATCGTGTGACCAGGCTGCACAGAGCCATATTGTACCGCACAGTGTCTCACACACAGCATCGTGTGACCAGGCTGCACAGAGCCATATTGTACCACACAGTGTCTCACACACAGCATCGTGTGACCAGGCTGCACAGAGCCATATTGTACCACACAGTGTCTCACACACAGCATCGTGTGACCAGGCTGCACAGAGCCATATTGTACCACACAGTGTCTCACACACAGCATCGTGTGACCAGGCTGCACAGAGCCATATTGTGAAACAAAACGATTTTTTAGTGTGAGTGAAATGTATAACCCACTCCAGATACCTTGTGCTTCGGTTTAAACAAAAAATACTTAACTCTGGAGCGCCCTCCTCTGTCCAGACTTCCCAGATGAGGCCTTATGGGGTAAAATAAAAAAAAAAAAAAAAATATATAGCATAATACAGTAATATAATATTAATAATCACCCCTCTAAACGTGTTTGTATCTAAAACAAATCTTGTGAACACCACTACCAAATTTAATTCACTTTTCTGTGAAAACACATGACTACAATCCACCGCAAATTGTTTAAAGTTCGTGTCTATTTAAATAAGTGAATTTCCGTATTTCACACTCTTCCGTGACTTCCTTTTATCCTTAACCAATTGTGCATATACTTACAGACCAACACTATGGTCTTGGAGCTTGTAACAAATTCCCTCGTGGTAGAACTATAACTCCAAGCTTCTCTTTTTCCACTTTCTCCTGCTGCTGGACAAATATACAACAGACATGTGTATAATCCTAAAACTTTATTCTAAAACATTATTCTTAAAATTAAACTTTTAATATGTTTTAAAATAAAGTTTTAGGATTTTACACATGTCTGTTGTACAGAACAAGGCTTCTTGGTACCTCCAGCACCTCAACTTACCCACCTGGTATGGTGCCCACAGGTAACTGCCTAATCTTTCTCTAGGTCAGTCTCTTCTTTAAACATGTCCAGACTCTCTTGCCGCCCCTAACTGTTTGGCTAAAATGTCATCTCCTCTTTTGTATACCTTCAGATATTTTTTTCTTGTAAAGCCTTAACAAATGGTCTGCTTTATAAACAGCTGCAAGGTCTCACATCTTTAAATGATGACTTTTCTCCTTTTTCAGAATAAAATGTTTAAGGCACAATTCTCAACAAGTTTTGTGCTTGGGAGAAGGGAGGAACTGACCAACATGTACCCAACATGTACCCACCACCATAACAAAGTCCAAGAATTACAGGCCTGTACAAGTTTAGCAGTCCCACATAGCAGAATTTAGTTTATAATAATGTAACATACAAAGATAGCAATTTCAGTCCAAAGCCACTAGATGTCACTATGTAATAATATCTAAGGAATGAAAAAGCAGTATTTTCCCAATATTTGATACCATATAATATATAGGGCTGCATTTGTTCTAAAATATACTCAAGATGTTTTTGTTAACCTTCGGAGGTTAAATCTATAATGGGTCTAAACATAAATTACATTATTCACATTGTAAATCACAATTATTTGCATTGTGAAAATGTATTCCTCTGTGTGAACAAATGTGCCTTTGCGCAAATTTAATATGGGCTTTGCGTACACGGAAACTGTTTAGCGACAACTTCCAACAGTGGAAGAAAGTTTGCAAATTTTATTGTTTGTGCCAGAGCGCAGTGTATGTAATAAAACTTCTTAATGAAAAAGTTACGTTTGCTCAAAAAGATTTTGCCACCTTTACGTGTGCTTTCAATAGTTTACAATGTGCAAGTAAAGTTCACAATGCAGTTACAATATTACATTGCAAAATTTGAATTTTTATTCTTATTTGTGCACATTTTTTTCCTTTTATGACTTTATTATATTCCCCCATATGTTGACTTTATATTTTTCTGGATTTTACATAACTTTTTCGTGGTCCCCTGAAAAATATAAAATTTGGATTCTACTATGGTTTAGATCCATGCTGCATGGCTGCACATAAATCAGTTACTAGAGGTGAGAGGAAACTCTTATGAAATCAACAGGTTTAAACTGAAAATAAAGCATTTTACTAAATGTGTTTTTTGCACCAATTAAAAGATAATTCATGATCATTTCTTGCCTCGCTGCCGGCAGCTTGCCAAATTCCTCGTCACTGATTTAAAAATGTGAGAGACATTATGCTCCCACCAATAGCACAATCACTTTCATAGATGGATTACCGCACTTTTCACATTGTTTGGTTTGTGGTGGTATCTGACATCATAATTTAGGGGGCCATTTACTAGCTGCTGGATTTTTATTTCCGATTCAGATTTTTAACGCTAAAAGTCGCGGGGAAAAAGAAGGCGCAACTTTTTTGAGATCTGACTTGTATCCAAACAGCTAAAAACAAGAATCTGACAATTCGCCAGCTAAAATGTTCTGAGATCATGAAGTGATGCTTCTTTTGCCTCAAAAAAGGTTTTGGATTTTGTAATGCTGGTTTCGACAGTTCAAAAATCTAAGTTTTCGGGTCAATAATTAGATAATGTGGCACTATCACAACTTGTTTCTGTTCTTTCTGCAAAGAACAAAGGGTGAGCATAGGATGGAGCAGGCAGCAGATGCAGGATCCAAATATAGAGCTCCATAAAGCAGAATTCTGCTAAAATGCTATTACGCCACCATTACGGCCTAGGCACCATTACGCCCTAGGCAGGTTTCTCTTCTGCCTACCCCTAGTTTCTGCCCTGCTGGTTAATACTCTTATATAAAGCTATGTAGGGGCACAACCTATTTAACCCGGGGTCAGGTCTTTCAAATGCGAAAAGGAGAAAGAACATGGTTCTGCAAACCTTCATAACCATGAGAAGATTAATTTGTGTACATCAGGCCATTTTAATTGAACGTTTTCTAGTGCCAAAGTCATCTTGACTAACTAACCCTCTCCTGGCACTAGGGCATTTGTTATAATGATATCAGAGCCGTTGGTCTGTGATTAACCATATCAGTGAATGACTGAAATAGTGAACTTTAGTTTTTCCTTGCCTGTGTTTTTGAGTTATAGGAAGGAGAAAGCACTGAAGAGTTCAAGTTGGGTAAATGTAATGAGCACAAAAACAGGTGATAATAACATAACATAGAAGTAGCATCTATTTGTATCCCCTGTTAACCTCTCTTAAAATGTAATATATTTACATTGTTGTTGCAATTGCCTTAGCTGCTTAATTCATGTTTCTTGCCAAACTGTAAACCATGATTGTTTCTTTGTCTGAAAAAGGGCAACTAGCCAAATGTCTGCACCTAGTAAAATTAGTATTCTCTGATTATATACTTGAATTTAGTACTTCTATTTCAATGCAAGCACTTCTGCACAGCATTTTATACATTACTATAAGCACCCCAGCCATTCACAATGACCCAAAACCAAAAAAGCTGAAATTTGTTATTTAGATGCTGTATTCAAGTTCTTAGTCAATCACAAATATTTAATTCACTTGGCAGCTTAGTTTTACCCAAAAAGCTACTGGTGGGTCCAAAGCTAGCTTTTGCATTAAGTTTCTGAGAACAAGCTGTTTATCAGTGAGTTCTAGCTCTTATGTTTCATTTGCAGAAGATGGAACAGTGGCTCATTGGTAACTCCAGCATCATTACAACAAACCTTTAAGTATGCCTACAGGCAGCAAGTCCTTTAATGCATCCCAACTTCCCCTCTTCCTAATAATAGGGCAGATTCCATGCTATGAGGAAACTGTATTTTATTGTTCATCATGAGAAAACACTGAACTCTATGAGTAAATCTGGAATTGAATTTGGTAAGTCTCAATGAATTCAGCCTGGCCCAGTGTGTTCAGAGGTGGTCAGAGAAAGTATGTCTCCCATGCATAGAACCTGACAACATACTGTAATTAAGGGAGATGGCATGTTGGGTAAATGTAATAAG
This sequence comes from Xenopus tropicalis, assembly GCF_000004195.4. Lineage (NCBI taxonomy): Eukaryota > Metazoa > Chordata > Amphibia > Anura > Pipidae > Xenopus > Xenopus tropicalis. The sequence continues at coordinate 29,061,642 of NC_030682.2, forward strand.
CACAAAAACATTTAAAAACAATAACATAGGAATTGAATTTATTTGCATCCCCAGTTGACTTCTATTTCAGTGTAATGTTTACAGTGTTTTTGTTTCTTGCCAAACTGTAAATCATTATTGCTACTTTGTAAAAGGGCAACTATCCAAATGACTGCGCCTAGTAAAACTAGAATTCTCTGATTATATACTTGAATTAAGTAGCTACTTCTGATTCAGTGCAAGCACTTCTGCCCCTTGAGCAGCCCTTATTCATTACTATAAGTACCCCAGCCATTCACAATAAACCGCCACCAAAAAAGTGGATCTTTAAAAGCATATTCATTTCAGTAGTGTTTTTGCTGTTTCGGTGCTGCATATACTTCTTTGTCATTGACAAACTTTTTAATTCACTTTATATTTGGTAGGGTGCTTGCTTGCTAGCTTCGTTTTTTCCTGAAAGCTGTTTGTTAGTGGGTGCGACGCCTCTCACCCAGCTAGCTCGTGTGTTTAGTTCTGAGAACAAGTTGTTGAGCAGCATTTATATTCAGTCTCTCAGGGAAAGGTGTTTGTCAGTGGCTGCTACCTTGCGTATTCTGGTTTTTAAACGCAAGTTATTTTGCAGTGGGTGCTAAATCTTGTGTTCAGTTTCTTAGTAGGTGCTAGCTCTTGTTTTCCAGTTTCTAAGGCCAAGCTGTTCCTTATTGGGTCCTAGCTCTTGGGTTCTGTTTCTCAGAGTAAGCTGTTTGTCGCTCCCCTGTCCCACATGGGTGAAACACACCAGCAGATAACACACTGATTCAGCCAGCTTCTGCCCCTTAGAGCAATTATGTTTAGTGTTCTAATTACACTAGTGCCACACCGGCTGATTTTACAGAGGCCAAGAGTCAACCAATACACTATCCTCTGCCGGTCCTGTGTGTGCTCTCTGTAAGCCTCATGCAGACACATGGAGCGGATATCCACATGAAAATGCATTCTCACTCGTTTCCATTCTGAAATCTGCTGCACCCACTAGGCTGACCCAGTGCCTGTGAGTGTAGACACAGGAGTGGGCAGATATCAGCAAATTGTCTGATTCTCGGCCTGCATTTATACTCAGGCCAAGAATGAGTCTTGTGTGACACTAGCTCACTCCTATTAAAAATAAGCATGCCCAGCACCTAGTAGGGTGAAAAGGGGTCCTTGTACCAGAACCTAGAAGGTGAGTGACTAGGTGGTTACTGTGCCACTACTTTAATATAAAAACCCACTATGCCATTTAATGCTGTGGATCACTATAACATTTTATGCTGGGGGTCACTGTGCCACTTAATGCTTCAGGGTAATGTCACACAGGACACTTTATTGCCCCCGATAAATCTTTGTTACCACAGGTGACAAACATCCCTTGCTCCCCCTTGTCTCCTTCCTACTGGCTAACGTGCAAATCGCTGTTGGTGAAAAATACTGGGCGTGACTTTGCAAAAGTTTCCTTGTGGGAAAACTCCAGGCTACTTCGGGAAGCAGAAGCATGCTTAAGTATGTTTTCCCACCAGTGATTTGCATTTTAGCCAATGGGAAGGAAACAAGGGACATTTGTTGCAGGCAACAAAACAACCTGTGTGCCATTACCCTTACGCGTAGATCAGATGCATGTTTGATACCTGTATAGGAATTGTCATACAGACATGTTAACAGTCATTTAACTTTTTTTTTTATCTCTAACTAAACACTTAACAAAAGACTGTAAACAGAAAAATATAAGTTATTAATATTAATCAAACCCCTTGAAAACTCCACTTTCTGCATGCTTCTGCAAAAGTTCATTTTTTGGCAGCTCTTCCAACTTCAGTGTCTGTTGGTTAAGGAAACTAATTACACATGACAATGTCTCATTATGAACATGATCAAGGCTTGAAGGCTTTTGAAAGTTTTACTAGGAGTGCAGTAGGCAAATCTGTAGGCGTGCTAGAGACGTCTTAGCAGAGGGTGTGTATTGCAGAGGGAGGGCATACAGGGCTTACAACTCCCCGCAGCAAGCTTTTCTCTCTTCTACTTGCACAGCTGTCTCAACATTTTGGTGAGTTTCTTCTTTACAATTAAAATAATTTGTTTCTCTCTGATACGGATGAGGTTTTAATTGAACATCCTGCAGTCAGCTTAACTGGTGTTAATAGGTGTTAGAGTTTTATTATATGAGACTGCCTGGGACAATACACTGTGGGCACGTTAGACTGACTTGACAATGGGCTAAACAAAAATACTGTAGGCAAAGGAAAATGTGCAGTGGGGGGGGAAGCTATTTCACACTACACAGGGCAAAGGCTTCTCAGGGTATAACATCAGAAAGCCAGTACTGGATATTACATATTGCTATATACTTTTTCTGTTTGTAGGAAACCAGTATTAATCCTATAAAACTACAGAATTTTATTCCCGTGCAACATTTCATTAAATGAAAATTGATATTTAAGTTTCTATGCCTTTTAAACACCATAGTTCCACAGAATGAATGAGCAAAGGAAGAAGATTGTCTCCATTGAGTATTCGGCTCTCTGTATGATTTGTTTGTGCCAGTGGAAGAGGAATGTTGCATTTGGGTGCCATGACCCTTCCTTCCTCACTCTGCCATAAAGGATAAACTGGTTTGAGCAGATGACTGACATTCACACACACTAACAGCTCTTTTGTTTTTCTGTTTTCTGAAGGACAAGTATTCTGTTGGCCATAACCATTTTCCCTTATTACATGTGGCTGGACTGACTCTGCTAACTCTGTCAAATGCCTGAGGGACTTCCGTAGATTAGTCTTTTATACTGGGCCTGTGTAGGGCTATTTGGGCCTTGTTTACTTAGCAGGGCCTATTTTGAATCTCAGTACGGACATGAGTCACACTATGCTTTTCCCTATTAGAGCGTTTAATAGTTCACAGAAAAGATGTGATCATTCCTTCCTATGAATTACAGAGCTCTATCCTAATAGACTTTGGTAGTTGCAGTTTACAACAGCATGATGCCACTGTTCATTTTTTTGTAGGCAATCTGTGCTTAAACTGGTAATTTCTCAAATCCATCCACACTGATGAAATCCAGACAAGCAGGTACAGCACACTGGCATTACTCATTTTTTTTATTAATTGACCATAATGCAAGTCTTTCATTCAGTGGGGAGTAACCTCTAAGTTTGTCAGTGGTTCAGTATTTGCCGTGCCCACAGGCCAGACTATATTTCTTTGAATGAACCTTCCATCTTGTGAAAAGTGGCAGAAAAAAAAATCATCTGGCAATATCTTTGCTTGTCTTAATTTTGATACTTTACTTTACAGTCCTTATTCATTCATTTTGAACAGTAGCACTTTTCAGAACTCCTACAAAAAGCATCTGTCCCTCCTGGACATAAATAAAGAATATGTGGTGGAAAAAAGTTTGAGAAACAAGGTGGTATGAAGACAAATACAGAAATGCAACATTAGTATCCTGTTAGTTACTGATTAACAAGTTACTGTAAGGGATAACCAACCTTTAATAGACCAGCATTTGTAGAAGTACAGGGGGGATTCTGGGAGTTGTTCTGATAATTGTTTCCTACCTGCGCTTATTGTTTAAGACATACAGTAATAATGGTAGTGCTTTACCAGTGGTTCCTAAAGTGACCTATGTACCTGTTTATTCAAAAACAAAGTTGATTATCATATGATAATTAATACATGTATTGTGGCCCACTGATATCTATGTACTATGGATACTGATCGGGTCAGAATTGGGCAAGTTTGAAGATGTCTTCTGCCAACAAGCTATGTTGGCGAGAGCATGGTGCATTGGCAGATAAGGTGAGTGAGCATCAGACAACTGTAACAATAAAAAGGCAGCACATACCCTGTGTGGCCCTTCATATGTTCATCCCCCTCTGTCCATTTAACCTTTGGGCCAGTCAGAGAGCATACCTGATTGGTTCATGTATGGCAGCCTTCACAGTCACAGTTGGACATTAGTTCATGCTTTAATATTTTTGTAGCCATGCTTGGGAAACCATCATCCCTTCCAAATGTTGTTGACCTTCAGCTCTCATACTCCCAATTTAGCTTTCAGTAGGTTACAGTGAATAATAGTCAGCAGTTGTTGTCAATAGTTGTTCATCTCTGCCCTAAGTTGTGTCAGGAAAATGATGCACACATGGTTTTGGCATCCCACACTTCTAAAAATGCAGCCCTTGGCCAGCTGCTGTTTGAAGCACAGCCACAGTTTTTAAATAAGTCACTATTCTGCAATTAAAATAACAATGGGCAGGACGAGGAGAGAGCAATAGTTTCACAAGATTTTAGGATCTTTATTTGAAAGACATGCAGTTAATACCATGTATGTTGAAAATATGTCCTGGGAGTGAGTAGTCCCCTTGACAGTGAAAAGAGTAATGAGGTTGGATCGAGTTCCAAAAGGTAATATTCCCCTGCATAAATAGTAAGAGAATGGACTTGTGCAGACAGATTGTGGGGCTGCCCCCTAGAAAATTATTAACCAGTGACTTTGGGAGATCAGCCTGAAGGCCAACCAGGCAGAGAACTGGGTAAAATGCAGATTTGTTTTCCTAGATACCCTGGGAAAATAGTTTAAAGAACAATTAGGGTGAGACTTGGAATGAACAAATATTATCTGCTCTTGATATTCATGGAACTATGGTTGAATGGCTGGTACAACAAGATTTTCATAACTTAACTATGAGCTAAGGGGGCGCTCTGCTCAAATAGTCATAAAACCAGTACTAGTGGGAAGATCAGGCTGAGCAGGAAGACATGTATCTCCCTTACTGTACATCTGCCTTATGCATCCTCTGTTCTACTGTCCACACTGGTGTGAGGCCTCTGGGGGCCTTTTCACTAATCTCCCCCACAGTTCATTTGAAAAGAAAAATGCTCATCTGTATAAATGTTTTTATTTTCCATGTTTTTTGTTTGTTTATTGTGTTCATCTGAAACAACTTGAGAAATATATTTATAAAACGCTTTAATATGATGAGTTGTCAAAGCCTTAGAAACAAATACTTACAGTTTCAAAAGTAGTGTAATAAGCAGTGGCAATTTTTTTGGGGGGGGAATTAACTTTCACCTCCATTTACACCCCATAACACATACGGTAAAATTCATTATATTAGACACTAGCATGTAGTTAGATCTATAACTACATGCTTTTTTATGTATTTATATAAGTTAGTATGTAATTACATAAATAAGACACAACCTTGTACAGTAGTTTGCCTTGGAGATCTGTTAATAGTTGCTACTCAGTAGGAATCATTTTGTAACACTGGGCAAATTTGCTCCTATTTATTTCCCATATCAACCAATTAGCTTTCAAAAGCCTACTGTGGGCAGAATACTGAAAGGAAACATCTGATTGCTTACAAAATCACCTCCATTTATAAAATAATTGTGATGCCAAAAATGAACATATAGCATTTACCTTCCTACAATTTTCTCAGCCCTGCGTCCATAGATTTTACTTGTATGAGGTGCTTGTGCACAGTTGCCAAGAGACAAACAGGTTTTAGAGACTGAAGTCTGTAAAAAAAATTTGCTGACGTTTTAATGAAAGAAGTTTTTGTTTCCTTACGTTCTCCTATGCCATCTCAGGTGACTGTGAAAGTGAGAGTCACATGGTTTCTGGCTGTAGTATGTGCCGTGTCTGCCTGCGTATTCACTCAAAGCAAATAATCTGTTTCGGTGACCCATGCTAGGTTGCCTTCCCTCACGTGTTCCTGATTGTGTAGGGCTCAGAAAGTAAATAGTGCTCACAAAAACTATATCACTAATTTCTACATGTTCTTCTATTTCTTCTTTATACATTGTATTTTCCTTTTACATTTTTGGTGCATTACAATTTTTATTATTAATATTTTTAAGGGATGCAATGTTTTAACCATCCTCCCACGTGAAGTGTAACATTTGCTGCATTATAGATAAGTTAAGAGCTATGGTCTGAGATATAAATCTTGTTATTGTATATAGTCGATGTATAGTGCAGTTCCTGGTTTGTTCTTGTCTGTAGTTGAATCTAGGTATGAGTGTTTGAATACCTGCCCTGGCACTCCTCCTAGGCGTCTATGGAAATCAGATGTGTACACATGACATTCCATGATGTAATTTGGCAAGAAAGACCATGCTATATCCTTATTATTGGGCCATGGTAGATATCAATCCAAAAATATATACACATTTAATAGAATATAGGGAGGGAGCTTGCCAATGTAGGCTACTGTCACACCAGGCTGAGAATCAGTCCCTATGCTTGCCTCAGTCTACCCTTCTGACTGCAAATGGAGCCACTACATCGTCCCTGGTGCAGACACTTTTTGTCCAGTTCAAAACACTGAGAAAACTGGTCAGAAATCCAGCCTATTGAGTGTCAGTGATGCAATAACCCCACCGTGGCATCATAACCCCACTGACATCACCGTGCCTGCCTCTTTTGTCATCATTCCCACCCCCAACATCACTGGTCCACCTTTGATACCATCTGCACCACCCCCTTTGTTCAGCAAAGGTGGTACAAAATTCTACAAAATACACATTTAGAATGTATGTAATTATTAGATAAAGTATTGTAAATATTTTATAATATAAAAGGTTCAGTTTATTAAACAAATTTCAACTATAGAATTTATTTTTTATATAGTGACACAATATATGGAGTGCTGCAAGAAGTTTTATATACTTTTTCTCTTCATAGAGTTCCCCATGGCAGATGGACATTTGTATGATTTACCAAGTAAAGAAGAAATCTGGGTGCAGCAACAATGGAAAACTGTGGACTGCAGGGATAAACTGGTAATACTAGAGTGTTTGTTTTTATATTAGAGCAGGAAGAGAAAAACTCTCACATCTTTTACCCTATAAAACTATAATGGCTGACATCCAACTATTTCCCAACGTGAAGATATATGTGTCCTGCTTTTAAGTCATTTCAGATATTAAATGTTCAAAGGATCAAACACTGATTGTTTGCTAAGTTTTCAGATAACAAAACCTCTGACAAAATCATTGACGTTGGCCAAATAAATAACTAAAGACTTATTGAGATAACTCAAAGTTCAAAATGTCCCATTTCTAGTACAGGTATGGGACCTGTTATCCAGAATGTTTGGGACCTGGGGATTTCTGGATAAGGGATCTTTCCGTAATTCGGATCTCCATAACTTGTCTGCTAAAAATCATCTAAATATTGAATATACTCAATAGGCTTGTATTGCCTCCAATAAGGATTAATTATATCTTAGTTGGGATCAAGTACAAGGTACTGTTTTATTGTTAGAGGGGAAAAAGGAAATCATTTTTTAAAATTAGAATTATTTGCTTATAATGGAGTCTATGGGAGATGGCCTTTCCGTGATTCGGAACTTTCTGGATACCGGGTTTCCAGATAAGGGATCCCATACCTGTATTTTTATTTTGTAACAACAGGAAACAGATGTGAAAGTATACTTTTGAATGTAAAAAAATAGCACAATATTATGAAGCTTAGAATTCATTGAATGTTTCCAGTAAAACCAGGTGTGTGAGATAAATAACCTTAAAACAGAGAGATGGTACATCAGTTTGATTGCATGTGACTGGCCCTTGACTGGCTACATGGAGTGACTGAAGTGTTGCTGAGGGATGGCCCAACATACTTTGTTCTCCATTTAAACTATGTACCAACCAAGCATATGAGCATAAATTGGCCTTATCATACTTTAAGATGATGATAGATAGATGATAGATGATGATGATAGATAGATAGATAGATAGATAGATAGATAGATAGATAGATATATGATAGAGTTTTGTAGCCTGAGAGAGGATGCAGTAGAATAATGAAAAAAAATAAAAAGGAATATCATCAAAGCACAGATAGTCAGGATATTGTAAGTAAGTAGTATGTAATGACTAGAGTAGCCATTAGAATTTGTTCACAGATATATGTAACTGTGCTTATATTAAACTGTCCTGAATATGTACCAGTGGCTCACTATTCTGTATATATACTGTATATGTACTTAATTTAGCAGTCACCTTTAAACCCAAAAAAGTTTGTGTTTAGGTTATAAATTAGAATAATTTTAAAAATGCAATGGGTAATGTGCATTTCTATGTTTTCTTCTTCCAGAACGAGGATTGTAGGTCAGAACAGGAACAAAATAATCTAGAACACTCATCCCATTCTGATGTCTCTGCGTGGAGCTCTACCAGTCCCAGAAATGGAAGAAATGCTGGACTGTTTCCCGAATGGCATTTACCTTTAACGATAGCCTTAGTTCTGGCACTCATTGTGTCTATTTACACTTTGGCCAGAGAAGTGCTGCACCCATTCCTTATGAACAATAAAAATGAATTCTACAGAATTCCAGTGCTTGTGGTAAACAGAGTTTTGCCTGTGATCTCCATCACTCTTTTGTCCTTGGCATACATGCCTGGAATCATTGCCGCATTTTTACAGCTTTACAGGGGCACAAAATACCAAAGGTTCCCAGCTTGGTTGAACACTTGGATGCTTAGACGGAAGCAGTTTGGACTTCTGTGTTTTTTCTTTGCTGTAATGCATGCTCTCTACAGTTTGTCCTACCCAAGTAGAAGGTCCTACAGATACAAGCTTCTGAACTGGGCTTATCAGCAGGTAATATTCTTTAAAGTCATAGATAGAAAATGTAATATGTCCAAGAAATGGCCTCCTTTCCCAACTTCCCCCTATGCCCAATGTATTGGTAGTATCTTTGATTTTGTTCTCCTCACATCCAATCAAAACATATATTGTGATACTTTCAGCTACTGAATATTTATAAAATATGACTTTTCCCATTAAAAATGTCTACTGAAACCCTTTACTGGTTGGCCCAGCACCATCCTTTAAAAATGGAGTAGCCAGGATAATAAACCTCAAAAAAGGGAAGATTGTGTCATAATTACTATTCTTTTCCTTTCCTGGATAAACTCCATATCAGTACTCACCGTGATAGCCCCTCCCACTTGCTCCCATCAGAAAGACCCTCCACAAATCTTTAAAAGTCCAACCCCACCCTCCTACCGGCGTCTTTGTAACAAGCATCTAGGACTATTGATTTTCAGAGGCAACATCCTGCAAAATGAGCCCAGTAAACATAACAGCTTGACAATCCTAAAAGCGAGATATTATAACACGGTGACATCAAAGTGTGAGGTACTTACCCACACATGTAATAAAAGTTTTGCTCAGTAGAAGTAACCCATAGCAACCAATAAGATGTTTGCTTTTAAACAGGTGACCAGTAAATCTCACCTGCTTATCAGTTGCTAGGGGTTACTGCTCCTGGGCAAACTTAATGCCTTTTATTAAATAACCCATTTACCTGCATTAAAAAAACACTAATTCAAAACTTCACTATAGCGGCACCCCTTCTCTTGAATCCCCTTGAATCCATGCTCAATCAAACTTCCTAATAGCTTTGTCTTTAAAATGACTCCTGATCTTGCAGACACTCAGACCATGGCTCATTTATAAACTATGGGCAAATTTGCACCTGGGTAGTAACTCATAGCAACCAATCAGATGTTTACTTTCACTGTTCTACTTACATCTAACTGAAAAAAGCTATATGTTGGCTATAGGTTACTGCCAGGTGCAAATTTGCCGGGTGTTTATAAATAAGTATTGCTGTCATTTATTTGTTCATAATCTGTATGTTTGATGTTTACAACTTTCTAATGTACTGCACTAAAGTATATAAGTTGGTGCTTCATAAACACTTGTAAAATAATAAAACAGTACATTGTCATTCATGGCAATTAACCCTCCAGGTCCCAAGCATTACAGAAAATAGATCCTATACCTCTTATAAAAGTAATAATAAAAATAAATAATAATGATGTAAAGAATACATTTAGTTTGAATAGTACTGACCTTTTCTTCTCCTGCAGGTTAAACAGCAAAAGGAAAATGCTTGGGTTGAGCATGATGTTTGGAGAATGGAAATCTATGTGTGCCTTGGAATTCTAGCCCTTGCTGTGCTGAGCATATTGGCTATAGCATCAGTCCCCTCTGTAAGCACCTCGTTGTCTTGGCGTGAGTTCCAGTTTATTCAGGTACACACTGAAACATTCTTTCCTTATTTGTTCTTGATGAGTAAAGCTAGAAAATGACACCCCTCCACCAAAAAAGTCATACAAATTCCCCATTCAGAAAGAATTCCACACATCTTGGTGAAGCTTTTACTGAATGACAGCAATCAAGCAGCTATTTAAAGGATATTAATAGCCTCGAAAATGTAATTTGCAGTAAGCAGTCCTCTAAAAACCACACATGCCAGGGATACAGCTCTATATGGATCTACCTAGCCATTTTCTGTTACCACTGTGGCCCTGACGCTGAAGTGGTGCTGTTGACTATACCCTTTATTCCTCCTCAATGGGGCTCAGTTGCTTACCTAGCTGGAAATTTCTTAACTCTTATCAAGTAAGGTGAGCTTAACAGAAGCTATCCTAACATCCATGTAATATTGAGTATAAACACTCTCCCCCTGGGCACTACTCTAAGTCAATTGTCCTCAGGCCCTTACATAGTAACTAAGGAAGTTATGTTTATAAAAAGACACACGTCCATCAAGTTCCACTTTTATCTATATAAAACCTGTCTAGTACGACTGATTCCGAGAATTCCACATTGTCACAGCTCTCACTGTAAAAAAAACCTCTTCTAATTGGAATGGATGTCCTCGTGTCTGCTGAAAGAACCTACTGGTACCATTATATATTTACACATTGTTATCATAGCTCCTCTTCTCCAAGCACATTGTAGATGGGTCCTTACCACAAATCTATGACCCTTTACATACAGCTCAAAACCTTAAGAGGACCTTTCCCTGTCATGTACCAATGAAGGCCTAGTGTATGCCCACTATTCACTCCCTTATATAGACTCCCTCCACTTTGATTGAGAGACATTGAGGTCTTTCACTAAGGTGATTTTTTAATCAGGCAGAGAAAACAACAACAAGCAAGTGTTTTAAAAAAATCAGACTGCAAATGTGCTCAGGGGGACACTTTCTATATACAGTATATATATATAAAGCTGGTTGTTTTGAGAATAATGTACCCCCTTTAATTTAAATCTGGTAATGTAGTAACACTTGCAAATGTTTTGTAAACAATTTTCTAGGCTGATTTACAAACATAGGTGCTAAATTGTGCAGTTGCTAATATCAGCCAATCATTAAATATTTTTAAACTGTCTACAACAAGTTAGAAAACAAAAACAAAGACCTGGTTGATTGCTACTGGCAACTGCACTTTTACAATTTAGCACATAATGGACCAGATTCAGTTTGATGAGAAAAACTTCCTTATTCAATTCCAAATTTTCTTTTAGACTTCTATGAAGTTTTCATGAAATAAACCATGAGATAAGTTTTTCTCATGGAACTTAAATCTATTTTTATGTTTGTAAATAGGTTTGGAATTAATTTAGAAACTTAAAAGTGTTCATAGCTCTGGATTTAGTTTGAGTAAGACACTGCAAGAATTTTGAATACAGCAGGGGTGAAAATCATTGAGCAGCATCATAAATAGAGAACATACAAGCTTTCCTCATTACGGAGAGGCCCAGCCCACATATAATCCTAATGCTGATGGAAATTACCATTGACAGTGGCGGGAATCTCTGCACAGAGTGCTGTCATGTGTGTAAGTGTGCATTTTGCATGCAATCAATTATATTGTGTCATGCCTTAGCATGGATTAGGAATGTGTGGAATGTATTATTGAATCAGGATTATGGGTGGCAGTGATCAGATGACAGAAAGAAACTGCAGAAAGATATAACAATAAAAAAAGTTTAATATAAATTCCTCAAAAATGTTGTTATAAAATGCATACTAAAGCTAATAACTCACAGGGAGGTTTTCATGTTAACTACATAATTACTCACTTCAGGGCGTATAGTTCACATCTTGTTCTGGATTGGGGTATACATTTATATTCACAGGACAATAAAGGGTTTTTTAAGATGCACAGGATTCCATGGGTTTGGGGGCAGGAGACTGACCATGTAATATACAAATGTCAGCTTAATGAATACGCTGTTAAAGCAACAAGATCTGTGCATCCAATCCTATACTGACTGGTTTAATTGAGCCAACTTTTCTTTCTTTACAGAGAAAGCTAGGATATATGGCACTGCTCCTTTCCACTCTCCATGCGCTGGTGTTTGCTTGGAACAAATGGGTCGATGTAAATCAGTTTATTTGGCACACACCTCCTACCTTCATGATATCTGTTCTACTCCCCATTATCGTTCTGCTTTGCAAAGTCATTCTGCTCCTTCCCTGCCTGGACAAGAGACTACGGAAGATCAGATCAGGGTGGCAGTCCAGCAAAAGGACTCAAAACAAATGTGTGCACTTGTAGCACCTATTCACAATGCAGTCTTCTACTTTTGCACATTGTTTTTTTTATATGGTGTTATTTTTACAAAATATTGCAAAATCCACTAGTAGTTCTAACTTATTAAATTGTGGGTGATGCACCCGTTTTTTTGCACTTGCCCTGCACAGGAGAGGCCTGGTCCAGTGGAGAAGCAGAAATGTGAACACATATATCAGGGAAATAACACTGGTAGAACAATTGGACTTTGTAAAAAACATTCTGTTCCTAACTTTATGCCAGAAAATATCAATTCATTTGGGACTTCAGTGTTCCATAAGCACTTTACATATCTTACATACTGCAATTTGCTATTTTAAAGATAGGGGTTTTTCACCTTTGAAATAACTTTCAGTATGATGTAGAACAGGGGTGGCCAATACATCGATCGCGGTCCACCAGTCATTCCCCCGTGGATTTCTGGTGGACCGCGATGAAGCCGGGGATGTGGAAGTGCTACATGAATGCGTACGTACGCATTCCCTGGTCATCGGTCACGGATGACAAAAGTCTGGCCACCCCTGATGCAGAGTATTTAGCTTTTTGTTCAGCTGTTTTCCAGTTTTAGATTTCAGCTATCTGGTTGCTATGACCCAGTTTAACCTAGGAACCAGGCAGTGGTTTGAAAGAGAAACAGAAATATGAATAGAATAGGAAGGTCTGGACTGGGATTTAAAATAGCTCCTGGAATTTTATATACACATACTGTATGCCCAAACTGCCCCCACCAGCCCAATAAATAGTGACTGTCAATGGGATATTACAGCAGCCTCTCTGGCATTCGCCAGAATCCACAGATTGCCAGTTCAGGACAGAAAGGATGGCCTATAGAGGATAAGTGATAAAAGTAATAATAACAATAGAACTTTAGCCTCACAGAGCAATAGTTTTTTGGCTGTTGGGATCAGTGACCCCTATTTGAAAACTGGAAAGATTTAGAAGAGGAAGGCAAATAATTTAAAAACTATAAAAAATAAAGACCAATGGAAGAATAGGCCATTCTACAACTTACTAAAAATTAACCTGCACGTAAACCAACCTTTTAAATCACACACATTTGTAAACCACTTGTTCACGATTGATGCACTTTATTTTTTATTTTTCTCAAATGTAAGTATATGGAAATTAGTATATTTGGATTCAGTTTGGTTTTTGACTAAATCTTTTGTAAAGAATTTTTGTTTGTAGTTCACAAATGTTTGCAGAAACACAGCCCATCCCTCAATTACACATTTATTATGAAATGTGGCACAATTGAGCTCCCAAATGTGTGTTCATTACTTAACCTCACATTACTTATGGTCTACCCATGCAAGTGCAATGAGGAATATAAATATCTTTTGTAAGGCCACACATCCTAGTCATCCAATCATCCAATCAATCAGTCCGAAACTCAGTCTACTAGATTAATGGTCCCACATGCCATTCATATGCAATACCCCATTGCATGAGTGCAATGAATTCAGCTTGTGTTGAATATACTTTTTGCCTATTGTACTGATAAAACAAAGTCAATGGTCTTTGTTATTTCATGATCTAAACAGGACAAACAGGGAAATTGAAGCTGCTCCATGTTTGGTCCTTTAGAGGTGGATAATTAGATTACCAGCGTACAGATAATCCCCCTGCATAATCAACTTCTGTCTCAAGGTGGCAATAGCTCCGGGGTTCTCCAGAATCAATAGGCACACTTTGCATGATACCCAACAGGAGGTAGAACAGATGCGGTGGTGCACTAGCCCAACTACGCAAAATCATAGAGGAGTTTTGGATGTACCTTGCATTGTATCAATTCATGCATTAACTAGGTCAATTTTTGTTGTCAAGTCAGCCCTGTGAATGTTAGCAGAAAAGCTGCAACTGTATTTGGTAAATAGAATTTCAAATAATTGAGAGCATGCCTAACCTAAAAAGGGCATTGGGGAGGCTATTTAAGGATGATTCTAAAGGAGGTCTACTGGACCCATCTGATGCAAGAATAGAGCTTTCTGTTTCCATGTCATGTTGCTGGGTTTTGCTACTGGTGTGTTTAGCATGTCTTTGGTAAAGATTTCCCAGATTTCTAACATGTAATCTCATCTGGTATCTAATTCACACATAGGGGGAGATTTATTAGGACACGGACGCTTGGAGCATTCATTCGAACCCTCCGAGCGTATTTTGACAGATTTTTCGCGCTTGCGCGACTTTTTCATACGCTTGCGTGAAAAATTCGGAAAGGTTCTGCCGCTGTTTACAACCGTTCGGTACGAACGACTTTCGGATCGCCATTACGATATTATCGTGACTAATCCGATTTTTTCGTAAGCATTTTTGTGATATTTGCGATCTTCAGAAATTATCGTATCCAATCCGAATTTTTCCCATTCGGGATTCAAATTCGTGTTTTAATGAATCGGCCCCATAGTGTAGCCAGTTATGGCCAGCTCTTTTTTCCTGGTGAGTCTAAGAATGAGCTGAGTCACTACCTAAAAAGTAACCTTGGTATGTTCTTATAAGTTAAGAAACCATTGACCCTTATATTAGCCTCGTTTCAAACTATTTATTACTGTGAAAAGTTAATATTATACCATAGTTCACATATAGAGAACTATATATCTCTAATTCCAAGTTATCTTCTTTTAAACTCAAGATCCTAATAGGTATAGAATTGCACAACTTTCCTTTATATAGGTCTAATCTTTGTATCTTTTTCTATATGTGAAGTTACCCCAACCAGTATATTGCTTTGTCACATCATAAGTATGTTATATGACTCTGTAGTCACACACAATTTTTTCCTACCAGAGTGAGAGTGGTAGATCAGGGTGGTCTTCTACCAGCACCAAATCTGTAATCATGGCAGTCCAATAAGGGAAACACCTTTGTTGCCTCTAGATGCAGCCATTTAAGCAATAAGCAATACATAATAGGAAAATGGCCTGCAGTGACATTTTTGGGAGCTTTTAACACATGATTTTTTGTAGTTTAGGGAGGTTGAGGCAAATTTTGCCCACAGTAAAGAGCACAGAAAATGTTATAAGAATGCACATCAATCAGCACAATCTGGGCTTTTTCAGAACACAATTACTTGAACAGCGTTAGCACAATAAGTAATTTTTAATCATACAACCTGCAAAAATATAGAGGAATTGTTCACTTCTTTTCTTAAATACTATGACCATTGATTTTTTTATGTATAAAAATCCTGCCTTTCAGACGAGTTCTAACAAATATTCAGCAAATATGCAGTGAAATACCCAAAATCAGATCAAGATTTAAATCAGGGGGGGCTGCTGCCATGAAGTGAGTTGAGAAAAAGCTGATCTTGGTAACTTTAAGAGCCAAAATTCCATTTTTTTCATCAGAATTTTGACTGTTCTGCAATTGTGCTCTCTGCACTAGCGATGCAAACTCCCCTCGCCCCACGCCGAAACTTCTATCTGCAGGCACAGGGAGAGAGGGTGGGCGGCCTTGGGAGGATCGCCTTAAAGCAGGCAGGGGGGCAGAATCGCTCCTGATTCAAATGTACACATATATGTAAGGAAAGTGTTAACATTAACATTCACTGTGATTCAGGAAATGTTTGTTTTTTTAGATACTTTTCTATTAGAATTTATGAGTTTATGAGGGGCTGGAGGTTAGGCTTTCATTGTATATTGTAATTTGTCCACACTCAATAAGGGCCAGATTTCAGTGATCCAGTCATCTGGTCCACAGGCCAAATTTAGGCAATAAAGGAAATCTACCACTTTTATGTTAGCTTAAGAGTAAACACAACTTGCAGCAGATGTTCTAGGCAAACTCCTCAGTTAAAATTCTGATTGATGACATAGTTTTACCAGTGCTCTAGCTCTCCATGCATGAGGTACAAAGGTGCAAATATTAACATATTCTCTGTTCTCATGTGCTAATATAGACATGGACTCTATTTCTTAGAATCCAACAATTCCTTCTGATTGAAAATATATAAACTGAAATAAAAGAACTGGAACTAAATATTTATCAAGGTTACACCTGCCTATTTTAGCTCTAATATGCCAAGGAGTCATAATAACTACTTGTATTAATCGACAGTTCATAACTGTGTCTGATTCATGTCAAAATATAAATTGGGGGAAAAATACTCCATTTGAGGAAAGAAAACCCATGGCAAGTTACATTCAGAACTGCTTTACATGTTATTAAAGGGATTCTGTCATAATTTTTATGGTGTACTTTTTAATTCTAAATTATACTGTTTACATAGCAAATAATTCACTCTAGCATTTAAAATTTTATTTTTGAAACAACAAATGTATTATTATTATTTTTTTATTTGTAATAATGGTATGTAGGCGCCATCTCAGTGCATTGTGCCTGAGTCTGAGCTTTCAGAAGGAGCCAGCGAACTTCTTTCAGGTAACCTATTGTTTCTCCTACTACCCTGTAACTGGAGGAGTCCCAAGCCGGACTTGGATCTCTTACTATTGAGTGCTATTCTGATATCTACTGGGAGCTGCTATATTGCTCCATTCCCATTGTTCTCTTGATCGGCTCCTGGGGGGAAAGGGTGGGGGATGATATCAATCCTGTTCAGTTAATAACTTAGACAAGGCTGCAGCCTTTCTACCTTTAGGGCATGGATACACGGGGAGATTAGTCGCGCCGCCATCCCACCAGCTAGAATCTTAATTGCCGGTGGGATATCATACAAGTTGCTGCGATGTCCACCGGCGATTTACATTCTAGCTGGTAGGATGGCATTGCGGGGAGACTAATCTCCCCGTGTACCACTGCCCTTAGTGGAAACCAGAGCCTTTCGACTTCAGTTTGGGTTTCATTGTAAGAAAATGCACTAAAATGCTGGTTGGTTTCCAGCATTATTCATGCATTTGTGCCAAAACCTACAATTAAGCTGTCACTTACAGATTGCTTTGTCAAAAGCCCATAAAGTATTGAGCTGGCAGGAGGATTAGTGGGTGCCTGCCTTGGAGCCATCTCCCAAGACATCAAACATATAAACTGCGTAAGCGCCAGAAATTGCAGGAAGGCAATTCAGAAGAGATTTCTTTCTCACAGCATCCCCTCCGATGACAAATCTTCCTGTGTACCATCACCCTAAGATGGACTTCAGGGACCCCCATGCTAATAGGATTTGCACTGGATGGTCACTTGAACACAGGACACTATGGGGCAGATTTATCAAAGTGCAAGATAAGAGCTCCCAACAGTAAAATTCCTTCACTTCTATGAGATTTTTCAAGGCATATTTATCAAATGGTGACCTCTAGCATTCACCAATTGATAGATATGCCTCTAGAAATCCCATATGAATGAAAAGAGAGAGGGGGAAATTTACTAAGGAGAGCTTTATACATACTTTGATAGAGAGGGGCAACATCTCTATTCTGAGGGGCTACTAATACTACCTGTAGCATAAGGCTTGGCTGGCCAGCCTCCGTGCTTGCTTGCTCAGTTGCCATGGTGATGTTGTCACTTTAAACTGGAGGGAAGACAAGCAGCAGTAGGGAAGGGCAGAGTATGCTCTGTGGTTACACTACTGCATGTTTAAATAGCTCTTTTAATGTGCTGCTTAAGGCAGAGAGAGAAAGGGATGGGCATCTGTCGCTGCTGTTTCTAGTGAAGCTGCTGTGTTTGGCTTTATCTGTGCTACTGATGCTGGAATTCTGTGCTTTGCTGCACTCTTGTGGGCAATACACGGCTTTTTTTAAGCAGCTGATAATAGAGCAAATGTTGATGTGGAAAGCTGGGCTCTCCTCAACTGCTGCCTCCTCCTCCTCCTCATCCTCCAACCTCCCAGCTCCACGCTGCTTCCTCTTCCTGCACTCGGCCAGCTCCCAGCACCTGTGAAGGAGAAGATGATGAGAGATGAGACATCTGATACTGGCTGCCTGCTCAGTCCCTGTATTGTCACTGCCGCACATTCATTCTGCTTGGCCACAAAGACTAATCCTGCAATGTACTGAGGTGAGCGCTCATTATTTATATTTCCACTTTGGGTACCAAGTGAGCCCTGTCTCTATACAGCATACTGCTCTCTCAGGGCACAAGCTAACCCCTGCCTTAAACACCACCTCCCCGCCAGGGATTTGTCTTCGCTGCTTTATAATCTACTTTATCCTGATGTTGCCTTTGTGGCTTCCTGACTATGCATCTCCTGGCTGTTCCTTGGGTAGACACATTACACACTTCTCTTCCTTGTAGTCCCTATGATGTTACAGCTGTATGTTTGTCTGTGTGTATTGGGGGGTGGTCTGAGGTCTGAATTGGGATACACTAAATACTTTAGGGTAATTTACTAAGTCCCAGGGCAGTAGTGCAAGAACACTACTCAGCCTTTTGGATAATATCAAGTGTAGTATTTTTTCATCAGTGGGTGGGATACATCCTACCTGCCAGAGGCCCATCCACTGGTGGGACAGAGAACCACTTGATCCTCTAGCCAAGGGCTATGCAGCAGATTAAGCCTCAGTAAGCCCCCTAGAATTTGTAGCCCTGGGGGCCTGATAACCACGGTGAGGCAGAACCCCCACTGGCAGTATGGCACTTTATTGCCACAGGGCACCTGCCCTAGACAGGTCTAAGGATTCTGGATTACTTTGTCCCTTTAGGCCAAGTGACCCTTGAGTTTTATGGACTTTTATGGACTAGCCTTGTTGCACTTTTGCACATTTATTTGTTGGGTGAGAAGCAAAGTAGAAAAGCAAATTAGCAAAAAAAGTAGTGAAAGAATACAAGAGTGCACCCCATAGTGCTCATGAATAAAGTTATTCTGCCCTGGAGCCTGCCTATGGTCTGTACTTAGTACCAGGGGGATGGTTAGGGGGCAGGAGTGAGAACACCTATATATTTGCCCCCCCCCCATGCCACATATGAATACAGAACTATATTCACGAGGCAACCACATGATTAGCTCCTTAATGACCTGCGTTAATTCTTCAAAGCAGTAGGGCAGTTTACAAAGTGCAAAAAAAAGGCTGATTGCACCAGCTTTTTGCACTTTTGCACAAGATATTTAGTCTCTATGAAACATTCTTTAGTCAAATGGCTAGTTGTGCACTAAATTTGTGATTCATTTAAGATGCAAATCATTTGTAAGGGCAACCGTTATCAGATACATATTGCAATTAATAAATCCTAAGATAGTTCCACGGTTCAAGTATTGTGATAAAATAATTTCAACAGTCCCTTTATTCATAAAAGACTCTTTTGTCAATACTAAAAATGCGTTTATACTATATTAAGGTTCCTACTAACATCTATGGAGGCTCAATATTATATTACTGAGATAAAAAAAGAAAAGAAAATATATAGCGGCCTGTAACAATACATTACTTACTCACTTTAGGGGAAGCAAGACACGAATGACCCAAATAAATCATTAGGAAACATTACAATTTGTATTCCTCATATTTAAATTTTTAATTCTCTTGGTCTAAGTCTATTCAGTTTCTAGAAATATTTATATTGCTTTTTCCAGTACAGCCCATCTCTGGGCAAAAGTATGCCCCATCCTATTAAAGTGCTTGGCACTGGTATGTCTGTCAATATAATATCTCACTTTTATGTTTACTTCCTCTCATCTACACAGGTCTAGAGTTTTTACTCTAATAGACCTGAAAGGTCATGTACACTGTTCAGTTAAAAAAAAAAAACTACACAGTTGGTCAGTTTTTTGCACTTTGCACACTGTGTGGGGCTCTTAAGGAATGTTTGCAGGGCATTTTGAAGTGCAGAAGCAGCTTCTTAGGAAAGCACAAATGGGTGCACTCTTGAACCCCTTAGTGTTCTAGCTTTTGTTCACCAGGGTATAGTAAATAACTGCTCCAGTCACAGGGATGACATTACTGCTTTAAAAATCCCCTAGCCAGAGCTAGACCAACATAGTAGGGCACCCAAGGTGCATTTAAATGTTTATTTAGCAGAGCCTTTAGACTTTATCCTAGCTACCAAATAATGCATAATTATTTCATTATTGGATTTATTTTAAACTCCCATGGTATATTTTCTCATGTTTTTTCTCGTTTTCTTTTTATCTTTAAGATAAAGACTGCATTCTGTGGAGCATGGAGGCAATTACAATGATGGGCAGTCCAAAGAGTATTTCTGAATCCTTTCTACCAAATGGCACAAACGGGGTAAAGGAAGACAAGACCACTATTGGGATCTTAGGAAGTGGAGATTTTGCAAAGTCCCTGACTATAAGGCTTATAAGGTGTGGATTTCATGTGGTCATTGGAAGCAGAGAACCAAAATGCGCAGCAGACTTCTTCCCTCATGTCGTCGACGTAACTCACCATGAGGATGCAATTATGAAAGCAAATATTATATTTATTGCAATACACAGGGAACATTATTCTTCCTTATGGGATGTAAAACATTTGCTCTCAGGAAAAATTCTAGTTGATGTCAGCAATAACATGCGGGTGGATCAATACCCAGAATCAAACGCAGAATACCTGTCTTCATTGTTTCCAGATTGCCATGTAGTAAAAGGGTTTAATGTTATCTCAGCGTGGGCACTGCAGCTTGGTCCTAAAGATGCCAGCAGTCAGGTAAGATTGAGGTTTTATTTGCCTACTGTTATACCATTTACTAAGGAATGTGGGTGAAGATTATTTGCCTTTCTCTTCTACTGTCAAAATTTGACAATTCCTATTTTTATTTCAAGGCTAATGACAACAGATCAGTTTCATTCTGGGGCTAGAAATATGATGAGTGAAGACTATACTTACTTTTGTAGTCCGTTAAAAGCGAATTTTAAGAGATATTGCCCTAAATAAACCTCCATATTGTGAGTTAATCACTTTGCATCTAGGGTTGCCACCTGTTTGTTTTTGACCTGAACAGTTTGGTTTTGTTTAGAGTTGTTTGGGTCAAAACTGTCTGAGTTTCTGGGCAATAACTGATGTCAAATCCCATCCCCATCAGGCACAGCTACACCTCAAATTCAATGACCCCATCTCCATATCTTACTGCTTTGCCCCAATGTCATTATCCCACCTTCATGTTTGGTTTTTGCAGAGGTCAAAGGTAGCAACTCTATTTGAGTCCCTGAGTTTTCCTTTAGATATCTGTGAACTTTGAGTACTTTTTCTAAAATTTCTTACATAGTAATATGAGAAAAGTCAGCTATACATCAAGTTCAACCCTTTGTTTACACAATACCTACTTACAGTTTATACAGAAGTAGGAAAAAAAACACTTTAATAAGCCGTAGATGGAAAAACTTCCATTAGTAATGACAATACCAGTCCCTAAAACAACATTGTTCTAACTTTACCTGCTTACATACAAAGAATGCTTCCAGAAGAAATTCATACGTAGTTTTTTTTTACAAGCTATGTCATATACTAAAAGAACTTGCAAAGCACAATATATATGATTATTTTTATTGTTAATGTAGTGTTTTAAAATACATATTGCTAATCCCATTGATTTGGGGGTATTTGCAGGTGTATATTTGCAGCAATAATGTCCAAGCTCGTCAACAAGTTATTGAACTGGCTCGCAAGATGAACTTTATTCCGATTGACTTAGGAACATTGTCTTCATCAAGAGAGGTTGAGAACATTCCTTTGCGCCTATTCAGCCCTTGGAAAGGCCCAGTTGTCATATCGATATGCCTTGCTACTTTTTTCTTCATTTACACCTTTATTCGTGATATTATTCATCCATACATCAGAAATCAACAGAGTGACTTCTACAAGATTCCCATTGAAATTGTGAACAAGACTTTGCCGATTGTGGCGATTACCCTTCTATCTCTGGTTTACCTTGCTGGTCTTCTGGCTGCAGCTTACCAACTCTACTATGGTACCAAGTACAGACGGTTTCCTCCATGGCTGGAGGGCTGGCTGGAGTGTAGGAAGCAACTAGGCTTGCTAAGCTTCTTTTTTGCATGTGTCCACGTTGTATATAGCATGTGTTTACCAATGAGGAGGTCGGAACGTTATTTGTTTCTCAATATGGCCTATCAACAGGTAATTAACTTTTACATATTATATTTTGTGTCTAGAAACCAATAGCAACCAATCACATGTTAACTGCACTCTGCCAGTAAAAACTAATTGGCTATGTGGTACTGGGATAAACTGATATAAATATATGCCCTCCTTTGTTTAGTACTCATACAGGTACTTTATTTTTAACACATTTGGTTCAGTGGCATAAATTGAAGTGCTAACTAACTTATCTGGATTCCAGTAAGAGATCCAGAAATATGGTGAAGCCACCAAGATCTAAGAGTTTAGAAACAAACATATGCTATGGAAGTAAAATAGTATGGAAAGAAATACTAGCTTATTAATGACATTAATTTAGTTTGTTTTTTCATTGATCTTAACCAAAATTGTATCTCTTAGGTTCATGCAAATATTGAAAACTCTTGGAATGAGGAAGAGGTGTGGAGAATTGAAATGTATATCTCTTTTGGAATAATGAGCCTGGGACTGCTCTCCCTGCTGGCAGTAACCTCTATCCCATCTGTCAACAATGCCTTGAACTGGAGAGAATTCAGCTTCATTCAGGTAGAACAAACAAATATCCATAGTGGCAAATATGTTCCTTGTTTTTATTGAACAGAATCCTACTTCCCTGCTTTGCTGCTGAATGCCTGGGGGGAAAGAGCTAATTGCTGCCTACAGTCATTAGTTGAAATTGTTCTTTTTACTAGAGTTTTTATATTCCATTCTTCGTTGAAATTTGAAGGTCTTTTGTTCAGTTTCCATAAATATGTGCAGGTGAATTCATCATGATTTCAGTTTTAATTTTGCTTGTGAGCTGAATATTGGATGCAGTTTTTATTTTCTCCACTTCTGTTTTCTTCATATGACCACTCTCAAAAAGAAGTATAGGTTTAATCTGCACTATATATCATTACAAGGACAACAGTGTTTCTTGTTTATTCATTCTTAATGTACAGTAGTCTTTTTTAATGCGCATGAGACTGCATTCATCAGATAGGACAATGGTTACTGAGAATAGTGCATGTGGTAAGATGAATAGGGGCATGATGTTGGCCTCTAAAAATCAAATAGAACAAATTGTTATTATGTATAGAATGTCTTACATTAAAGGAACACACACTTGCAGCACTAATTTTAGGTAATGTTGGGGGTGGGATAACTTTGCTCCAGGACCCCAGTAGAAAATAGGATTCTTTGTTAACAAGTTGTAGACATTATCAGTATAAACATCATGGGTATGCACTCTAGCAGTAGTATGACTGCTATACACCAACTACAGGTGAAGGGGTGTAGGATGGGCTTCCATCATGTATGTATAGGGCCTTGTTCTTCCTGTAGTGCCAGAGACTTATATTTTTTCCAACTTTGGGCTTTGCTTTGTATTTCAACTGATTAGAAATAGGCAACATATAACATTTTGCAAAGCAGGACAGGTGGAATGAAGCCAACGATTTACTAACACTTAATGATATCTTATTCCTTTATCAGCACCAGCCCTAGTTGGTGATCTTTCTTGTTCTATTTACATGTCTTATTTCCTTCTACACCCTTTTTATTAATGACTCAATACCATCTTCCAATGTGCTTCCAAAGCACTTCAGAAGTTCTCCAGCTCCCACTTTTTAGATATCAACAGCCAATAAAATGACTTTCCCTTTGCATCAAATACAGATGCAGGGCATTTTGTTGCCTGTGGGAAATCACCCTTCCCACAGGGGACAAAATGTCCTATACGCCATTGCCTCCTATATGCCAAGACGAATACACTTACTTCCACTGCACAGTTTTGATCTTTTCCCAGTTTTTTTAGGACAACTCACACTTGGCATTTTGTTAGCTATTGAATATCGCTTTCCTTACAGGTGACATTTTCCTTAAAGTAAATCATTCTCTAAAATGTATATGCTGAAATTATAAATAAGCAAGTGACAAAGACCATGTCAGAGAAACAGGGTGTATTAAGGATAACTGCTCTTAGCGATTCTTTTTGAAACCTAGGTATATATGATATACTGTATTACCAGTATCAAGTGCCTTTGCTCATACTGCATGAAGTGGAATGAGTTGGGAAGTGTCAGCCTTTGCTGATGCAGCTGTATAGGCTATAGGACACAACTAAGTAGCATATTTTGTATACTATTCACAAAAAGGGAGCCAACAAGCAAAAAAGGCAGTGATCCACAGTCTTTATTGAATTGGATATTTATGGTACCTCATATAAATGAGAATTCTAACGGATTACCTACACCACCTTATATATTGTACCTCCTACAGGATCTGTTGTTGTTGTCAGAGTGTGAGTGCTGAAACCCCAGACTCAGCATGTTGAGCACTTGGAAGAATAAGCCCAGTACTTTTGCCAAGGCAGTGGTGCTTTTATTTCCTTAAGGTAGATTATGAGCCCTGGTAAATCAAGCATAATAATGATGTTAGAGGTGGGGGTGGCTACTGCCTTAAAAAGCAGAATAGCCAGGTGTTGAGTATCTGCATCTTCAGACTCTACTGAGCAGTGGAACTGGTGGGATGAAGTTGTATTCCCAAAACATATTGGGCACTACAGGTTGCTTGTGGTCTATAGCTTTTAATGTACTGTCCCAGCATCCTCCAGTTCTGGTGACTGGAGTGCACATTGCAGAACCGTCTAGCCATTACACCAGATGCATTTTATCATATGCTTAGAATTGCATAGTTTCTTTAAAGAATACAGAAAGGTGTAAACCTTTAGGGGTGCCAATATGTTAGGCACCCCCTAGTGATTATAATCAGTACCTCAAACACCAGGCTGGAACTTCTCTTTCCCAAAAGGGCCTACTGGGCTACCAATCTACTGGACATTCAATAGAATATTACCAATTTTAATAACTGTGGGAGGTGTAATATAACAATTTGGCACCCCTCGGGTATTAACTATTTCCTTGTCCTTTTATCAGCTGTTGCTGAACTGCAAATCTTTGCATTTCATGTACGATATATTGAAGATGCTGTAGCAAAAACTGATCGAATGGATGCTACTGTATTATCTCACATTGAAAGGGTTTTCATAATACCATTTTATTTTTCTATTCTGCCCACATATGTAGATCTATTATAATAAATGAATAAGGCCGGAAGTCATTTTCTTGCTGAAACACAGGCACACTAGGTTAATCTATGGTATGTTCTTTCTATACCTGTTCCTTCTACTAACATGTTCAATATTTATTTTCTCTCTACAGTCTACCCTTGGATATGTTGCTTTACTGATAAGCACCTTCCATGTTTTAATCTATGGCTGGAAACGAGCATTTGAAGAAGACTACTACAAATTTTACACCCCTCCAAACTTTGTGTTGGCTCTTGTGCTCCCTGCTATAGTGATTTTGGGAAAGGTTATTTTGCTCTGCCCATGTGTTAGCAAGAGACTGAGAGGGATAAAAAGAGGCCGGGAGAAAAGTCATTTCAAGGAGAACACAAGCGGATCAGCAGCCCACGTATCTCCCGAGAGGGTCACAGTTATGTGATGGATACTGGATACGTGCTGTGCCTGAAATTTTAAATTATACTGCCAAAGGACCTCCCAAAGGAAAGTTCTGAAAGTCTGCACGGCAGCGGATGTTGAAAGCACCGCACCCAGTATTGTTGCAGCTGCTGTCAGTTTTCCTGCTTAGGAACTTGTCCATATCATGGAAGGATCATTCCATAAGATAAGTCTGCCTGCTGGAAGGGGAGATACAGATGATCACACCTTCTTATAGTATTGTAACATTTTGCCAATAACATTGGTCATATCATGGCCACAAATTGGACCAGGAAACTTCTGTAACAAGATTCACGAAAGAGAGAATCCATATCCTAATAGCTTTCCAATATGAACAAATCCTATAAATCATAGGTGTGATCAGAACATTTATGTTACATTTATATTCTCTTCCAAGACTGTATTTCGCAACAACCAGCATTTACCCGCCAGAGCTACGTTACCATAATACTATGTGATTCCAACCAGTGGGCATAATGAATAACTTTAGAACAACTGCTGCCATCAGTGGATCGTAAATCGTATCCATGTTGCAATACACAAAATATATATACTGGTCTATTTAGGGCTACTGCTTCTGTGCTGGTAGATTGATACAATGAACCTCGAAGATAGTGGATTTCCACAAATGTTTCCTTTTCTTATTGTGAGCAATTTAATGTCCAACAGTACGGTGAAAGATCTCATCTTGTTACAAGACTTTTATGTAGCAGTTTGTTTATTTCTTATTCCTAGTGGACTGCTAATTGGTAGTAACCTACATTCATGATCACATAACATCCAGTATATGGTGCACTCATTTGACTTCAGGCCATACTGTCTGCTGATGTCTATCCATTAAATGCATTTCTGTGCCAAAATCGGATTAAATTTAGCTACACCAGTATTTGATATTTGTAATTACACTGGTCTTAATCTTCAGTTTCATGTATTTTTGTGGAATGGATATTATGAAAATGAACATAACTATATATATATATATATATGGTGATATTGCAGTGAAACTGTGTTTTTTAATAGATAATCATGACAGTTTTTGTATATTGAGCTTGTGCCATAGTCTATTTTACATCCAGACCCAGGTGAATGTTATTTAAAGAAATACTAACTGAAATAATGAAAAGTACATCTATGAGTGTAGAAGGACACAAATATTCTGAATGTCTTAAATATTTTTACAAATGTTAAACTGTACTCTTGTCAAAGTTTATAAACCCGGTGTTTTCTGCATTATTTATATAGTTGGAAATGACATGTGTAACAGTGCTCATCATTGATCCTGTTTTCTGGTATTTCCTAATAGTGTTGCATGCCTTGGTGGCAATCAGTGGGTCAAGAGAATGTGAAAATCAGTGTAAAATATTTCTATAGAAAAAAATTGTCAATCCTGTAAACCTTCCGCAGTTTATGAACTCTATTTCCCAGGGTCCTCAGTTACATGCACAGTTGGCAGCACTGTTGCAGATATATAGCAGGGGGGAATGTTGATTTAGTCTTTCTATATTCCCCCAACACACATACCATATAAAAAGTGCCAAACTGCATCTTTATGTTTTACCTTTGTGCATTTTTTATACAGTGCAAGCCTGTGTATTACTGTTGTATTGTTAAAAGATATAACAAGTTGAAATAGCAGCTAATTAAATAAATTAATTTCAAGGAAAACAAAGTCTGTTGAATTACACTTATATATAAACAACATATAGAAGGCTAACAGTCATTTTTTGGGTCTGTTGTTTACCATTTTAGCGCAACATTAGCTTTGTGTATGTACAGTTTAGCTTTAAATAAGATGAACACTATTCTGTTTCCTGTTTGTACCATTTTGCAGATTATGAGTCAGATTCGTTTAGATGACAAAAATGTCCAGATTGCAATTCCAGATTGTCCCATAGAGACAGATGCAATTCATTGAGAAAAACCAATCACACTGTTTATCACAAAACTCCAATTAAGTCTATGGAAAAAAAATCAGGAGAGATGTGGGAAAATCTAAAATTGAATTAAGAGATAAGCTTTTATATTTATAATTTTATAATATTTTATATGCGTCATAATGTTCAAGCACAGTGCTTGATTCTCACTAAAATATTTGCTATTGAGGGATGATAACCTTAAAACATTTTTCTGGTTCCAGGTTGGTAAGGTCAGTATTACAGATAAAGGGGTCCAGACAATGCATGATGTATGGACATTAACTAGAAAAACCTTAAGAAAATCACACGTCCAGCTTTCAGCTCTCCCTCTAACTGTAGCTAACTCTATGCATCCCCAGTGGCAGAAAGACATAACAATTGTGCGGTGTAAATACTATAATTATATATAAATATATGGGATTCATACATTAACCAAGGTCATTTTCTGGGCAGGGGACCACTTTGAATCTGACCCCATTGAAAACATGTTTCTGCTGGAATATCTCTCCAGTTATCAGTGTTACCTCTGGGAGTACATGCTTTGGTACATAAATCATAACCATAATAGGGCCCATTAATCCATGCATCACTTCATAGCTTCATTCACCATTCCAGTATATAATTCACAACAGAATTACACTGAATTTAAAAATGATGTTCAGGTTCAATTTTTTAATTAGCTTTTATTTTAATATTTCTGTACAGTATTTATAGAAAATGCTGCACAATTCACACATATTTTGGTACTTCCAATGATGTCAATACTGTTAGTAAAATCAACCCATAACACATATCCCAACACTGCTGTTTTTGGCTGCTTCCATAGCAACTGGGGAAGGCCACTAATCAGAGAGATGAGCGGTTAACTTATGTATCATTCATTCAGGTTTTAAGAAACCTGAGCTCAAATTCGCAGTCTTTGACACAATTTCCTCGAATCACAAATTGCAAACGTAACTAAATATAGCTTTTCTAATCCAGCAAATTCCCCTATAAACGAGGAGCATGAAGCCCAGCTACTATTACATATAAAAGGCTTCACTACTAGGTCCAGTTGTTATTATAATTCTTCAATTATCCAGGTACTGACTGGAGTAATTCGATTTTTCCCCTGATTTGCACAATTTTTTTTGGCCAAATCGTGAGAACAGCTCTGATAACGGCCAATATTGTAGGCAACCAGGAAAAAAAATAATTCTCTTTCAATTAAACCAATTACACTAAGGTTAAGGTTGTGGCGGTTGTAGTGTGTAGGGCTTGTCACCATAGACTACATTGTGTTACTAGCAGACTACACTTGTTCGAACTCCCACTTCCCACGCATTCTATTCCCAAAGGCTGTGCTGCCCCACTTTATATAGACGGTGCCATGACGCCACAATCTCGCGAGATGAGACTTGATGTCGGAGTTAGTTGTTATGCAGTTGCTATGGAGCTGGGCACTGACAGCCTTGCGGGACACTTAAATAGAGATTCGAGACAGCGGGCTGCGCTAAGAAAATCGGAAATGTCCAGCGATAAGCCAGACTCGGTATGGCAAGGCATTCGTGCCTACGTTTTATAAAGCTACGCTATTTAGCTATTCTGCAAAGACCTTACAGGAACTTTGCTGTTTACTGCTCTTGCAGAAAAATAGCTTGACTTGCCCTTTAATCATGATAAGTTTGTGGGCGTATGTACCTTATTGCTGGGGGGGGGGGGCTGCAGTAATGGCTCACTATGTGGGGCCCATGCCTGGGTTCTGAGGGGCTGGGGGCATTAGTGCATGTAAGGAGACAGCAGGGAGTGATGCTTCTAATGAAATAGGCTGGTTTGTCAGCCACACACCCTGGCACTGGCAACTCCATCAGCCGCATATATATATATATATACAGTGGTGTGAAAAACTATTTGCCCCCTTCCTGATTTCTTATTCTTTTGCATGTTTGTCACACAAAATGTTTCTGATCATCAAACACATTTAACTATTAGTCAAAGATAACACAAGTAAACACAAAATGCAGTTTTTAAATGAGGGTTTTTATTATTTAGGGAGAAAAAAAATCCAAACCTACATGGCCCTGTGTGGAAAAAGTAATTGCCCCCTGAACCTAATAACTGGTTGGGCCACCTTAGCAGCAATAACTGCAATCAAGCGTTTGCGATAACTTGCAACGAGTCTTTTACAGCGCTCTGGAGGAATTTTGGCCCATCATCTTTGCAGAACTGTTTGTAATTCAGCTTTATTTGAGGGTTTTCTAGCATGAACCGCCTTTTTAAGGTCATGCCACAACATCTCAATAGGATTCAGGTCAGGAACTTTGACTAGGCCACTCCAAAGTCTTCATTTTGTTTTTCTTCAGCCATTCAGAGGTGGATTTGCTGGTGTGTTTGGGTCATTGTCCTGCTGCAGCACCCAAGATCGCTTCAGCTTGAGTTGACGAACAGATGGCCGGACATTCTCCTTCAGGATTTTTTGGTAGACAGTAGAATTCATGGTTCCATCTATCACAGCAAGCCTTCCAGGTCCTGAAGCAGCAAAACAACCCCAGACCATCACACTACCGCCACCATATTTTATTGTTGGTATGATGTTCTTTTTCTGAAATGCTGTGTTACTTTTACGCCAGATGTAACGGGACACGCACCTTCCAAAAAGTTCAACTTTTGTCTCGTCGGTCCACAAGGTATTTTCCCAAAAGTCTTGGCAATCATTGAGATGTTTTTTAGCAAAATTGAGACGAGCCATAATGTTCTTTTTGCTTAAAAGTGGTTTGCGCCTTGGAAATCTGCCATGCAGGCCGTTTTTGCCCAGTCTCTTTCTTATGGTGGAGTCGTGAACACTGACCTTAATTGAGGCAAGTGAGGCCTGCAGTTCTTTAGATGTTGTCCTGGGGTCTTTTGTGGCCCCTCGGATGAGTTGTCTCTGCGCTCTTGGGGTAATTTTGGTCGGCCGGCCACTCCTGGGAAGGTTCACCACTGTTCCATGTTTTTGCCATTTGTGGATAATGGCTCTCACTGTGGTTCGCTGGAGTCCCAAAGCTTTAGAAATGGCTTTATAACCTTTACCAGACTGATAGATCTCAATTACTTTTGTTCTCATTTGTTCCTGAATTTCTTTGGATCTTGGCATGATGTCTAGCTTTTGAGGTGCTTTTGGTCTACTTCTCTGTGTCAGGTAGCTCCTATTTAAGTGATTTCTTGATTGAAACAGGTGTGGCAGTAATCAGGCCTGGGGGTGACTACAGAAATTGATATTGAAATTGAAAATTGAAATTGATAAACCACAGTTAAGTTATTTTTTAACAAGGGGGGCAATCACTTTTTCACACGGGGCCATGTAGATTTGGAGTTTTTTTTCTCCCTTAATAATGTAAACCTTCATTTAAAAACTGCATTTTGTGTTCAATTATGTTATCTTTGACTAATAGTTAATGGTTTTTGATGAGCAGAAACATTTAAGTGTGACAAACATGCAAAAGAATAAGAAATCAGGAAGGGGGCAAATAGTTTTTCACACCACTGTATATATGTAAATGGTAAATAAGTCATATATGTATAAGTAAATAGTAGATGGGTGGGAGAGGCCATAAGTTCATTAGTATTGGGGTTAGGGATGCACCAAATCCACTATCTTAGGATCAAGCCGAACCTTGAATCCTTTGTGAAAGATTTGCCCGAATACCGAACCGAATCCTAATTTGCACCTGCAAATCAGAACAAAGAAGGACTGAAGACAAATTTTTCAGTTCATGTGACTCAGGAATTGGTTCGGCCAGAGGCATGGATTTGGCTGAATCTGAATCCTGCTGAAAAAGGCTAAATCTTGGCTGAATCCTGAACCGAATCCTGGATTTGGTGCATCCATAATTGGGGCAGTCATGCTTTATTTTTGCCATAATATGCTATGCAGCTGCATCGGTTGTGTGATTCTGCGATATCTGAGCTATGTTATATTTCGGAAGTCTGAATTTGATTTAAGATTAATTTATCTTAACTTATTAATTTATTTTAAATTATTAGCTTATTGTTGCATTGTCACATTTATGAGAACATTCTTGATCCTATTTTAAATAGGGTTTTTATGTGGTTTTATTAAAAACTTCACAAAAGAGAATTAAAAGAACTCAGACCGACATGCCGGCCAATAATTACAAATTACAACTAAAATTCACCCCCCCAGTCCACTGGCCAAATGTCCCGATGAAGATCAAGGAGATGGTACCTAAGAAAAGACACATTCTCTTTGGCTTATTTCTAGATGTGCAGGAACCTCAACCTGTCCTCAAGCACCCCAGCCCTCAAGCACTCCCTAACTTAATAAACAAAGAGCCATCCCCACTTTCAGACTAGAGAACACATTGTTGACACCCTGCACTGAGCTGTGGCTTATATTATAAGTCAATAAAAATAGGGAAAAAAACAAAAGCTGTTTTGTATGGCTTATGTACAGTATTGAATTGGGAGTGTTCCTTCATTTGAGAAATGCTTCATTTAATTGACAATGATTAAAAACCAGAACAAGAAAGCCACTATCTTTCATAATTGCCGCTATTTTATAAGACTATTTAATATTCCCATAGGAAAGTGTGTTTTACAAAAAAAAGGTTGTTTTTATCCCCCTTCATTTCATATCACAGTAGAACTGGGCTGCCCATGTACTAACATGGTGCTAATTCTGCTTTAATTCATATAATGAAATGTTCTCTTGCAGGCATTAACGTTTAAATCTATGGATCTGAATCGGGTGATCAAACTTTTTGAAGACCCATTTTCTGTAAGTTACCAATATTATATATTAGGGGATTATTTACAAATGCAAGTGTCCAAAGTGCAATTTCAGCAAATAGCCAAGTTTTATACCATAGTGCAGCTTATTTTCTCACTGATTTTCTGTAAATAAAGCTGCCTGGTGATGGGATGTGTGGTGGATCTGATGTGTGATGGATTTGATGCACAATGATAACAAGGGAGCCCTCCTCTGTGGAGGCGGCGATAGAGGGTGGGGACTTGCTTTTGGCGCCACTTACAAGGGTCTGGCACTGAATTAAATTTTTTTATTAAGTTTTCTTTTGTCATGCTTGTGGGGAGCAAAACAAGCATGAAAAAAGCTCCTGGGGATGGCAAAAAAGTGCTGTAATTGGTTATTTAGTAGCCCTTGTGTGGACTGGCAGCCTACAGGAGGTTCTGTTTGGCAGTACACCTGTTTTTTATGCAACCAAAATGTGCCTCCAAGCCAGAAATTCAAAAATAATCACCTGTTTTGAGGCCACTGGGAGCAACATCCAAGGGGTTGGTGAGCAACAGGTTGCTCGCTAGCCACTGCTTGGGGATCACTGCTTTAATTAAACAATATCATAAAGTGTATTTGTAAATGTAATTGCATTTGAAAGCAGTGTTTGTTTATCATTTCCTGTTCTCTTGTTCTGACTCTTGAAACAATATAGCAGGTCAGTTCTTCACCAGGTCTGTTAACCAGCTGGTTAATGAGCTGGCTTCTGCTACTTTTTTTTTAGGCTTTAGGGCTCTGGCACACGGGGAGATTAGTCGCCCGCGACAAAACTCCCTGTTCGCAGGCGACTCTAGAGGAAATTTGCGCGATTTCAGTGAAATTGCGCCACCGCAGATGCCATCCCACCGGCGATTTACATTTTCGCTGGTGGGATGGCAATCCGGGGAGATTAGTAACCTGAGACGCGGGAAATTTGTTGCGGGCGACTAATCTCCCTGTGTGCCAGAGCCCTTAGACAAGGACAGACAGATTTTGCTTTCAGTTGCAATTACATTTACAACCATTGGAATCACTGATGTGTATAGCTCAGAATTATAGTTGTATATAAATATCCCCTTTCATTCTAGTCATACTGATATATTTAACTATATATTTTGCATTTTGTGTAGTAAATATATTTTCTTTCCAGTCTCATTTTTCAGTCCCTGCATTCTGTTTTTATAGCGTGAATTAACTGAACGGCAAGTGAGGGTCCTGAGAAAAGTAGCAAAGCATTACTGCAATGGCATTGTATCCTTTGTTTTAAGTGATCTGTCAAAATGTCTGAAAACAAGTTGGGGGTGATCAAGATTTCTGTATAAAGTTTAAAGAGGAAGTATAGGTAAGAATTAGTCTAGATAAGTCTAGAAAAGTAACAGCATCCCTATAATAGTGAAGATCCATCCATGTCTTGAAAGTTATCTCTAAAGCTTGCCATTTTTATTTTTGGAAGCTCTTTCCAGTCCTTAGCAACCTTGCACATGTTCATTGCATCTCATTTACCTTGTACAGTAAAAAAGTGATTGAGGTATGGCCTGGGGGATATGGCCAGCAGTGGAGCAGTGTCTTCTAGTGATTCTAGTTATCATCTCTGAACTACGAGTAACAAAATCATGCTTATAGACTACAATATCAGTGACTGGCTTTAAATTTGAACAGAACATGAATTTAAATAGAACATGGATTTAGCTTTGTATTCTGCCAAATATTTTAGAACTATGTTTGGCTACTACTATTATATTACCACAGATTGTTTTATGCATACAGAAATGTAGCATATCTATCTATCTATCTATCATCTATCTATCTATCAATCATCTATCTATCTATCATCTATCTATCTATCTGTCCTAGATTATACTTTCTTAACCTGACATCTTAAACAGCCATTAAAAGATTTGTCACAAATAATACAAATACTGAATCTTTGTGCAGAACGTATAGAAGACCATAAAGATTTTGTAGATCCTATGTGTGAAATTGTGAAGCTATGTGGGTAAGTGGCATGCCTTTTAGATTGTAGTAGAGTCAATTGTCTTATTTTTACCGTGACTTTATAGGTATAGATTATGAGACTAGAACATGCAGTTTAAATGCGACCCTGGAAGTAATGATGCACTAATTCGATATTAACTTTAGATAAATGGGCAGATATGGTATTATATATTAAAGTGTCAGGAATTCAGGCCCAAGTGGGTCACATAATAACTCAAAGCCACAAAAGTTCTCTTTGAATTTGCAAATTAGTGTGAGAATTAATTTATTATTTGGCCAAATCTTTTGTGGTTGATTCAGTTTTTGGTTGAATCCAAAAGTGATGTATTCAGTGCATCTCTAATCCATATATTACATGTCATTATTTTCCACTCCACCTGCATTTTGTAGGCAGGTGGAAAAAATCAGATGTGCTTTCATCAACAGCTCCACGTAACTGCACTGATGGGCACAGCTTCAGCCTGAGTGCTTCTACCCAGAACTGTATTCGGCCTGAAAATGCCTGCTTTTGTGTTTTTGGGCCAATCTGTGTAGCTTCTGTATAGCTGCACTTAGGCCAAAGTTGTGCTCAACAGTGAAGCTACACAGAACTAAGGATGAGAGTGGATCCGCATACAAGCTGCAGACGGAGAGAAGCAGATGACATGTCACCTATGACTATGGCCTTAATCAGAAAGATCTGCATCTTACTAAAGTGTAAACTGTAACTTTGACAAGCCTTCTGAATTAATGCATTTGCTTTGTTATCATAGAAATGCTTATATAATTTGGCATGGTTCTCTAGAAAACGACTAAACATACTTTTTTTCTTTTTGCTCTGTGCTGTCAGGCTGCCTTTTCTGAAAGAGAAGACATCAGATGAGCTAAATTATGCTCAGGTTGTTGCTGAATCGATATCACAGCTTGGTAAAGTATCACTCATCATTCTTTTTCAAGTATTCCATTTTAATCCCAAGGGATATTGGATTGTAAGGGCAAGGCACACTTGGTGGATTGTCAGCCTGCGGATAAGCACCTGGAAGCATTGAATCCACCCGGGTGCAGGCACACACAGCCGATATCTGCCAACAAACGCGAGACTTGGCGCTTGTTGGCGGATATTGGCTGCCTGTGCCTGCACCAGGGTAGATTCACTGCTTCCGGATGTAGGCACAACTAAAAGATTTTTTTAAACGTAGGGGCGGATTGTCAGCTTGCACTTACACCTCATGTGCCCTTGTCCTAAACCTTTCCAGTTTATTTAGTTGCATGTTCATTCTTGTAGGGATTAAGTCTAGCTAATTTGAATTTAAAGCAGATGTTTAATCAAACCCTTTCTACCTATTAGGGCCGTGGTAGACGGGGAGATTAGTCGCCTGCGACAAATCTCCCATGTTGCCGGCGACTAATCCCCATGATATGCCATCCCACCGGCTTGAATGTAAATCGCCGGTGGGATGGCATATGCGGCACCGTGATAGTTGCCTTGAGAGGCCCTTATTATAGTAACTGCCCACTGTATAGAAATTTGCAATAAAACAGAGAAATTTAACAAAGCATAGATGAAATATAACATTTCCAGGGAAGAAAACAAAGGACATAAAACATTGTATGTGTTCACACATACTATTATGAACCTTTCATCAAGATCTGAATGTAAATCCAAATGTGATGAAATAATATCCTATAAATATATCAGCTTAGTTATTTATCAGTGATATTATTGGTTCTAAATAAATAAAAATGTTTAAAAAAAAAATATTCTCTAGGATGTATGATGCGGGTGCCAAGTTCCCAAGTGAGGATACAGCTTTGCAGAGCTCTTATCAACTTTTACAATCCAGATCCTGTGATCCAGCAAGTTGAAGGTAAAATTAATTATATGTTAATTATCTGTTAATTGCTTATTAGTAGAACAGAGGTTTTTGGAAACAAGAACTAAACCTTTAACTTTCATTATGTTGCAGATACTTGAGGTTTTTTTTTTTGTTTTTTTTGCTTTTCTGCCTTTCTATACTTTCTAAGAGCCTCAATTATTGGACTGATTTGTGGTGCAAAGAGCAAAAATTTATAGAATTTTGTGTGTCCATAAAAATGTCATAAAGAAGAGATTTAATATATACTGATAAGTGCTTATAGCGAGCCTTCTTGCTTATAGGAGACCTAAGACTTGGAGGGAGAATTGGGCGCAAAGGGCAACACTGTGGTTGCAAGCAAGCAATGGGTTTCATTAATGTAAATTGTGGTTTGTGAAAAAAATTGCAATGCACCAACATTTGCATGTTGCAAATGACGTCCAAAGTTTTTATACGAAATATTAAACTTCTGCAAAATGTATTTTTGGAAAAAGTAATTCATGTTCTATTGTTGTAGAATTTGTATATACAAATGTAATCTTTTTATTGACAGGTTTTCAGCCAACTGCTGTGAATTACAAAGTGCAGATGGCTGAAGCTGGGGGCTTGGCAGAAACTCTGATTTTGTCAATGACTCTGGTTGAAAATCAGCTGCGGGAAAAGTTATCCTTATTGAAAGTGCTTCAACTCTTATCCAGCTCACCGGGTATGTATTATTACTTGGTATATTGTGTGTGCCGGAATAAATAAGACTAGCTAAAAGCACAAAACAGCATATGTATTAAGGATTGTAGGAGCTCTGGTCCAGTTCTAAGGGTAATGCCACACTGAAGCTGTATTTTGATCTATTTGCCTTTTTCTTCTAAACGTGGCCATACACGTAGCAATAACGATCTTTTGTACGACCATTGGTCGCAGGAAAGTTCGTTTCCACCCTCCATTAGAGTTCAGGGCTGAATTGTCAGATATGGAGGTAGAATCAATAGAAATTCTACCTTCACCTGCCAATTTAGCCCTAAACATAGATTTTGCTCGGGCACCTTCAACGGCGCCTGATCAAAATCTTTTAACCTGCCCGATCGACGAGTCGACCGATATCCACATCCTTTGCGATATCAATCGTATTGTCGAGCTGCCATACATGCACTGAATATTGTATGAAACGAAGTTTTATACGATAATATTGGTGCGTGTATGACCAGCTTAACTCTTTGCAGCTTACAAATGGGGCTCACTGCCCTGGCAGCCAAAAAACTATAGCTTGGTGAGGCTTACGTTTTATCGTTATTGTTACTTTTTATAACTTGTTTTTCTATTTAAGTGCTCTCCTATTCATTTACCATCCTCTCATTTAAACTGTTCCCTGGTCACTAAGTTAATTTGGACCCTAGCAACCAGATAGCTGCTGAAAACTCAAACTGCAGAGCTGCTGAATAAAAAGTGAAATTACTAAAAAACTACAAATAATAAAAAATGAAGACCAATTGCAAATTGTCTCAAAATATTACACTCTAATGTACATCATACTAAAAGTTAACTCAAAGGCGAACAACCCCTTAAAGCTAATTTGGTTTTGCCACTGAGCTCCCATTCTCTATATCTTTTGCTGTATCTCATAAATGGTACCTTTTCATGGTTAGCATAGTGTATCTTTTGTTTATTTAACAGAGAACTGCAAGCTTATGGCAAAAGCTCAAGGTGCAAACAGCATTTGCTACCGACTCAGTGATCCAGATCCATCTGGACAATTGCTTTTTCGCTCTTCTGAAATTTTGTGGAACCTGTTGGAAAATGGACCAAAGGAAGAAATAATTAACCAGCTTAGCAACACTGAATGCATCTAGTAAGAATAACACAAAGATATACATATTGTTGGGTTTTTGAGTCGAAATGCACTGACACAGATTCTTGCCCATAGTGCGCTTAAAGATTCCTTTGTTCGTCTGTTGACAAATGGCTACAAACATTATGATCGCCAGCTCAGAAATGATCTCCTGGTTATTGCCACACTGATAGCAGAAAACAGCGTGCCACCATTAATTGTAAGAAAATCTTTTATATACCTAGTTTATTATCTCTTATTTATGTATTGTAACTTATTACATTATATTTTTTTTTGAGATTTAATCTGTAGTACCAGTCTGTGTTTCCGATAAAGCATTTTATATTGAAACGATCTGGTTTCTTGACAGTGCTGAAGCACAAAAATTGGAGGTGTTAATTATATGCCAAAGTGATTTTTATTAATTCAGAATAATAATTTCTAAACCATATTGCATGTATTAATGTGCCTAAATGTTATGCCCGGATGAATAAAAGAACCAGTGGTTGTCTGTGATGCTCTTTAAACATAGGAGTGTTTTGTGGCTTCCCTTTGCTTACTATAACTCTCATACAATCACTAAGGCTAGACTGTAGGCCTCATCTTTTTACAGACAGTAGGAAAATCCACCAAAATGCAATACTTCCATCTGATGAAAAACATGGTCTATTGTCAGACTTTTAGGAGCTGGTATATTAGTATATTGGTTACCTGGAATGCATAGTATACACATATCTATTGTTACCAAAATAGCCCACTGGTTGTTATATTTGGCTGCATAGTAAATTGATAGGAAATAGTTTAATTTGGTATATTAAAGGGCAAAGTAGCATGCCAATACTTTTAGTAGTATAAACCTTACCAAACCCAATTGGAATAATAATACTATTAGGAGTGAAGTCATGGACTTATAAACAGTACATGTGTTTGCTTTAATGTAATTTGCTTACCCTTTAGGGCTCTGGCACACAGGGAAGATTAGTTGCCCGCAACAAATCACCCTGTTCGCGGGCGACTAATCTCCCCGAAATGCCATCCCACCGGCGAAAATGTAAATCGCCGGTGGGATGGCATACGCGGGTGACTAATCTCCCCGTGTGCCAGAGCCCTTAGAGAGTCTAAACCTGTGGGGCTGGTTGTGGTCTGTGGTCTCTTGAGGAGTTGTGATAATGTGTGAACCAAGCATTTAGATAGGGCAGTGATTGGGATAGTTGGGAATACAAAATAAGAATAAAATTGTAGCCTGACACCACAATTGTTGTGGTCTAAAGGTGGCCATACATGGGCCGATTCTAGCTGCCGATATTGGTCCCTTATACCGATTCGGAAGCTAATCGGGCGTGTATGGGCACTACTGACGGGCCTGCCCGACCGATATCTGGCCTGAAATCAGCCAGATATCGATCGGGCAGGTTAAAAAATTTAGTCGGATCGGGGACTGCATTGGCACGTTGATGCGGTCCCCGAACCGACTATACCTGTCGTTATAATTCAATTATTTGGCCCCAGGGCCAAACAACAGAATTAGCCTGGATTCTTCTGATATCGCCCACCCGTAGGTGGGGGATATCGGGAGAAGATCTGCTCGCTTGGCAACATCGCCAAGCGAGTGGATCTGAAGGTGTATGGGCACCTTAAGACTCCAATTTGAAAGCTGGAAAGAGGCAAAGAAGAAGAATAATTTAAATAAAATATATTAAAATATACACAATAAAAGATGAAGACCAGAATAGTAGGATTAGTATATAGTAACTACCTGTATAACAATAAACGTTGAGGCTTGCAGAACAATACTTTTTTGACTTTAGGGGTCAGTGGCCCCCATTTAAAATTTGCGAAGAGGCAAATAATTAAAAAAAAAATGACGACCAGTTGAAAGGTTGCCAAGAATAGGCCTTCCTATAAAATAGCAATATAGCTTAAAGGTAAATTTCTGCTTAAAGCAAAGAAGATGAGTACTTTACCAAATATTCAGTTCCAGAGGCAGGCTTAAAAATGCCACTGTTGTGTACAGTGCTTCTTTGTGAATTACAGTGTTACAGTAACTTTTCCATTATCCCATTTTAATTCCAAATTGTAATTTCTGCTTAAGGTCCACATGTTTGCTATTATATTTATATTTGCATGAGAATGCATCTTTAATATTCTGCATTAATATTATTTATTACTTTTTATATGATTTCAGGAAAGTGGATTTGCTAAGCAACTTATTTTATTTGCTACATTTTCAGAAGGTAAGAAGTTTCTGCAGAAAATGTATCTTGTAATTAGGATTGCATTTTACTCAATACATTTTTATTATTTAATTAAGTGACCTATTTTTGTTATGTTGTGGTTTTTCTTTTACTTTGTTTAGTAAAAAGTCACAGCCCATTGGTTAAAAGCCTAAAACTATTACACAACCATGAAGACTTTGAGATGAAAAAACTACTATTCAATATGATTGTGGTTTTATCTAGAGATATATCTGCAGTACAGGTAAGAATACAATTATCTGCACCTATTTTATACTACCTTCACAACCCTGATGTTGCTAAACTGAACTGCAGATCTCAGAATGCCTGTGATAGTTTTCCTTTAAGGGAGGCGACAGACGGGGAGGTAAGTCGCCCCACGACTAATCTCCCCGCAGTGCCATCCCACCGGCAAGAATGTAAATCACTGGTGGGATGGCATGCGCGTCGCTACGATTTCCCGAAGTCGCCCGAAGTTGCCTTAAGAGGAAACTTCGGGCGACTTTCAGAAATCGCAGCGACACTACATTGCAGGGAGATTAGTCGCCCACAGCATCAAAGATTTGTTCTGTCACCTCCCTTCTTTGTCCATGACCATCCTTTTTTTTCTTAGTTATTCAGTGATGGAAAAGTGATGCTGGCTCTTTTTAATTATGTGAAAGCCAATGAAAAACCCGGGAAACATGACTGGCCTGCTGCTCGTTTTGAAGACTTACAGCTTCATGCCATAGCAACCCTGTCAACAGTAGCACCCCTGCTATTGGAAGATTACATGACATGCCAAGGAAACACTCGCATCCTCCTTTTCTTGGAATGGTGTGCAAGCCAAGGTAAGACAATGGATTATGCTAAAGTAATTTACTGTGCAAATTTGAGTAAAAAATCATAGATATTCTC
Source organism: Xenopus tropicalis (assembly GCF_000004195.4). Classification (NCBI taxonomy): domain Eukaryota; kingdom Metazoa; phylum Chordata; class Amphibia; order Anura; family Pipidae; genus Xenopus; species Xenopus tropicalis. Next base: position 29,102,937 of record NC_030682.2, read on the forward strand.
ATTTATGAAATAACGTTCTGGATTAAATATTTTTCTGTTTTTTTTCGCACACAGCATTTTTCTTTTCTTTTTTTCAAATGGAGAGCATGTTATATAGTTCTAAAACTACAATAAGTATTAATATATCAACCTGCAATGAATAAACACTCTGTGCTGGTATCATCTGTGTAATTAACTTTTATCTTGTACTAGATACATATTTTGGTCAAGGCAACTGTTTCCATGGTACAGGAGGTCGAGGCAACAAACATGCCCAGATGCGCTACTGTTTGAGGCTGCTGAGGTCTGTAGTGTCCATAGGGGATGAGACTGTGAACCAGGACCTGTGTGATCAGGGAGCAATTAACCAGTTCCTAGGTAAATAAAAACATATTCTTTATAATTGCTTCTCATAATGCAGTTTAGAACAGGAGGGATTGTATTTATACACAGTCAAATAAAGTACATGCCTTAGCCAAAGCCAAGTCCACACAATAGCATAGAGCTCTTTTGTGGAAGTAGACTCATTGAAAATGATGAGTAGAATTATTGCGCTGCATTAAAAAAAAAAATTCCATTGTAATCAATCAATTTTTTTCAAAAAAAGAACTCAAAAATTCATAAACTTGGTTTTTGATAAATATGTCTGGGATCAGGTATACTACAGTGTAATGCACCTAACAAGAGCCACCACTACTGTGAAAAGTGTGAGTAAGCTGCAGAACTTGTGGTATAAATTTGGGCACAGCATAACATCCCCCTAAACAGCAGGTCTAAAAGGCGGTTCTCTAAAGTCAATTTATATTTTGGACTTGTGTAGTCTCCCTAACACTATGGTGCATATTTATGTTCAAGTATGCCATTTTTCCATGATTCGAGAAAATCACAGCTAATATTGCAAATTCAGATTTGTGTTTTCCAAATTTTAATTTTTAAGATCTACATGTATAAACTGCTATGTACAGTATATAGTTGGCTTTCTCATCTAGAGTTGACAAGATGAAGGGAACAAGGGTAGGTTACACAGTTATTTAGATGGCCTAATCACCAGTGCCTGGGGATATGTAGGGTGTGAAAGTTACTGACGTCTCTTGCCTCTTCTAGGAAAAATGCGTTTTGTACCCTCCAGGTTATTTTCTCTCATGTCTATGGTTGTGCTTGCAGAGCACTAAGCGTTACATTTACAGCATATATACCAGAGTTCCTGCTTGGGAAACACAGTGACAAATTAAGGCTTGTAATTATATAAAGACTGGTTGCAGCTACAAGAATCTGTTTTGTCCCTGGCATGGTAGGACTATTATGCTTACACAGGAAATATACAGGTAGCCGCTACTCCATTCTTTCATTAAAACACAAGTTCGAATAGGAAAAATTCGGATTGGATACGATAATTTCTCAAGATCGCAAATATCACAAAAGTGCTTACGAAAAAATCGCATTAGTCACGATAATATCGTATTGGCAATCTGAAAATTTTTTCGTACCGAACGATTGTAAACAGTGGCAGAACCTTTCCGAATTTTTCGCCCAAGTTGCACAGGCGTACGAAAAAGTCGCACAAGCACGAAAAAAATGGCGAAAATACGCTCGGAGCGTTCCAATGAATGCTCCGAGCGTTCGTCTCTTAATAAATCTGCCCCCATGTGTCAAAGACTCACTCCTCAAGTCTGCACCTATTTAAAGAAAATAATTTTTTTTCCTATCCACAGAATCCCAGTCATCATAATATATTCTTTTATATATAGTTAGGCAGGAGAAAGCAAGCACTCACAAATAAAAGTAGATAACATGGCCTGGGTGCAGTACTAGTCAAACAGCAAATCCACAGTCTGTAATACTGCACTCACATGACTTAGGAAAATCGAGTGGTTTATTGAAATGTAGAACTACTAGTTCTATGTTTGAATAAATCACTTGATGTTCCTTAAGTCCTGAGTGGACTGTGACTTTTTTTTTATAAAAAAAAATAGCAGATCTATAAATGTATGTGTATGTAAGATAGAGTTCTGTGTCCCTGGTACTTGTGGGGCACTGTGCTCACACTTGAATGGGCCCCCAAAAATAGCCTTTTAGACATAAAAGCACATAAAAACAGCCTCATAAATAAAGTATCATAAAAATTAAAATCCGGTACTTTTTTTTTTTTTTACTACAAAAACACTATATTGCAAGAGTTCTGTTTCTCAGTAATAAATGTGTTTGTTTATATATAAGGAATACTCGGGAAAATTGTTAATGGTTCTGCTGAAAATGAAGATGCTACACTCCTGGAAATCCAGACCGATATACTATTCATTCTGTCTACACTCTGTGAAAATGACCTTCACAGAAAGGTTTGTGTGCAATGCAAATTCATAAAGAACAGCACTTACTCCTTACCATTAGGTCTGTTTATAGTATTCTGTTCAACTGGGCTCTGTCATTTCTTCAGGTGTATGATAGTTATTGTACATTCTGTTTGCATGGATTGAACCAATATGACATATCCAATGCTGTATATACCCACATTTTCATTATGTTAAAGGCAGGGAGAGATTTTGAAATGTACATTTTTACTGACCGATAACTGATATTAGGCATACTTAGTGATTTAATTAAATGCAAACTAGCTCAGTCCAGCAAATATTTTGTAAGACAGGACCTTTTACACCCCTTTGTATAATGTGCAATATTTTTAGCTTCTGTATTCAACACAATGCAAGCAGACTGTTTTACGTGGCCAAAAAAAGCAATAAAATGTTACCTGTAGTAACACATGTAGACATAAGGAAACCTTGAATCACTTGGGGGGTGAAAAAAATTTAGACACCCCCCACTGATTGTAATCAGTTGCCCGATACCCCAGGCCTCTGCTCCTTGTAGCAGAAAACAGCATTGTCCCACTTCTGTGCGAGCACCATGGAGTGATCCTCTTCTTCCACTTCATTTTTTTCTTCAGCTTTTTTGTTAAACTTACACTTTTCCCTATACTGTGTATGCACACCTGTGTGACGACAGAAGCAGGAAGAAGATTGCTCTGTGGTGCTCACACAGATGTACCAGGGTTAATGCAGTTTTCTGCTGACAGGGGCACCGGCCTGGGATATCAGGCAAGTGATTAAAAAAACTGAGGGTGCCTAACCCAGTGATTCAAGGTTTACTTCTCATTTAAGGACCATTAACTTACTGTGTATACTGTAGTTGCTAAGATTAGACAGGGTTGATTAGGCTGCTGATGTGATCTTACCATTGCTCTCTTTGGAAAGCATCTTGCACTGATTCTCTGTATTTTGAACACTATACTTAGTAGAGGTGATCTAACCACTTATGGAGCCATAGTCCTTGATGTCAAACAGATTGCTTTTTAGCTTTTTACAATATACCTATTGTATTGAATGTATATAGAGCTACTAGTGAAAACAGAGAGCAGACATTGCTAGAAATAAAAGTAAATATGCACAGTAACAAAAGTATACACGGTTATTAAAGAGAGCTATCTACCTTTAGGGGTAATGTATTTATTATTGTTCCTAATGTATAAGCTTAATGTTTAATGATATTATTTTGCATGAAACAGGATTTATTTGGATCAGAAGGGGTGGATGTTCTTCTTCAGCTACTAAGGATGAACCATTCTAAGTATTATAGTGGACTTGGCCACAACAAACTTATATTTTGTACTCTGGACTGTGTTTGGTGAGTGCCTTTCAGAATTACTAGTTAACAGATAACTATTAACACTGTTTGAATGATCATTAATATATCTTTATTAAACAGATCCTTAACACTAAAACGTGTTAAAACAGTAACACCAAAAAATGAAAATGTTTTAAAGCAATTAAAATATATTGTACTGCTGCCCTGCAGCTGGCCATACACGCACCAATAGTATAGTATAAGACCTTGTTTCGTACAATATTCGGTGCGTATATGGTGGACCAACAAGACAACCGATATCACAAAGGCTGCGACCAATGGTTGCAGGAAAGATTGTAATTTCTACGTGTATGGCCACTTTAAGCTGATGAGACTTTAGTGAGGAGTGCTAACTGTGTACTAAAGATTAAAACAAACCATACTTAGATGTATACATTGAACATACACACAGATTTCATACTGTTGACTGAACAGGAGTTGCCTACTTCTACAATGTTATGCTTACTGTGTGCTTTTGTCTGTGCTACTCCCTGCACATAACTGTAGGTTCTTGTTTATTATGTAATATTTCTGTAAAGCCATATTTCGGTATAAACAGTTACTTGAAAAATGTACTAACAATAAATTTCCTTCATTTGTTTAATAAGGTGTTGTGTAATCGGATGTTTCTCGTCTGAGGACTATTTCCTTGAAAAAGAAGGCATGTTTATCATTTTGGATTTACTTGCTGTGAGTATAGTTGTGCTTGCAATCCATAATATGTATGTTATACTAGTTAAAGAGTAAGTAATATATTTAAATGATCCCAGCCATGCCTTTTAAGTCCAAAAATACAATGGTATGCAGGCCTGGACTGGGATACAAAACAGGGCCCTGGCAAATCAAGTACACAAAGGCCCAAACAGCCCCATCATCCCAGTAAGTAACTGTTTAGGGAATCTTACAGCAGCTCCTTTGGTATTTGCCAGATCTTACAGAATGCCAGTCAGGGCCTGATGGTCCAAATTCTCCCCTAATCCACTCCCCACAAACTCTCACCTGAAAATATGGACTGCACATCAGTCTGGCCCAGTACTGGAACTGCGTGCCCCACAGGATTTCTGTCTGTACCAAAGATAAATGATTTTGATGTGCATTGCCTTCAGATTTATGCATATGCCTTACAGACCCCATGATAGGCCTGCCCCAGAAAAAGTTATATACTATTACTGTACTAACTGTGTAAATATCTGACATGTTTAAAAATTCATTATAGTATTGATATTAGTGGTCTGACTGTAATATTACCTTCTTACATGCTGTTCTATGTACAGTGGAGATGTGTGGAAGAATAATATAATGTTGTATCTCATTCCATGAAATCCCATTATTACTAGTGATCCAGGATTTAGTTCAGGTTTTGTAAAATCCTTAGAGGCATATTTATTGCAGTGCAGAAGCCAACATCACTGGTGATATTGCCCATAGCAACCAATCAGCAATTAGAATGTAATTTTCACCTACAAGTTAGAAAAAGTATACAAGCAATGCATTTTTTTAAAAAATGCATTCTTGTAATTTGGACAATTTATGTATGGCCAAATCCAAAAATAATGGATTTGCTGGTTCCCTAATTATTCACACTTGACACGTGCAAGGGGACTGGGCTGTTTGTGCAATAACAAGGAGTGTGCAGAGGTGGTTCATGCTTTGATCCAGCTATTTTTTTCTAAGCTTAATATGAAGAGTATGAATAACCTGGTGCTTGGGATATTGGTGGAATTTTGTGACAACCCAAAGACCATTGCACACATTACAACATGGAGGGGAAAGAAAAATGAGACAGCTCCTAAACTTCTGCTAGATATGTGGATACAAGAAGAGGCAGAGCTTGGAGTAAAACAAGATGAATACAGGCGAATCATTGGTGAGTTTAATTGTAATGAGCAGTAAGTGTATTTGGTTTCATTTAACTTGTCTTCAGGGTAAGAAGGCTCAGACTCAAGGGGATGAAGTGCTAATAAGCAGATAGATAAGGGAGCTGCAGGGATCAAGTGTTGAACTAATTCCATGCAGTGCTGTAAACAGTGCAGAGACAGAAACATCACAAGAGTTGTTGGCCCTATACAGTTTTTAAGCAGACACTGACAAATACTTCTTATCACCAGTAATTGAATTGTCAGTCAAAGCCACCTCCCCCCTTTAATGCATATTAAATTCAGAAGCCTGCATGGTTAACAATTTATATTAACAATCAATTTTGATGCATGCTGCAGACTGAACTGACTAATGTGCAGCCAAGCAACATGTATCTTAATTAATTCATAACGTAATTCATATGCAGGATGTGGATTCAATATATGCCTGGAATTAAAGTGTGGCAACCCTAGCCAACGGATTGGTTTTCATAAATTTATGCAGGATGCTCTGCACTGGCATTTATCACCACTACATGAGTATTGTAGAAAAGAGTTAAATAGGTGTCATGTTTTTTATACACAAAACTGACTGTCTAGAGAGATCTAGAAAAGTTGGAATTACAGTGGCTTAGTGGGTAGCACTGCTACCTTGTAGTGCTGGGGTTCTGAGTTTGATTCCAGTCAGAGCACTATCTGTAATGAGTGTGTATGTTCTACCTGTGTCTGCGCGGCTTCCAACTGTACTCTTTTTCCCACACTCTATAGCCATATGGGCAAGTTAGCTGACTCCTGATAACCCCACTGTAAGTGCTTGTAAGCTCCATTGGAGCAGAGATGGATATGAATGATGTATAATGTCTGTAAAATTCTGCCGTAATGTGTTGGTGCTATATAAATACCAGGAAATAAATAAATGGTGTGTCTTACAGAAGCATCCACTTTTGTTATCCGCCTACATTAAAGCTGTGCTGTGATTGCCATGTTGGGAACTTTTTAACTATAGGTAAAATATGCACTTTACATGGTCGGCATTTTGACTCTCTGTTAGATTGTTAGTTCACCTTAACATAACTTTTAATATGATGTAGATATGTAGATATTGATATTCTTAGACAATTTGCAATTATATAAAACATTCTAAGAGTTAACTTAAAGATGAACCACTCCTTTAACATCTTCTGAATGATCTTTTTCATTATAATGACAAGATGCACAGAAGCCTTTAGCTGGACAACTCCAAGAAGACCAGGGTGTAACACCACTACCTGCCAACTGCTTCAGCTTCGCTGTCATGGAAGTATCTGAGAACACGCGGGCCAAAATTTATTCTGTATTTTCTAAACTTGGTAAGGACCTTTTATAGTAAATGTATATTGGAAATGTTTACACCCTTAAAAGAGAACCCCCACCCCCAGGTAAAAAAAAACCCTCTCAACTGCCCTCCATGGCCCCCATAGCTCCCTTTCCGCACAAACTATTACATAGAAAAGTGTCCCTATTTCAAAAACCAAGCTAAAAATGCAGAGCATTGGAGTTCCCAGACACCATCTTCTGTCCATTCCGATACTCTTTGGGTCTCACCACCAGAACGGACCCTGCAAGCCTGACTAGCCCCAACTGTGCATGCTCTTGCAGGGTCCATTCGGTGGTGAGACCCAAAGAGTATAAGAATGAACAGAAGATGGCGTCTGGGAACTCCACTATGCTGCTCTGCTTTTTTAGTTCAGGTTTTCTAATAGGGGCACCTTTCTACATAACAGACTGTGTGTGGAGGGAAAGGTGAGGGGGGCAGATGAAGGGCAGTCAAGGGGGGCTGTTTGTACCTTGGGGGGTTTAGATCTCCTTTAACCAATTCTCTCTTTTACTAAATATCAAATCCTACAGTGAAATGTTATTCTCTGATATTTTTATTTTAAAGAACTTGAGACACAGGATTACTTTTCTTAAAGGAGAAGTAAAGGTACAATCACTGGGGGGGTGCCAAAATGTTAATGCAATTACTTACCTTATACCCCGTGCTGGTGCTCCTGTTAAGAGAAAAGTGCACCATCCCAGGGCAGCTGGGAGCTAGCGATCCTCTTCCTTCTTCTGTTCAGTGATTTTACTTTTCCTTCTCCTTTAATGTGCCATTGTTTTGTGTTAGAAATAAATCTTTAGAAAAGTGAGGTACAGCCCTTTGTGTTCCAATAGTGCAGAGATTCCCAACCTTTCTTACACGTGGGCCACAGACAAATGTAAATAGACTTGGAGAGCAACACAAGCATCATAAAAGTTCATGGAGGTGCCAAATAAGGGCTAAGATTGGCTATTAGGCAGCTCTATGCACACTATCAGCTTACAGGTAGTAAATCTTGTTTATATTCAACCAAAACTTGCCCCCAAGTCAGGAATTCAAAAATAACTACCTGGTTTGGGGGCACTGAGAGCAACATATAAGGGGTTAGTGAGCAACATGTTGCCCCCGAGGCACTGGTTGGGGATCACTGCTATAGTATGTATGTATGTATAACTTTATTTATAAAGCGCCACAAGGGTACGCAGCGCTGAACAGTCGTACAGAATACAAAATTACACACAGGGAGGACAAGTGATATAATAAATAAATACAATAAAAACATATATGTATATATATATAAGTGCCATGTGGTATGAGACACAGTAGGAAGGAGGTCCCTGCCCCGTAGAGCTTACAATCTGAGTGGTTGGGTAACATACAGGCACAAATTGGAAGGTAAGAGTGCACCAGGTATGGGCATTTGCCCTTAAGTGCAGGACTGGGCAAAATAATGTTTTAGTGCTCCAGAAGGTAACAGCTGAGCTGTGGGTGAGTGTTCCCTACGGAGGGATTCAGGGATAGAGTTCCAGAGGTAAGGAGCAGCGAGATAGAAAGGTTTAAGACGAGAGAGCGCAATGGGTGTGGATGGTGTAAAAAGACGGAGGCTCTGAGAGGAGCGGAGGAGACGACCAGGAACATGCAGGGAGACCAGTGAAGAAATGTAGTGAGGAGCAGAGGAGTGAAGGGCTTTGAATGTCAGCAGAAGGATTTTGTAAGCTATCCTTTGCTTAACAGGCAGCCATGCAAGAGAGCTTAATTGAGGCTGAGCAGGTTCCCTCTTCGGAGAGAGCAGGAGGATCCTGGCAGCAGAGTTTAAAATTGATTGCAGGGGAGAGAGGTGGGAGTCTGGTTAACAGGAGATTTCAGTAATCTAAGCGGGAAAGGATAAGGGCATGGATTAGTGTTTTAGCTGTCGCTTGTGAAAGAAAGGGGCGTATCTTGGCAATATTGCGGAGGAAAAAGCGGCAGGTTCCAGGAGTTTAGAGGCTAGGGGCAGGAGAGAGACGGGACGGTAGTTAGAAAGGCAGGATGGGTCCAGTGTAGCCTTTTTAAGAATGGGTTTGACACATGCTTGTTTGAAGAGAGAGGGAAAAGTACCAGAAGCCAGAGAGGAATTGAATATGTGGGTAAGAGCTGGAGTAAGGGCAGGGGCACACTGTTTTAGTAGGGATGAGGGCATAGGATCCAGCGAGCAGGTAGTAGGCGGAGAGGATCGGAGAAGCTGAGAGACTTCAGACTCTGTTACGAGATTGAAGGAGCTGAATATGGAGAGAGGAGATTTAGGAAGGTTGAGATTACTGGTATCTGAGGGTTGGGAAAATTGCTTGCGGATAGAATCGACTTTGCTTTTAAAGAAGTCAGCAAAGTCCTGGGGGGTGTGTTCAGATATGATTGAAGGATGAAGGATGAAGTAGCGCGTTAAATATGGAGAATAAGAGTGTCTCACTCTGCATGCAGAACTGCCATCATTAAGCACCAAAATACTGTTTTTACTAAATATATACAAATACATGATAATATTTCCTTTACTCATAAATACTTTGTGCTGTTTTGTTTCTAATCCGTATTAAAGATGGTAATTTACAGGACCCTTTCTGTTTTTAGGCTTTGAAAACCTTCCAGGGTTGTCTGTCCTGGATTATGTCACGCTTAGCGTAATAAGTCGATATCTTGATTTCAAAGTAAGTATACTGAGCATAACGAATCAGCCTAAAGGTTCAGCACATATATAACAGTAATGATCCAGGCTTTCAGAGTGGTCACAGGAGATCTTGTTTTTGGATTTTGTTAGAAGTGGATTCAGTAGTAGAAGGGATTCAGTCGTAATCGATCAATTTGAAGGTCCACATTATTTTTTTACAATTTCTTTTATCTGTATTTGAGGTATAATGTGTATACAAAACTTTCTATTTTATCTGCATACCTTTTTAATGGGTCAGATGAAAAAAAGCATGACTCTGTGGTCCATAACCCCAGTACACCCACATCTGCCCGCACCATCTATTTTTAGGTAAACCCATTTTTATTTGCATATTGGCAGCATTCCAAATAAGGGCTGCATACATATGAATGTTACATTTCAAAGTGGCCAATTAAAAGCATTGAAAACAAGAAGAATCAGCTGAATTCCAGAGAGTTTTATACATCATTTATTTTTTATACTGATCCCAAGGATTGTTTAACAGTTTTTAATGACCCAGTCAAGATGACTAGGGTTTAATTTACCTCCAGCAACCAGGCAGTGGTTCGGATGACAGACTGGTAAATGAATAGGAGAGGCCTGAATAGAAAGTTAGGATGAATTTGTATGTGTTAGCATAGGAACTATGTGTTTGGAACTATGTGGGGCAAATTTATCAAAAAACGTACCCATATTCTGTTCATTCCTATGGGATTTTTAGAAGCGTATTTATAAAATTGTGAACTCTAACTTTCACTCATTGATAAATACGCTTCTAAAAATCCTATAGGAATCGATAGAAAGTGGGTTTTAATGTATTGAGCTCTAAACTCACATTTTGATAAAACTGCCCCTATGTGTGTTTTTTAAGGTTGGGGAAATATGGCACGAAATCAGAGATGAGCTGAAAGAGGAAAATATCCAGCCAGTGACATCTGACCAAGAAGCCTTGGATATTATTATAAAATCAGCCGAAAACACATGTAAAATGGTTGCCTGCCACCAGACTGAAATTATTGAAAACTACCAGCAAATGGAGATCCAGGAGGAACAGCAGAAATATGCAGAGGTAAATCTGCTAAGTGATCTGTCTGTTTTCACTAATGTTCAACAGGCCCTCTCTAGAGATGCACTTAGTGCTGCAGACATTGTACAGCTATGGGATCCGTTATCTAGAAACCCATTATCCGTGAAGTTAGAAAAACTACAGAAAAGCCATCCCCCATAGACTCCATTTTAATCAAATAATTTAAAATTTTAAAAATTATTTCTTTTTTTTTCTTTAATAATAAAACAGTACGTTGTACTTGATCCCAACTAAGATATATTTAATCCTTATAAGAGGCAAAACAATCTTACTGGATTTATTTCATGTTAAAATGATGTTTTAGCAGACCCAAATTATCGGAAGACCCCAGATCCTGAACATATAATAGGTCCAATACCTATACTGTCGTGTAGGTATTTACAGTTCCTGAATAATGTGCTTTCAGCAGTGTTCCCTGTTAAATCAGCAACTGCACTGAAAAAGTGACATTATATTGGATGACAATAACCTTACTCTTTTTAGGCAATAATGGATACAAAACTGAATAGTAACTCCTAAAGAATATATGGAACATTTAAAAACATGGGTATTGTGAAATGTGATTATGGATGTTTATGGCCACTGATATGGTATCTGTCCATTAAGCCTGCAAGCCAATGTATGATTCAGGATGTGTCAATGTATGGCCACCTTAAGGGTAATGGGACATGACCACAATTCTGCTCATTACCTTTCCGAATCTGTAGGCGAGTAACAAAAACACCCAAAAATGGCCCCCTAATCAACCTAAAGATCGGTGTCTTTCCATGTTTGACTGCTGAGTTTATGATGTTGCCTTGGAATTGTGCCCTAGGCTGTGCCTTTTCCCTAACAGAACAACTAAACGAAATGTGAAATCACCCCCAGGTGATTATAATCAATTACCTGATACCCCGGGGCCAGTACTCCTGTTAGCAAAAAACTGCACCAGCCTTGGGTATTTCTGAACAAGCACTACTGAGCAACCTTCCTCCTTCTTCACGCCAGGTCCGCATACACAGTAGAGAAAAGTCAAACTTTAAGCAAAAAGCCAGCTTTTTCATTCTACTGTGTAGAGTCTGCTAACAGGAGCCCCAGACCTGGATATCAGTTAAGTGACTATAACCATTGTGGGGTGCCTAACATTTGACACCATCCAGTGATATTACCTTTCCTTCCTTCTTCTTTAAAAAGCTTTATAAAATGTAATTATTTGTTGTTTATGAGAGGTATTCTGAAAACACTTTTATTGTTTAATATTTATTTATTGCTCTTTTTCGAAACCTAGATTCAAGCAAACCATAAGCAAAGTGAGTTAGTGATGAAATCTTGGGATAATTTTGTTGCCCGCACATCTAACTATGAAGCATTAAAGGTAATAACTGTTATAGCCTGCATATTTCTATACCCAGGTTTTACATGGTGGATTTGGTGGCAAAGTATTGTGTCTTGATGTCTCTCACCAGTTACTCAGTTTAGTAACATCAAAGTCAGCCTAAGTTTTCATCCCATATCTGCCTCATTGCCCCATCCTAAACCACACTGCATTCCAGCTAAACCCCACGCTGTGCAGTTTACACTATGCCAGAGTTACCAAGGGCTACATTTATCAACATAGAAATTCACGTTTTTACTGCAATTTGAGTTTTTTGCAGCTAAAATTGAGTTTAAAAAAAAATATATCTAAATATATATAATATACAAATGGGAGATTTTTCAAATCACAAAAATGTGATTTTTTGATCAGTCTGTCTCCCGTTATTGGTACTGATTCTGAACTTTGTGTCTTTGGTCTTAGACATAGCACAGTTTTCCCTGTATTGGAGTTATATGCTGCTGGAAATATTGCAGTTTTGGTTATTGTGTGTGACTCTTTTTTTCTGTCCATCAGTATGCCGCTCCCATTCTTCTCCCTAATGTTTCTTTCCTAACATTCTTATCCCTTTCTCGTGAAAAGCATCAGTCTCACGTGTGCAGAATAATAAGTGAAGACGTATATGCAGTATGTGTGGGTAGTTTCAGCTTAGCTTACAGTTGAGCTTTGCATTCTAAATCTGCTATATTCTCTTATTAATGTTTGTATTTTAGAAAGCAAAACAACTTCAGGAGAAATCAATTGAATCATCAAGACCAAAAGCAAAGCTCAACAATTCAAGTTTCCATTCAACTCAGATATCCAACCTCAATACTACAGTAAGTAAACTCGTACATTGACTTGTTTAGCTACACGTGTGTATGTTCTGAGAGCAATGGAGCAGAGAGTAATATTCCCAGTAGTGTCTGTCGGATTCAAATGTTTGGAAATGCTCGAAATACTGGGTATGTATGTACTCGTCTTCCCATATGATTCTCCACAGTGAGTAAGTCACTTTTGGATTTGAATAAATACTTACTCAGATCGAGCCTGGCCCCGGAGTTCCCCCTGGGCCTGACTAGAACAATTCAGATTCACTCAGAATACTAACCAGACAGCTTTATTTAAGGTATACATTAATACAGAGTATTACAATACAGAGTATTAAGTAATAGTTCATACGTCCTGAAAGCTCATGAGGATCTGGGAGAACAAATTCAAATACAAAATGTTGCCATTTAACCATTTCTTCCTGCATGGGGCTGATCCCATGGCATCCAATCATCATCCTTGTTTTAGCCTAACTGTGTATCTGCCCATCTTTAGGAGAGGCTTAAGTGTCTTGCTGTCTCAGCACAATAGCTCAAAAAAGTATCTCTCTGGCAAAAGAAATCTTCCAAATCAGCACAGTGTCCTAAATGGTATTTGTGTAATTGGTGTTTCTGAGACTATTTGTGACTTTCTTAGCCTTGCACTATGAATACTTGTGACAGGAGACATTGGATGCATTCCTTGTTCTGTATAAACATTCTAAGACCCAAGCAAATAGAAGTCATTGGAATACTTGCGACAGGAGTCATTAAATGCATTCCTTGTTCTGTATAAACATTCTAAGACCCAAGCAAATAGAAGTCATTGGAATACTTGCGACAGGAGTCATTAAATGCATTCCTTGTTCTGTATAAACATTCTAAGACCCAAGCAAATAGAATGGCCTTTAACCATGAAGTCATTGGAATACCTGTGATAGGAGATATTGGATGCATTCCTTGTTCTGTATCAACATTCTAAGACCCAAGCAAATAGAACGGCCTTTAACCATGAAGTCATTGGAATACCTGTGACAGGAGATATTGGATGCATTCCTTGTTCTGTATTAACCTTTAATCCGCCAAAACAGTAATTTTTAGACTGCGCTTCTGGGCTGAAAGGTTGCCTTTACCACTTGAAAGCAGAACTGCTCAGAAGAGCACTATAAGCATGTTTACTTTCATTTTAGACAAGATCCCCTTTAAATTATGATGGAAAATGTCACAAGTTTTATTTGTGATTCCGTGCAAAAATCAGTGCAGCAGCCACTTGGCTGTCCCATGTCCCTCCTGCTGGTGCTCCTGTACTGTTCTACAACTTGAGGATCACATTTTCTCTATACTGATTTTACAGAACTAATGCAATTCCATTAATAATGAGTTTGTTCTTTGTGTTAGGTTCCATGTGGACAGCTTGTGGCTGTAGAAAGCACCCCGTCCCAGCTGACAGGGGGACCCTTAGCTGATACAGCCTTTGCCCTGAAAAGAGTTCCTATCCGCGGCGGAGCCCTACAGAAAGTCAAAAGTACTAAAACATTGGATTAGTTTTCATTGAGCTGTTTTCGAAGTACAGATGTCATTTTAGGTTTTTGGAAGAACATTGCAGCCATGCCCTAACAATGTACAGCTCGGAGATCTTTAAACCTTTTATTAAATTATTTAGAAAAAAATTCAGCATTTCTGTCATTTTAAAATACTTTTTTAAATATATTTTGGCATTGTGTAATGTAAATAGCTTGAAGGAAAATAACAGCTGTTTTAAAGAGTTTGTTTATCATTACTATGGCTTCCAGTACATTTTACATAAAAGTTTTCAAATATCACATCAACAATTTGGTATTTTTGTTAATTTTTTGGCAACTTTTGTACCAGGGAAAAGAAAAAGATAAGGGCCTGGTAATTTCCCCCCAACACTAACCTATGTCACATACAATGCCTGGCTCCCCTACAGTGATGTGAAAAACTATTTGCCCCCTTCCTGATTTCTTATTCTTTTGCATGTTTGTCACACTTAAATGTTTCTGCTCATCAAAAACCGTTAACTATTAGTCAAAGATAACATAATTGAACACAAAATGCAGTTTTTAAATGAAGGTTTACGTTATTAAGGGAGAAAAAATACTCCAAATCTACATGGCCCTGTGTGAAAAAGTGATTGCCCCCCTTGTTAAAAAAGAACTTAACTGTGGTTTATCACACCTGAGTTCAATTTCTGTAGTCACCCCCAGGCCTGATTACTGCCACACCTGTTTCAATCAAGAAATCACTTAAATAGGAGCTACCTGACACAGAGAAGTAGACCAAAAGCACCTCAAAAGCTAGACATCATGCCAAGATCCAAAGAAATTCAGGAACAAATGAGAACAAAAGTAATTGAGATCTATCAGTCTGGCAAAGGTTATAAAGCCATTTCTAAAGCTTTGGGACTCCAGCGAACCACAATGAGAGCCATTATCCACAAATGGCAAAAACATGGAACATTGGTGAACCTTCCCAGGAGTGGCCGGCCGACCAAAATTACCCCAAGAGCGCAGAGACAACTCATCCGAGAGGCCACAAAAGACCCCAGGACAACATCTAAAGAACTGCAGGCCTCACTTGCCTCAATTAAGGTCAGTGTTTACGACTCCACCATAAGAAAGAGACTGGGCAAAAACGGCCTGCATGGCAGATTTCCAAGGCGCAAACCCCTTTTAAGCAAAAAGAACATTATGGCTCGTCTCAATTTTGCTAAAAAACATCTCAATGATTGCCAAGACTTTTGGGAAAATATCTTGTGAACCGACGAGACAAAAGTTGAACTTTTTGGAAGGTGCGTGTCCCGTTACCTCAGGCGTAAAAGTAACACAGCATTTCAGAAAAAGAACATCATACCAACAGTAAAATATGGTGGTGGTAGTGTGATGGTCTGGGGTTGTTTTGCTGCTTCAGGACCTGGAAGGCTTGCTGTGATAGATAGAACCATGAATTCTACTGTCTACCAAAAAATCCTGAAGGAGAATGTCCGGCCATCTGTTCGTCAACTCAAGCTGAAGCGATCTTGGGTGCTGCAGCAGGACAATGACCCAAAACACACCAGCAAACCCACCTCTGAATGGCTGAAGAAAAACAAAATGAAGACTTTGGAGTGGCCTAGTCAAAGTCCTGACCTGAATCCTATTGAGATGTTGTGGCATGACCTTAAAAAGGCGGTTCATGCTAGAAAACCCTCAAATAAAGCTGAATTTCAACAATTCTGCAAAGATGAGTGGCCAAAATTCCTCCAGAGCGCTGTAAAAGACTTGTTGCAAGTTATCGCAAACGCTTGATTGCAGTTATTGCTACTAAGGGTGGCCCAACCAGTTATTAGGTTCAGGGGGCAATTACTTTTTCACACAGGGCCATGTAGGTTTGGATTTTTTTTCTCCCTAAATAATAAAAACCCTCATTTAAAAACTGCATTTTGTGTTTACTTGTGTTATCTTTGACTAATAGTTAAATGTGTTTGATGAGCAGAAACATTTAAGTGTGACAAACATGCAAAAGAATAAGAAATCAGGAAGGGGGCAAATAGTTTTTCACACCACTGTATATCTAAATGCATTGCGGGGGGGAAAGGGGAATTGTTGTGGGTTGGTTGCTGTCTGATAACGGTATTAGAACTCACCCTAAGGGCTCTGGCACACGGGGAGATTAATCGCCGAAGTTGCCTCGCGAGGCTTTTTCGAAATTTTTTGCCGAAATCGCGCCGCCACGTGTGCCATCCCACCGGCGACTTACATTGTCGCCGGTGGGATGGCAGGTGATGGCAACTCGGGGAGATTAGTCGCCCATGAACAGGGAGATTTGTCGCGGGCGACTAATCTCCCCGTGTGCCAGAGCCCTAAGGTTGTCTTTAAAGATACAAATTGACCTGATACAAAAGGTTGTTTTTTCAGTTTGAATAAACTTAAAATGTTACTAAATGTCTGCTTATTTATCAAAAATGTCTCAATCAAATTAAACCATGCTATGACTTGGGAATTATCGATGTGACAGTATGGGCATAATTGACTTGCATCCCCCTATAGAGCATGGTAATGTGAATGGCTGTGGTTTTCTTATATTTCAATCCCAAAGCTTCCAACCCATTAAAAGCCACCTCATCCCTTTAAAATGGAATACCAATAATAACCCACACACTTTAGAGCAGCACCACCCATACCTGCAGGAGGCTGCACTGGTTTCTATGCAACCAAGGAGAGCGCCCCTGAGGAATCAATTGTATAGCTGTTACTTATATTGTAGTAACAATAATTGTGTAACCCTGTTCCTAGTAACACCTACAATTTATCTGGTGCAATCAAATGGATGAGTAGATAGGTTTCCATAATAACCTCGAGAATATTTCCTTACAAGGACTATTGTATATTGAAATTCATGCCATAGAAAATAGCAGCAGGAATAAAGTACCAATCCCATTAAGACCTCACAGAATGCAGCCACAAAGAGGGGAAAAATAGATGAAACCCTGGTGTATTTAGCTTTGAGTGACATTGTACACAAACTTCTTATATTTATCTATCATCAACTCCTAAACATTTATATAGATAGACAATTTTCTGGAAGCTTAATCTAATTCTGAGCAAAATAGAACAGATTCCATTACACAAAGATCCTTAAGGGGCCAATTTACCACTTTTGGGAACATTACCTTTAGGCAGTACGGGAATATGGCTTCACTTCCAGCCGCTACAAGTTGTCGTAGAAGATGTATGCAGTATGAAAGATTACATATCATGGTTTTATTTCATTAATTTAAAGGCTGATCCATAGAAATGTAGAGAGGCAAACTGGGGAGGAAAAAAAAAACTATGTTCCTATTTTATTTTGCATATAGGAGAAGGAAAGTGTAAATCACTTGGGTGTGCCAAGTGTTAGGTACCCCCCCCCCCAGGGATTGTAATCAGTTACCTGATACCCCAGGCCAGTGTTTCTGTTAGATAAAAACTGCCCAAACCCAGGGTTTTTATTGAACACCACAGAGCAATCCTGTTCCTTCTTTATTCAATCCCCCGGGGCTAACACGTGCACATTAGAGTGAAAAGGCCGGATTTTATTTGTTAAAGTTCAGCTTTTCACTCTACTGCGCATTTGTACTCGCACAAAGAAAGAAGAAGGGAAGAAGATTACTCAGTGATGCATGCTAAAGGGTACCCTGGGCTGGGTTTTCTGCTAATGGGAGCACGATACCCAGGATATTGGGCCAATGATTACTATCACTGGGGGAGGTGCCTAACCTTTAGCACCCCCCCCCCCCCCCCCCGCAGTGATTGAAACTTTCCTTCCTTAAATTATTCCAAAAAATCGGAATCCAAATGAAATGATATTTATTCATCTTTTTTTCTTGGCATTTTAAACAAATAAATATAGTGGAGACCTGGAATTTATTAGTCTATAATTACGCTTTTTCCACTTTTCTGTGTTTTTAAACCCATTATATTTTGTTTCAATAAGTAAATTAGTAAAACGTAATAAGTTAAATAAGTGAATAAAACAGCAAGGTATTGTATATTATTTACCAAGACATGTATTCTGTTGAAGACTAAGTGGCTGCCTTATCAAAAACATTCTATTCATTTCTATGGGGGGTTTTGCAAGCGTATTTATCAAGGGGTGAAAGTTATGGGCTTATTTATCAATTTTCGAGTTAGTGAATTTGAGTTTTGTGTTTCTAAATTGAATAAATGCATATTTATTTATTAATACTGAAGACTCAATTGAATGAAAAACTTGAATATCTTGAATTTTTTGGGTTTGCAGACTTAAAAAAGGCTTGACTTGGCCTAGGACAACTCCCATTGAATTAGAAACTCGCAGGCTTTTAGATGGCACATTTTAACATTCGAGTTTTCGGGATATTTTGCACTTAATAAATACCAGAATTAGTGTTTTTGAAACATAATTCAAATTCAAAGTTTCTTTAGCGCAAAAATACTCAAAATGGAAAAAAAAGATCAAACTCAAACTCTGATAAATCTCCCCCTTAGAGTTCACCAACTGATAAATACACTTCTTTAGATCCCATAGGAATGAATGGAACGTGGGAGAGTTTTTATGTATTAAGCTCTAAACTTTTGATTTTGATAAATCTGCCCCATAATTGTTAACGTCATGCATTTCAGGAGTTTCACCCCTGTTTTGTCAATAAAACCTATTTATATTTGTAATAGTAGATTTCTTTGTATAGCTAAAAGTGATTATATATAATGTTGAAATCTCAGGGGATGTGGGCCACAGAGCTGTGAGTGCAACAGGGTCACACATGATTTCTGTGTTTGTAGGAAAGCGATAGGCTCAGTATCAGGGCTCACCTGTTCATTAAGGGACCTTATCAGCTGGGTCACACGTATCATAAAGCAACGGCACACAAACCGGAGCCACTCACAAACCTGTGTTATCATCAATATATGGCTAGTCTGGGTGGCTGAATCTTTCGTGATATTGGCTTGTTTTCTGAAATCAGAGATTATGAGATGTGACAGCTTTCGTTAGGTTAAACAGATAGCGGCCAACCAAGTAAATCGATGGGATCAGTTCAGCCGCACAACCTCATTTAGTTCTAGGAAGGAAGCCTGACTGTACATTACACAATCAGATATTCCCACAGCTTCTACCGCTACCACAGTTACACCATCTTACCTTCAGGAAATGACAGAACCGCAGGGGCACTTGCAATAACATGGCATATTATTTGTTGTTTTATTGGCTCCGTCAGATACATCAATATATCCATATAAGCCCATCATTCACAGCCAGAAGAAACAGTGGCAGAATTGCTCTGTTTTCATAAAAACGCTCTTCTCTCGTGACCCTTTGCTAAAATGTACTGATACACCTGCCTCTAGCCTATTCACATTACAATCGGCAAATGGCCTCACCATCCCAGCTCCTGACATTGATACTTTAAAGGCCTCTAATCGGAGGTTCCTCCAACCTCAAAAGAAGGACACAGATGAGGAGGGAATTTTATAGTTTGCTTGCTGCTTCCTGTCCTCATATGTCACTTGTCATATTAGCTCAGAAGTTTATCTCACCGGAATATAAAGTTTTTGTAAGTAAGATTTTAAACTTTTCCAGCCACTACGTACGTATTCTGGAGCACTGTCAACAGCTGCTCTATGGAATACTGATTTCTACATCTGAGGCTCAGCTTTGTGCCCCTTTGGCCATACTAATTAATACAGGTCTGGGATCCCTTATCCGGAAACCCGTTATCCAGAAAGCTCCAAATTACGGAAAGCCCGTCTTCCATAGACTCCATTTTAATCAAATAATTTTGCATTTTAAAACTGATTTCCTTTTTCTCTGTAATAATAAAACTGTACCTGTACTTGATCCTAACTAAGATATAATTACCCCTTATTGGGGGCAGAACAGCCCTATTGGGTTTATTTCATGGTTAAATGATTCCCTTTTCTCTGTAATAATAAAACAGTACCTGTACTTGATCTCAACTAAGATATAATTACCCCTTATTGGGGGCAGAACAGCCCTATTGGGTTTATTTCATGGTTAAATGATTCCCTTTTCTCTGTAATAATAAAACAGTACATTGTACTTGATCCTAACTAAGATATAATTACCCCTTATTGGGGGCAGAACAGCCCTATTGGGTTTATTTAATGGTTAAATGATTCCCTTTTCTCTGTAATAATAAAACAGTACCTGTAATTGATCCCAACTAAGATATAATTACCCCTTATTGGGGGCAGAACAGCCCTATTGGGTTTATTTCATGGTTAAATGATTCCCTTTTCTCTGTAATAATAAAACAGTACCTGTACTTGATCTCAACTAAGATATAATTACCCCTTATTGGGGGCAGAACAGCCCTATTGGGTTTATTTCATGGTTAAATGATTCCCTTTTCTCTGTAATAATAAAACAGTACATTGTACTTGATCCTAACTAAGATATAATTACCCCTTATTGGGGGCAGAACAGCCCTATTGGGTTTATTTAATGGTTAAATGATTCCCTTTTCTCTGTAATAATAAAACAGTACCTGTAATTGATCCCAACTAAGATATAATTACCCCTTATTGGATGCAAAACAATCCTACTGGGTTTAATTAATGTTTTAGTGATTTTTTAGTAGACTTAAGGCTACTCCTTATTTATATACATAAATATACAATATAATTATGAAATAATTCAGAATGTCCTTTTAATATATTATTATTTCTGAAACATGGCGACCTACAATAAAATGAAATGCTATTATGAAATGTTTTGAGCTGTGTTTATCAGCTCTGAAAGAACATCTGCCAGGCTGAGTAGGTGTAGAATGTAGGTGTAGGTCGGCTGTGTTAGTAATTTAGCTCTAATACTCTGAGATCTGGGCTCAGTCATTAATTAGCTGTGACTATGGCAAGTCACTTACATGGCACTATCTCTGATATATATTATACTCATCATTAGGATTACAACATCACCTGCATGTTATAACCCCTAACCCCTGTTTTACTGCTTTCCAGAGACTGAAGATTGTTTCGAGTTAAATGTGATTGAAGAAAATGTTGCTTTTCATAGAGTGCCAATGCGTGATACAGCTGCAGAGCAACTTGCATTTAATAAATAAGAGGCCTATTTATTAATACTGATGCTATGTGCAAGGTCCAAAAACAGGTATTAAGTACCCCATTTTTTTTTTTTTTTGCCTTTGTACCTTGTCTTGTGTCTTGCACTCAAAGAGGCTCATTTTCAATACACTACTCAGTATGCAAAGTTTATAAATGGCTGCAGTTTTTCTTTGAATTGTTTGTACTTTGCACACTGCATAGTGCATTGTGTAAATAGCCACCAAAACGGGAGGGCGGGGGGCAACCAACACTTAGCTGCCCTTTAACTTGTGCATCATTCAGATGGGCAAGTTAGGAAGTGTCAGTCCAATTGGCAGGCACTAATGACAGGGATAGCCGAGCATCCTGATGCTGCATTCTGCTCCACACACCGGATTGAGTGCAGCTTAACTGCTCCAGCACTTGTCTGTGTTCGCTAAAACTGCTTTCAAAGTAGGTGGTGGGAGGATGTTCCCTAGCATAGGTGTTATTTGGAAATGCAGGCAAGGGGCACCAGGGGACAAGATGCTGAGGAGTCTTGCGCTTACCCCCTGCCATAGGGCTCCCTTGCTCTCTTAGTCGGGCACAATAAGCACAGAGCACTCTCCATTGACTATTGCCACAGGGGCAATTGCTCCGTGCATGGGGCTTAAGGAAGCAATTTTGTGCCTCTTAGTACTTCACATGTCACCCATGGCAATGGTTTATGAGCCCTACAAAGTTGTACATAAATATAATTCTTAAGCAACATTTAAGAATATGCTTTTCAAATCAGCCAACCTGGGCAATTTCATGAGAAATCATTTGTACAACTGAATTGTGTTTATTTGGAAACAAAAGGCACATACATTTCATCCTTTTGTTAAGGTGCAAAGAAAATCACAGAATTGCTGTTTCTCTTGAATACAAAATATACTTTTAATCTTTGATACAGATATATAAATAGATTACATATTGATTAGATGCATACTCTGTACAGCAGCCGAGTACAATTGATTGTGCAGTTTATTATTTAGTTTAATGACTTTTTAATTACACTGAGATTTCCAGCTGCAATTTGTAAGAAAAATTATCTGATTGTACAAGTTTATACATTTCAGACCTCGGGATCCTTAATAACTCAGTTTAACAAATAGGTTTGTGTATTAAGATAATGATACCATTACACCAAAAATTTTTGTTTTTAATCTATAAAAGGTTTTCTTGGAATTGGGGAAAATTATGAAATAAACTGAACAAATAGTACTCTTCAATGCATTCCAGGGTGACTTTTCAATGTGGCTTTGTTCTTCTCTGTTCTGTTGTACCTCGGTCATGTAACCAGTAGTCTGAGTAGTTGGTGAAATTTATGGGGGTACCTATGCTAAGGACCGTTAGTAGTGAAATGTGTGTGTGCATACTGTAGTTATTTACAGCCTTGATAATGTTAAAACTATACGAGCAGCACAAGCACCATAAAAAGAGGTGCCAAATAAGGGCTGTGATTGGCTATTAGGAGCCTCTATGCACACTATCAGCTTACAGGAGGCTTTATTTGGTAGGAAATCTTGTTTTTATTCAACCAAAACTTGCCCCCAAGTCAGGAAATAAAGGTCTCAAAGGTCTCTGCATCAGGGCTATGCCACATTGATCAAACAAGAACTGAATTCTTAGGAGTAGACCAGGGACCATGAGCAACCCTAGTTCTAACTACACCTGATGATGTGCCATAGGATTTATTCTAAAAAATATGGGATCTCTATAGGAGCAGGTTATTTCCAGATACATTAATACAATGGTCTAAAACTAAGCAAAGGGAATGCAAACTTCGGCACAGCAGATGTTGCAGAAGTACAGTTCACAATGTGCCTCTGGCTTCAGGGCTGACATAGGGAGGTTGGGAACCATAGCTCCCTAATACCCTGAGCACTGAAGTTTCTGGGAACTGTAGCTTAAGAAGTCTGAAGGACCTAGTTGTCTGCACCAAAGAAGATTGAACCAAAAAAGAAAATTGTGTCAAAAGTTCACCAGATTCCAGACTGCTGTGCTGGTCTGCAGAACTGCATTGACCAATCTGTCAGGGTTTGCAATATGCCCAGGTCCACGTGTGGCCAAATTGGATTTATAAATTTAAGGCAATAAGCCCAGGATGTCCACACTCTGTCCCTCCAACTGTTTTTGTGATGGACTGTGCTGGTTGAAAACAGGCCAACCAAAAATGAAGTGGCAGACTGGATGGATTGAGCCACAGTTCATGCAGCTCAGGATTATGGACACAAATATCTCAGTTACTACACTGGGAATGTTGGCTGTCATTTTATTAAGACAGCACCCTGCTTCATGAAAATAAAAAAGGCAGCATGTGGCTCTGGGCTCCCCTATGATGGGGCAAGATGGTGGGTGCAGTCATGTCAGGTAGCATAATGTCTCTGATCATCTCTACCCTACATCCCAAACATCTAGCAGATATTGGGCAATAACATTTTTTTTTA
Source organism: Xenopus tropicalis (assembly GCF_000004195.4). Taxonomy (NCBI): domain Eukaryota; kingdom Metazoa; phylum Chordata; class Amphibia; order Anura; family Pipidae; genus Xenopus; species Xenopus tropicalis. Next base: position 29,126,751 of record NC_030682.2, read on the forward strand.
CTTTGCACCCTGCCTTCCTGGATAATTTGCCACAGGACTCCGCACTCTGTATTGGAGGAAGGCACATAGGAGGAATCAATTCACTATTTGTCTGAATCATTTGAGGAGGATTCAGTATTCTGCCAATCCATGAGTTTTGGATTTGGTTCGTAATTTGTCAGTTTGTCTAAGTAAATTCTCACCTTTTGACAGAAGAAAGAAATGAAAATGAAGGTTGGACTTCTCCCCAAACTAAATGAAGGTTTTAGTGCTTGAATGTACAGGATTCATGTACATTGTATGTTTTATTTAGCAGGTAAAAAGCACACATGAAATAAACTTCATTCAAAAATTATTATCAAATGAATAAGAGGATTTTGATAAAGTTACCTTTTAATGTTTTATGTATATCAGGGAAATGGTTTGGGCTGAGTAGTTCTCTTCGACCCATACCATGAGATATGGAGAGCACACAATCCACATATATGTCCCAAAAGTCCTGGGCTAACCCATCAAACAGTGCATTATGCTTGGGATTGGCCGATTCCTTTAGGTAGACCATGAAGTCCCAAAGGCCTAGGATTGTATCCGCCATTCTGAGCTTTTTCATTTCTACCAGTTTGCGTGATGAAGACTCCCAGCACTCGTGGTCAATTTCACCAAGGCTCCCAGCGTTCGGATGGCCTTGCACATCTTTGTGATAAATCGATCTTGTATTGACTGAAGTCACCATGAGCAAGCAGACAAGCTGGATGTACCGGCTGCTAGCGGCAGATTCCATGTCCTGCAAAACAATATTGCCAATATGTGTAAGAACAGAGACCCACGGGCAGATATTTCTACAGCACAGGTACATCCAAAGATACCTCAAGTCAAACTGCATCTGACACAATATGAACAAATTAGAATGGAGTTTATTATATTACCTCTTTATTTCTAGCTTGCTAGACAACAGAAACCTGTACATATGATCTGTTATATTTTTGTCCTCACATAATGGGCATCACAAAAACATGGATCACTTGCACTGACACAATCTGCCATGTGACATTCTGCTATCATTCTCCCACATAGTCATCTTACTGTCCAACCCATCCATTCATTTTTCCTCATTGGAGGTTCATGCCATTCAGCTCTATGCCTCTCCTTCTGTGAGGTTTGCAGTTGTACACTTACCCCCAGAGCCTAACTCCCACATCCTAGCATCCTTATCCTCTGAAGTCCCAACAAAGATTTACAGCCACATTTATATCATCCCCTGCCTTCAAACGTCATACTAGTAGCTCCTAGATTTACACAATGGTGTAGAGCCCCTACTAATCTAGAAAGCCACAACGTAGACCTTCTCTCACCTCTGCTCTGTATCCACCTTTTCCTACCTGATCACACAATCCCTGGTCCCCACTCCAAGCCCAGATTTCAATCCCTCAAACAGGGGCAGAAACCTTCATAACGTATACATACAATATCTCTTGGCCATTCTGCAGCTTCTTCCTTCACTCAACCAAGTTGCTGCCATGTATTACTCTCATTTTCTTCTGTTTTGAATAATATAACACTGATAACTGCATTCCACTCATATTGTACCAATGGACAGTAGGGGCACATAGAATATCAACATTGGTATTGCCATGCCTTAGAAAGCCACCGGAGTGAAACAAATCTAATAAAGACTTCTAGTAATACAAAACCACCTTACAAGAAAACAGGCCACATGTATAAGACTTTTAAAGGCATTTTTATAAATACAGTGAAAACAGGTTTCACCCTTTAAAAAAATATGTTATGCAAGTAAATAGAGAGCTTTGAAATGTCCCTCCAGAAACTGTTTTCAGTCTTTTTAGTTTTTACCTTTTAGTAAATGTTCCCTTTAGATCTAGTAACCAATCAGATCTTTGCTTTCAAACAGGTGATGAGCAAATGTAACCTGCTAAACTGATTGATGATGTGGAGTAAATTTGTGCTTCTTTTACTACATTACTCGCTAATGATGCTTTGTCTTCTGAAAAGGAATCCTACTTCTCCCCTCTCGTATCCACACTGTGCTGCAATCCTAGACAACTTTTCTACACTTCTTAACTCCCTTTTATATTTTCCTATGCATACTGATACCTCTTGTATCTCTTCTGAAGAAATTATAAACTACTTACAGAAAAACACTAAGAAAATCTAAGGTGAGATTAAAGTGACAGCAGGGGCTGGTTTACAATTATATCCAATTCCCTCCTCGCTTGCTTCTTCCCTCACATCCATCATTCTTCTAAAAGAAGAGACTGTCCATTAATTCCCTGTCCCTGAATTCCATCTCAGCACTTCTTCTCTTAATCCTATTTCCTCATTTTTCATTAATATTTACCCAACCCATACATACTGTATGTTCTCATGTATGTCTTTCAACTGCCATATTTTCATCACCTTTCAAATGTGTTGTTGTCAAATCTAACTATACAAATCGCTCTCTGGGTGCTACATATCATTCTAGTCCTTGGCAGGTTTCCCTTCTGCTCAAAAGGACAGAGCAGCTCATGTAGCCTTAATTGTTCCACTAACCTTCCTCTACCTCCTTGAGCATTGTGTCCTTCCTACTCAAAGGCCCTTACAATGAAGCCAAACAACTGACAACCACTTCATAAACAAGCTGCTAATTCCCTAGAGCCTGCTGGAGCAGTCTGCATTTTACAACACAGCCAATCACTAGTGTGAGATTCTCTCATCTATTTGGATCCAGGGCAAATAATGGTGATTTGCTCACTACAAGTAGCAGCAACTCCTGCACCATAACCCTAACTCTTCTGAGATAAAAATGGTGGAGGGAGTCCACCCTTCAGACAATATAATGGCTAACATTTGACCCCAGGCTGGTTCTCCATTTCACTGAAAACTGTGAGCACTTCCCCCAGGGATCCCTTGCAGCAGCCCAGGACCATTTAGTAATGTAACATCATTAGTTACTTTACTGTGCCAACTTCCAGTGTTAATTTACTGCACGTGTTGCAAAGGATCCTCAGTAAATACTGTGTGGCACCCACAGGCAAAGTTCCTACAACCAGTGTGTTTTTCAGCAAACAGGAGAGCCAGTCTGGGGTTCCAGGTTAGCAATCATATTTCCTGGAAGTATCTAACAATTTGGCACCACCCCAATGAATTATGGTACAGTTTTTTCTGTTTTGTTTTTTTTTAATATTAAGGAAAAAAATCATCATATTTCTGTAAAATAACTACATGCATCATTGAACTGCCATGATTTCAAGGAAAATATCTCCCTGTATATGTGTATATTACATATTGCAAGTATTTTAAAGGGGTTGTTAAGTTAACTTTTAGTGTGTTATTGAGTGGCCATTTCTAAGCAACTTTTCAGTTGGTTTCATTGTGTATTTTTAATAGTTTTTGAATTAAGTGCCTTCATCTTCTGACTCTTTGCAGCTTTCAAATGGGGGTCACTGAGCCCAGCAGAACTAAAACTATTGCTCTGCGAGGCTACAGTTTTATAACTCATTTTTATTACTTATCTTCTATTCAGTTCCTCACCTATTCCATATTCCAGTCTAAGATTTAAGACTCCCTGGTTGCTAAGGTAATTTAAACCCTAGCAACCAGAGAGCTGCTAAACAAAAAGTGAAATAATTAAAAAAAACACACAAATAATAAAAACTGACGACCAATTGCAAATTGTCTTAGAATATCACTTTTTATATCATTTTTATGTCTGTGCTGTCTATGGAGAACACCTTTTTAGAGCTAAAGAGTATGGCATTTATTATTTAAAGGCCATAATGGTACTGATGGGCATAATGGTGCTGTTTCTATGCAAGTCTATGGGAAGGCTAGTACAACAGCTCAAAGTCACATGAATAAAAGCAAATACAAAGCGAAGGAGAAGTCACACATTACTGTCTATCTGAGGGTCAGTCAATAAAAAAAAATAAGCCTTACTTATAAATACTCATAAATATAGTATTTGTCCTCTATAAGAAAGGACAGAATGTTCATGGTTTGAATATTGTTTCTAATAAAATAAATGCGCTTAAATTATGATTTCAGGTTACATTTTTTTTTTAATAAACTTGCTAAACCCGGTCCAGCTGTGACATTTGGTGAAGCCGCTACCTCCACTTATTACACAGAGATCTCATTTAACTCAATTTACTAGGAAATGACAGTAGTTGATTTCACCTTTTATTTTTCTGTGAGCTTTGAAGTGTTCGTTTTTTGTGGAAAGTAAATGGGAGACTGCACTTAACCCTCTCTCATGTACACAGCTTGCTACTTCTCCTTTAATTCCTGCTGCTTTCTCATGCACCACTCATTTAATAGCCACTTGTTGCACTTGTATGTTTCTCACAATAGGCACGCTCTGTATATATACAGAGCACAATGCCCAGCAGTGTTTGGATCAGTACTCTCTCTCCCTCTGGCCAAAGTCAGGTTATACAATGAAAAAAATAAAGGGGCTATCACCCCCAAAACCTATTTTTGCCTAATGAAAGAGAATGTCATTGTAAGCAACTTTCCAATATACATTCATTACAGCTTTTTAATTTGTTTAAAATGATTTGTAATGGTAATGGCAATTATTGGCAATTACTTTTCCCTTTCTATTCTCTGGCTGCTCTGCATGTAAAACCCGCCACTTCTCCTGCAGGACTGGTAATCAGCTTCCAGGAGTCAGAGCCAGGAGAACAGAGAATGCAAACAGACAGATGCTCCTTTCAATAGCAACTACATCTACAAATAACTTTCAAACCACTGAACATTTTTTATTGTGTAATAGAAAGTTGCTTAGAATTATAATTTCTAAAAAAAAAAAAAAGTTGTTTCTGGGTGAAGGTTCCCCTTTAAAGTCTTGAAAAGCAAAACTAAATATTACCCATAACTACATGTATTTTCCAGCAATACAAACGTTGCCTTGGAGCTGAGACACCAACAAGTCAGCATTGTATAAAACACATCTCATTGTACTGAAACCATATCTTCTATTGGGGAGGGTGTAAAATACACAAACTGCACACTTATACAGACAGCAACTGACTGCATATCAAAAACAGTAGTTTTTTATTATCTTTGTATATATAATACACACACACATATACTAAGTCAACATGCTCACAGATACAGGAGAAAAAATGACATTATTTAACACATATAATATCAAAGCAAAGTTTACTCACGTATGGAGATTATATGGGGTAACACCTGAAAAAAATGCACGTTTACAGCATAAAATGTATCATAAATAGATATATTATAGCAGGTGAAGAAAGACAGATACAGATGATATAGATAATAGATAGATAGATGATAGATAGAAAGATAGATAGATGATATAGATAGATAGATAGATAGATAGATAGATAGATAGATAGATAGATAGATAGAGCTGGGTGTATAGATGGATAGGACAGCTGGACAGATGTTTAGCCTGAAGTGTAACAATGTTTGTGGCACACAGACCTGAGCCGGCTTCTGTTCTAAGAATGAGAGGTAAGAGCTGGACTGCTTAGTGAATATTTATATTGAAGCCCCTCCTACGGTCCTGCATCACAGCAAGGGGGCCAGATATTTGTCTGAGTCAATAGTATTTCTAATGTAGAACAATGTGTTATACATGAGATCACAACAGTGAGCAAGCTTGTGCACAGGGCAACAGCAAGTGGAAATAACTCATAATGGGCACACTCCCCACAGAATGGCTCAATGCAAAACTTGGGGGGGAACCTACATCATGTCTATAGATAAACACACACACACTAGTGCAAGTGGAAGTAAATAGAGGGTGGTTTTGCAGAACTAAATTTACAAATGTGATTTCTGAACGTGAACAGTTTATGAATAACACATTGATAAAATATATTCTCAAGAGTAAAGTACTAGCTATTTTACCTTAAATAGTTTATAACCCTCCTTTGCATTTTGACTGGATTTAATTTAAGAGTGTAAAATGATTTCCATTTACATGAGTTTCTGAAATTAGCTGCAGATTCTGCCTTGCAGAAAGGCTTTTTTGCTTTTTTCCTTTATGTCATAACCTTCTTTATCGCCTCTCAAGCTCTATAATCTCCCTACAAGCTATGGATGCGGCCTGACATCCCAATATAAAATGACATTTTTGACTCATTAGAAATGAAAACACCAGAGCTTAATACTGAAAATATCTTTAAAATACGGCCTACACACACCATGGCACGGCACAGAGGGCTTTAGTGCAGCCTGCGCTTTGCGCCTCACACTGAATTTGGCTGTACTAAATGCCTGCCATTGTCCTTTCATCTCAAGATCCTAATGTCCTGGGGAACTTTTAACAACAGCTGCCCAAACTTTCATCTTGACTGACTTTAGCCATGGTGTTGGCTTGCTGACCAAATGCATAGGGAAATAATGACATCATCCTATGTTGCACCGGTGGTTGTTGGTTAAGTGAGTTTCTAGGATTTGACACTCAAGACTGGTGTTTGGACCTCTAAGCTGTTTACAGGGTAACCCTTTTGAAATAAAAAATAACAAAAGTGGAATAAAGGTGATACCTTTATTGGCTAACTAAGATAACCATAGCAAGCTTTCAGAACATTTTAGTTCCTTTTTCAAGCTGTCTGCTATGGTTATCTTAGTTAGCCAATAAAGGTATCACCTTTATTCCACTTTTGTTATTTTTTATTTCAAAAGGGTTACCCTGTAAACATTTTGACTGGCTAACACATCACCCTTTCCGACCTCTAAGCTGTGAGCTTGTACACAAGTTGTAAAACCAGCTACTAATTATAGTACGCTTAATGACTTCTGGGGATAAAAGTGTTAAATGTCATATTTGACATACTTCCAGCAAAACCAAAAATTCACCACAACACAGCAATTCCCTTGACCCAAATTTTGGTGAATTTACTTTGCGTAACTACGCCATTGGGAAGCTTTGACAATGCAACAAAATATCAAAATTAGGGATGCACCAAACCCAGTGTTACAGGTTGGGCTAAACTCCCGAATGCAACGTAAGGGATTCAGCTGAATAATGAATCGAACCGAATCCTAATAAACATATGCTAATTAGCATTTGGAAGGGTTAAACATCGGCATGCATGAAAATGTTTCCACTTCTGTATTCACGAAGACATTTATCCCTTCCAATTAGCATTTGCTAAATAGGATTCGGATTCTGTTTGGCCAGGACCGTGGATTCAGACGAATCCTAACCCTGCTGAAAAAGGCCGAATCCTGCCCGAATACCGAACCCAATCCTGGATTCGGTGCATCCCTAATCAAAATAATTAGCAGGTGGCTCTGCTGGTTGAAATTCATATTAGTTTCAAATCTGCTAACATCTTGAAAAGTAAATGTGATTCATGTAAATTGCTGAGCAAAGAGCAATTTTAAATTCATTTATTTTGGGGGTTTACATTCGCTTCAAATAATATAGTTTAAATAAAATTGTGAGCAGTTTTTAGACGTAATAAATGAATAACTACTTTTGTGACTGTACACCATTAGATCAAAATGACCCGGGCGCAAATGCTGTAGCCATACAATGAACATCTGTTCAGTAGCCTGAGAGGCCAATGGGCCAATTCTTAAGCTGGCCATACACGTGGCGATCTGACAATGTTTCGTGCGACCATCGGTCGCACGAAACATCGTCAGATCCGCCACACACAGTCAGGGCTGAAACAGCAGATAAGGAGGTAGAAACAATAGGATTTCTACCTCCTTCTGCCGATTCAGCCCTGACGGCAGATTTTGGTCAGGCGCCTTCTATGGCGCCCAATCAAAATTCTCTAACCTGGCCGATCGGCGAGTCATCCGATATCAGCAGCCTCCTGCGATATCGGTCGACTCGCCGACATGCCATACACGCACCGAATATTGTACGAAACGAGGTTTCGTACGATAGTATCGGTGCGTGTATGGCCAGCTTTAAACTGCCCAATAGATATCTGGCCACATGCCATCTGGCAGATCTTCCCTAAAGTCCCATACACAGGCCAATAGGCTGCTTACTTGGTCCTGAAGGGGAGTTGCATAGCCAGCTTTTAGGGAACAATTGCCCCCGCAGGGAAAAAGGGGAGATTCAAATAAAACAGGAATGTCCAACCTAAATCCCTCCATATATATATATATATATATATATGGGCCAAGAGGCCCCCTGCTTTGCTGCACAGAAATCCCAGCACTCGTACCCCTTTCCCAGCCCGTGTCTCCCTGTATTCACTAACACTGGAAGAGCCTGACACTGGCTCAGCACAATCACATTATTACAATGCCACCGTTCCCGGAACTCCTGCGCTTGGCTTGATGTATCAGGCGGAAGCTTTAGCAGTTGCACCGTGTCATGCCGCACTGACAGGGGAGGAATATTACTGGTGGGACCGGTGCGGGCTGATTTCAGGCAGTTGTTATAGTGAGATAGAAGCCTGGGCTGCTGGGAATCATGGTTTGGTGCTGCCGGCCGCTGCTCAGGAAGGTCCGTGTATTTCCTCTATCGCTATCATAGGCTGTACTATTATCTCCCAGCACTCTGACTGACACACACTTACTGAGCTGAGCTTTTAAGAGGTCATTTACCCCAGGAATAGTTATACTATCAGCGATATCAGACCTGCAGCCCTCTAGCTGTTCCGAAGCAACACATAATCCTACTGACAGCCAGAGGGGGATGCTGGGAGTTGTAGTGTATGTGTGTATGTATGTATAACTTTATTTATAAAGCACCACAAGGGTACGCAGCGCTGTACAATCTTACAGAATACAAAATTACACACAGGGAGGACAAGTGATATAATAAATACAATAAAGTGTAAAAAAGCTGGAGAGTTACCGGCTAAATATGGGGGTAAGAGGCCAGGGCTCCTGGGGATATATAAGGGCATATATATAGTATTGGCAAGCTTACTAGGGACTTGTTAAAGTGGGTTGGTTAAATGTACATTAAGCTGCTGGTGGAACTGTAATTTTATGCTTATGATTATTGTGTTAGGAAGTGGCCGGTTATATTAAATAGAATTAGGGGATGGCAGGGATTTGCTAGGTTTAGCTATTCATATGTCATATTATCTTTTTTTGACACAGTGCCTCTACCTTATGTGCAGAGATTATACATGAGACCCTGCCCAGTGGAGTTTACAATCCCTATACCTCTCTCACACACGCACAAATGCACCGGATTTCAATATGTTTTGTGGCAATGCAACATTATTTCTATTATTTGAAGGGCTTACACCAGTGGGAGTGGCCACAAACAGTTAACTCCTGAATAGCCAGAGCACTCATTGCCTGTCTTATCAACTGAGCATTCTGCCCATAGAACTGCACCAGAGGGTGGCACTGGCACTGAGGGTGGAGCGCAGTCTTAACTACAAATAAAGGACCATTTTTTTTAAAATTCAGATGGGGTGGGGGACAAAGTTTTTGAGCATTAAAAAGCTGTCCATATAACCTGGAGAATGTGAAACAGGGCCATTATGTTCTTGTACTTCTGCAGCAGCTCAGCAGCCTCAGTCTTTGGGTGTTGCTGGTCTGTTGTATTTACCCTTGAACTGTTGCTAACTATTGCATCACTTGACTCTCTGCATTTATCATAGGATTAGATCAGAATTTCATGTTATTTGTTTTTTTTTGTAGTATGGGAATTTCATAGACAACCTGAGAATCTATGTTAAAGGTGGTGCCGGTGGAATGGGCCTTCCCCGTTTAGGAGGTCAAGGAGGGAAAGGAGGTGATGTTAAGCTGGTGGCAAAAAAAGAAGTTACTTTAAAGAAAATCAAAGACAAGTTTCCTCATAAGCGCTTCATTGGTGGGGTTGGAGGCAACAGCAGGTAAAGTGAACCAAAAAACAAATGTGGAGATATAGCTGGGGGGAAGCACCATGTTTCAATTCAGACTGGATATGGGAATATCAGCTACTACACGAGTATATGCCTAGTGATCATGCTGTTTTTAGTTACTTGAAACTGTGTTTATAGCTGCCTACACAAGGCATAGCACTTACAAAAACATTTGGTTTCACAATAAGAAGCATTTGTTGTTTTATTTTACTGGCAGTCTTTTTACAAGTAAATGTTCTTTTCTCATAGTGTGCGGGCACTGAAGGGCCAGCCAGGGGAGGTCTGTCAGGTAGAAGTTCCTTCTGGAATTGTCATTACAACTGAGCATGGAGTCAAAATTGGTAAGTTACTTAGCCCCTGTATTATTCATCAAAAGTAGTGTTTCCAAAAACCGACAGTTGGGATAAAATATCATCCATGACATAGCAGCTGCAACAAGTTACACCCATTTTTGGGGGCTATGTAATAAAAGGCACTAAGTTTGTCCAGGAGCAGTAACCCCTAGCAACTAATCAGCAGGTAGCTGATCACCTATAACTGCACTTAGTGCCTCTGATTACATATGGGGGAGAACTAAGCCACCTTCAAATGGCCCCACTGGTCCCCCTCCCTGCTACCTCTCCGAAGTTGAAGCTGCTCCCAGACCTAACTTTAACTATGAGTGCTCCAGCAGGCTCTGTGTCAGTGTTGGACTGGCCCACCAGGATACCAGGAAAACTCCCAGTGGGCCCAGGTGTCAGTGGACCCTTTTGCTTCTATCTATTTAGCGTGTTTCATGGTCATTCACTAATTCTGTATGGGGACAAGGAAGCTTGATAGATGGAAGAATAGAGTATAGTATGTAGAGACTAGGAGAATAAAGAGTTTGAGGGAGGAGAGGAGGAATTAAACTTGTGAGAGTGGGCCCATTGTATAGGGCTTTCTGGTGGGCCCCTGCAGTCTCAGTCTGACACTGCTCTGTGTCAGCGAACTGTCAGCGAGGATCTGAGCAGGTAGATAATGGTGTCTGTGACCTGCACTGCATACCGATGCATGTTTATGGCAGGTTAACAAGTAGACAAGTAGGAATATTTTTAAATGGGATATCCTGCATGGATAGGTAGCAGGGAGGCCAGTTGTGGGGGGCTGGGTTTTAAAGAAGAAGGAAAGTCATTTTGGCATTTTACTGCCAATAGATTTGCCACGTTGGTGCCACCTAGAACAATATATTTACTCTGCAGAACCATTACCATACCCGAATAAACAGCTCTAGAATCTTTCTCCATTTGCTTAAGACATCAGCTGCCATTTAAAGTAGCTTCCTGCTTGCAGCTAGCTCTTGGTAGCTCAGATCACACATTCCGCATTCTTAGGGGAGGGGAGAGCTGCCCAGACTCTGGAATGAAGGATCTTTCTTAGAGAGGAAGTCAGATACCTGAAGAACATGTATACACAAGAGATCTCTTATCTTCTTATAACTAGTGCCTTTTGTGGTTTTATATTGTTTATATTTGTTATTTTTCCACACTGCAAGCTTTTGCAGGCTGAAAGTGTAATCTGGAAAAGTAAATTACTACAATGCCAATTTCTGCTTTTTATGTTTCACTAAAAACTCTAAAAAATGTACTTTATCTTTGCTTTATCACTCCTTTCAACATTTCTCAGTTAAATCTAGGTCCTTCCTGCAAAGCTGCAAATTAGTACCTGTACTGCTAAATTGTTTTTTTATTAAACACCTGCCCATACAAGTACAGCAACAATTTTGACCCTATTTTAACCCTTCAACCCTTGATTGTTAAATTATTGTAAGACCCTGTTTGTTATAAAGGAATGTACAGCACTGTGTTACTTGCTGGCACTATTTTTTTCCATATCCTGCCTACAGATACTGAGGGCCATGCTGATAATTGTAATATTATGCTGCACATCTCCTGTAATACTGTTTATTATTGCCAGTGTAACCTGCACTACCTGTAAGTGGATATTAGCCATAAGCTATTTACTGCAGGCTGCCCTCTTTCCTGCCCTCAAAATAAATGAATGTAAAATTGCTCAGAGCTGTCTTTTTTTCTAGTTTTCAAGATATTACTAACACATTATCTGCTGAAATGTAATTATGTGATAAAAAGGTAATAAGGTAAAGATTTTTAATAAGAGAATAGTTAGTGAGCAGAGAAGAGTCACCAAACTGAACAGTTCCAAGCAGAGCAACATCACAGGACTTCCCTCGCTAAATTCATTTTTGGCCAATTGTAGCCCGATGGCTAAAATTCACAGCAGGTGCCACTGTTGTATTAAATTTATTATATTAGTTAAACCCCCATATGTTATGAAAGGCACTAAGTTTGCCCAGTAGCAGTAACCCGTAGCAGCCAATAAGATATTTGCTTTTACTCAGGTAACCAATAAATGCTACCTGCTGATTGGTTGCTATGGATTACTGCTCCTGGGCAAACTTAGTGCCTTTCATTACAACCCTCAAAGACTGCTAATATCTCCCCTGTTTTTCTTTTTATATATATATATATATATATATATGTGTGTGTGTGTGTGTGTGTGTGTGTGTATATACATATATTTGATAGGCACAGACCTTGAAAATCTTGAAAACTAGAAAAAAAATATATATAGATTGCAAAAGTGCTTAGAAAAGGGTAAGTGGAAGTTGGGTTTATAACAAATCATGTTGTTTGTAGGGGAGCTAGATAAGGAGGGAGACGAAATCCGAGTAGCCAGAGGTGGGCAAGGTGGTGTTTTCCAAACAGATTTCCTGCCGTCTAAAGGACAGAAAAGAATAATCCATCTTGACCTGAAACTTATTTCTGACGTTGGATTAGTAGGGTGAGTACTGCAGGGCCGTGGGAGTTACCCTTATAGTATGGTGACATACATCAGACACTATGGGCTTTATCTGTTCTTCTGTGGGGAAAGTCTTTGTACTTTTAATACCAATAAAGACAATAGAATTGAGGGGATACAGTTTCACTCTGCTGGTCATGTACAGTGCATCAAATATGTGTAACTGCACACATACTTACATTGATATAAGGTTCCTTTTAACCTGAGTGAGCAGCCAGTGTGCTCCTTTAGAAGCCCGTGTGAGCTTGGTGCTGGGATTCTAGACTCTGGATATGCAGGAGCACCTGCCAACACCATATAAGAAAAGGAAAACAACATATTTAGTGGTACATATAGGTAACCCCCTGATGTTGAAAGAGGATGAGTTTAGACTGGGCCAAATAATGAATAAGGCAGACTGGCCGGACTGGCAATCTGTGGGTTCTGGCAAATGCCAGAGGGGCTGCTGTAAAATGCCATAGACAGTCACTATTTATTGGGCTTGTGGGGGGCTGTTTAGGCTTCTGTGTACTTGAAATGCCAGGACCTATTTTGAATCCCAGTCCAGACAGTCAGGGATGTCAATCCAGCAGTCTAAAATCTGTTTAATAACAGTTCAAGGGCCAGAGGTTCAACATCCTGACTCCTGGTGTGTGTTAGGCATTCAATCTGGGAATAGTATAGCAATGCACCCTCCCTCTCTTACCTTTCAAAGGATTATTCACATTAAATTATAGCTTGTAATTGAGCTCGCATGGGATTTATGTTACATACATTATGCACCTATATAGCTTCCTGCGACCATACCCTGTGCATAGGCAAAGTGCTCTTCAATTGGCCTTTGAATAGTTGCTGCCTGAAATGTGAAATTGGGCTAAAGTGGGATTCAATTAGCTTCACACAGGGCTTATGGGGGCACTTAAATGAGCATTTAGATCTACTTTGTTTTGTTCTTGTATTTTCATTTTATCTTGATCATTTGTGACCTTTCCTTTGAAGTAAAAGTAACTGCTGCATAATACGGAGTTTTATTCTCAGAATGTTCCTTTGATGAAACAGAATGAAAACACTGGTTTTATAGAGGTGTCTGATTATTTTGGTTTTCATGCAGGCTTTGTGGGTTTTTTCCTAGAATCTTGTTAGCTATGGTAAGAAATAAGCAAGTCTTTTTCATAATGAAAATGATAAAACACAGTACAGCAATTCCAGAAAAAGTCATGTATTCATTCCCCAACTCAAACTACAATTCCCATCGTCCCCTTTCAGTCAAAGACTGGGTGTGCAATTTAAACGATGGCAGACGAAATACCCATAGGATATGATGCATTAGGTGCACTCCACTGGAACAAAAAAGTGCCACTAAATAATCCAAATTGGTAAAAAAAAAAAAAAAGGCAAATTGCTAAGGACTATTTGCACTACTGGAGGAGTGAAGCAGCAGAGAGCATGAATGAAAAGAAAACTGTTTTTGGAAATAAAAGGAAGCAGTGGCTTTGCTTTCTTTTGACCATAGTCAGGAGGAAATTAGCTGCTTGTTACAAGCCGAGATGCCGGTCATTTGGCCTAGGAAAAGAGTCAGGTTAACTTGACCTCTGTTATTCACACTTGGTTCCTATTGAGCAGGCAAAAGAGAATTGCTCCCATTAGCCCCCCCCTCCCCTTCAGAAGGTCATGTAGATAAATAGGGTACTAATAAAGTGAATTAGGAAATGTGCCAGGGACTCACAACGGAAGAGAAAGAAATAACTCATTGTTAAAGACATATACGGTTAAATGTGTTACTGGGACTGACCTTTTCTATGTGAATATAGAATCGCACTTTAGCGTCATTATTTCCTTCTTATATTTTGATAATGACCCTTGTTATTAGGCTCATGTTATTAGCTTGATGAACTCCAGCGTTGTGGTGAATGCGCCTCAGTTGATAGCCGTTTTTACTAGCAAGTTATTATTAAGGAATATGGAGTCCATTTGGACTTCCCAACTAAGATTGAACCCATCCATCTTTTTGCTTCTTTTTTTTTTCCTCTGCCTTCAACTATTCCAAAATTCTAATTTGCCTGTTCCAGTGAAGTGGATCATCTCATAATTTGACCAAAATATATTTTTTTTCCTTTTTCATGTATATCACCTTGGGCACATTTGATCCAGTCTTGTGTACATGGCCTTGGATAGCAGGTTAGCAATAGAAAGGCTCTGTGTTAGGAGACGTTGCATTGGCTCCCCCTGTGTATTTTGGTGCCACATAATTGCCCCATTATAGCACAAGTGTTGATCAAACCAGCCTGTGATGTTAATGGCTACATTGGAGCAGGGCTTCAGGCCTAACATAACAAAGAGCCGTTGGTTGGAGGCCTATAATCAGGTTATTGGAACAATAAAGGTAGCAGTAAGAAATTGCTACTTTTGCGGGTACTTTCATCTTTGTGGAATTTCATAGCATTACCTGTGTATGGATTAGTTCAGAAGATAAGATCATATCCAGACATCAAAATGCTCCCTTTCTGATGTTCCTGTGCAATGGACAATGTTACTGGGAGAATCAAAGGGAGCCAGTGAATGCAGAGGAGGCTGACTATGCATATTTCAATATAAAAGAGTTTGTGATCTATGGAAATGATGAGTTCTGGGCACTATATATAGCAACTAAAGGCCATTCCATGCCTCCATTAAACCATGTAGATACATTAGCTGGAAAGTTGCCTCAGCTCGGAGGGGAATGTCAGTCATAGATAAGGCATATGGGTCTAGATGCTTTTACTCCCTTCCTACAAGCCTGCTCTAAGCCTGTGCTGTAGGTTTTGTTTTTTGTTTTTTTAAGAAAAACATACCCAAAGGATTGTCTCTTTTTACTTTAGTTCTTAAGGGTGAAGACACACAGAGCTACTAGTAGCAGCTACTTGTCATGGCTACTAAAAAAGATAATGCTGATCATTTACTGATAATTGTCTCTACGTGTGTTTTAGCAGAGATAATTCCCAGTATTGTTTATGGCAGAGTATTTTCTGGAGTTTAGGGCTGTGACAGACGGGGAGATTAGTCACTGCGCAACAAATCTCCCTTGTCATGGGCGACTAATCTCCCCGGCTGAAGCAGTAGTTTGGACGTGAGAATGGCCAAACTCCCCCGAAATGCCATCCCACCGGCTAGAATGTAAATCGCCAGTGGGATGGCATACGCGGCACCGAAATCGCCAAAGTTTCCTCTCAAGGCAACTTCAGCGATTTCTGCAAATCACCGTGTATGCCATCCCACCGGCGATTTACATTCTAGCTGGTGGGATGGCATTTCGGGGGAGTTTGGCCATTCTCACATGCAAATTACTGCTTCAGCCAAGCGAGCCCCAGCATCCAAACTATGGAAATAATTCAAAAACCACAAAAAAATAAAAAGGGAAGACCAGATTACATTTTCTTAGAATATTGAAGTCCACATCCCATTAAAGGGCCACAACCTTTGGAAGACCTGTTAGGGTAATTCTGGGGCATCAAGGTTTTCTTGTACAATGTTGGACAATGGATGGTTAATCCACAACCCCGCCTATGGACTTTCATTGCACCAATGGTTTGTGTGTGAGGGAGGGGTTTTTACATGTTTGACCTATTTGTACTCAATCACATTATGCACTTGAGAAAGGGCTGTGGGCCTGAAACATGTACTTTTCAATAAAGTTAATTGCAGTAAAGTTCTGCGTTTAGGCTTCCTCCATTTACTTTCTTCAAGTCTGGGTATTTGACCTTTTGCTGCCAAGACAAGAGCGTGTGGTGGAGCCAGCCTACTAACTGCTAGCCAGATTGGGACATTGGATATAGACAGGGGCATGAATCATGCCAGGCCAGATTTGAGGCTCCAATGTCCATTAAGATCCTTGGATAATTATAAAATTTTTGTCATGATATTTATAATTATTACGGTTTATGTAGGGCCATCATTTTGAGCAGCACTTTACTGAGTAAAGGGATTTCAGTACAAGACCAAAAAGAGAAACTGATTCATGGTCACAGTTGGTCGTGCCCATGAGAGCTTACATTCTGTTTGGGTTGTACAGATACTGTTACTGCTCAGCCACTCTTTACTAATACTGGGTTTGTGGCACTTTCTAAAGGGGGTTTTGCATGTATTTAGTAAATGCTCCTTACTGTGCCTGCATTTATTATTGCTATGCTTTCAGGTTCCCCAATGCAGGAAAATCCTCTCTGCTCAGCAGAATTTCCCACGCTAAACCCCAGGTTGCAGAGTATGCGTGTAAGTACAGCTTTACCTTATACTGGGCAGCCATCAGAAGCCAAATGCCCCCGGATCTTCACTTACCAATCACAGTAACACTGTAGGTCAGGGCTTCTCACACCTATTGCTCCTGTGCCCCCAGGGCATCGACATTACTCAGACCCTTGGGAACCGAAATTAGTATCAGAGGGGTCTGCAGATATCACTCTAATATACATTTGTACATTACCTCCTCGGAAGACTACTTGGAAGGTATTTATATGTATTGCTTTATGGCCTACAGTATATCAGAGGCAAGCGGTTCCATGCTACACACTAATGGGTTCCTGGGCATGTTATTAGTCACAGTGGCAGGGAGGGCACCCTGTAGCACACCCAGAATGCAGTCGGCACTGGAAGTGATGTTTTGTGCCCCCTGGGCTGTGCTCTATATTTGCTGGAAGCATTTTGCCACATTTAAGGCAGGGGTGTATTCTCAATACAGAGGGGTATGTGCTGGGCACATTCTGGGCAGGCAGTTAGAATTAACATCCCCAGCAGGTAACCGGAGGTTTCATCTTCTCTTTACTGTGTGAATCAGTTGTAAATGAGAACCCCTGATATATGGGAGTTTATCCATTCCTTTTATTGTAAGTTTCCCTTTTAGAATAGAGTAACATATTTATTCCTTTAATTTTCTATATTTCAGTCACAACTGTGAAACCAGAGCTGGGTAGAATTATGTATCCTGATTATAAGCAGGTAAGTCAGATAGGTAACAAATGTTGACGACAGGGCTGAAAGCATGAATGCAGCCTTGGTGCAGTCTAACAGGGTTTTACATAGAAGACAGAGTTGCTACGCACAGCATTATGCTTAGTTACTGCAGCCTCCCTGCCTATCACTCTCTCATCTTTAAAAGAGGCTTGAGATTTCCATAATAAGAGGCCATGATATGGTACCAGAGGTAATGATCCTTCGGTGCAGTCAGCGACATTCGATGCATGAATCCTTTACATAAAAGCCAGTAATTAACCCAAATGATGTTATGTATAGTATATATATTTTAAGAACATATATATATAGAATGTTATGGAGGTAAAAGCAGTATCGACACCCTTTGTGGGATAAGTTCCATACACCATCCCAATCTGCGGGAACCCCCTGTATATTTGATAGGGTCTGTCCTACCAAAATAGGTTTCTTGGTTTTTTTTCTCCCTCCAAATAGAGGCATTGAAGATCCCTCTTACTAGGATGGTTATTGATGCACTCAGTGTTATGTAAAAGGGCCCATCTGCAACCTTGCTGGGTGGTAGCCTGGTTCTGACGGGCAGTAGGGCTCATTTACTAACATAGGTTTTGAATTGCACGGGTGTAGTTGCTCATGGCAACCAATCAGAAATTGGCTTCGATCAGTCTACTACAAGTTAATAAATAAAAGTGAATATATTATTGGTTGCTATGGGGAACTGCACTGGTGCAATTCTGCCCCGTCTGTTAGACTTGAGCTGTGTGTATATACAGTAGGTTGGTACTGTAGTATTGCAGCATTTACTAGAGATTGGTAGAGTTCTGGTGCTACCTACATATACATATATGTGTATATAATTAGGATATACACTATTAATGGCTATATTAGATATATGTAGCATTATGCATATATACATACATTATACATAACAAAGGTTTTGTGTTCTCTCTATCTGCCCTGCGCTAGATTTCAGTTGCTGATCTGCCGGGTTTAATTGAGGGGGCTCATTACAACAGAGGGATGGGACACAAGTTTCTGAAGCACATTGAAAGGACAAGGCAACTTCTCTTTGTTGTAAGTGAACGCCATGTTGCTTTTCCCTGCATTGCTCGGTGCTCTCATCTACCTCTCCCTCACTGTGCGTGCTTGTGCGCTCCATAGGTGGATGTGGCAGGATTTCAGCTCTCCGCCAGTACACCGTACAGATCTGCTTTTGAAACAGTCCTGCTACTGACATTGGTGAGTCTGAACCTACTGTTCACAATTCAGTACATTCAGCACCCTCTGGCAGAATTGTGTGTGGAAGATAAAGTGTGAAAATGGGTTTAGTGCATGATGATATATAATATAAAAGTCTTTTCACTAAAAGAAGGAGAGGCAATATCAGGTCTGGAGTGGGATACAAAATAGGCCCTGGCATTTTAAGTATACAGAGGCCCAAACAGCCCCCCACCAGCCCAATAAATAGTGAGTGTCTATGGCATCTTACAGCAGCCCCTTGGGCATTTGCCTGAACCCACAGATTGCCAGTCTGGGCCTGGGCAGAATCCTGAACATGCACCGTATTTGCCCCCGTGCAGCCAACACTTCTCCCTTACAGGAGCAATGGACAACCCCTTGGGTTTTACCTTGGCTGTGTATATGTAATGTATAGTATGCCAATGAAATAATACATGCTATATCATCTAATTGCATAAAATATTCACTCAGGAGCTACAGTTATACAAGCAGGAGCTTCTAGATAAACCGGCCCTACTCGCAGTCAATAAGATGGACCTACCGAATGCGAATGAGAAATTTGAAGAATTGTTAAAGCAACTTGAAAATCCTGCAGGTAGGTTCTTATTTATTTATTTAAAGGGAAACTGCATGCCTTTGTGTGCTGGTCTAATATCACCATCATGGGCTGCACGGCTGTCTCCATGGGCACCACTGGAAGGATCAGCACTGTTATTGGCACATATTCCACACACACCATAACTCTAAAATTGTAGCCTCAGAAGAAGCAATCTGGCTGGAAATAGGGGAGAGAGAAAGAAAGAAACGAAGGACTTGGCACTTGCAGGATTTGCAGAAAAATTCAAAAAAATGATTTAATGTGCAATATCCACATTTAAATTTTTTTAAATTTTTTCTGCAAATCCTGCGAGTTCCGAGTCCTTCGTTTCTCCACATAAGCTGAATTAAATGGGGTTTTCAGAGAACTTAGCTACAGAACTGCACTAAACCCTCAACTCTCCAGCTATTTGTCAGTTTGTTAAAAAGTGCTGGGTGGATAACTTATCTTTTCAGCTTTCTGTGTGACTTTAGCGTTAGCCTCTCCTGAGGCCTAGTTGTGTGTAATGCCTGTGTGTAATTCATGTGGATGATTACTGTCTCCTTGGGTAGGAAACTTCCATTTGCTGCCGGATGAGCTGGTACCAGAAAGGCCCATAGAGTTTAAGCACATCATTCCTGTTTCGGCTGCGACTGGTCAAGGACTGGAGAATCTCATCGGGTGCATTAGAAAGACAATGGATGAACAGGCCGATATGGAAATCAGAGAACTGGCTCAGGAGAGACTTCAGAGTCTCCAGAAAGAGACATCACGGACTGTGAAAAGAAACCTTAAAAATTCCCCACAGCGCACACACCACTGACTCCTGCCTAGACTCAAGCACCATGTTGTGCAGTACAAGTGCCCTCCAATAAAGCTTTTGTTACTATTTATTGTTGGGAATGGGGAGATGATGCCACGGAACGGCTTGTAGCCGTACTAAAAGTTCTGGTGTAGAGCGGCTCTCTAGGTAAATGTCTGTATTTACTTAAAAGGGAAACTAAAACCTGCTCTCAGAGTCACCTATTCACACTAAATATGTCTGCCCCATGGGGGCTTTTGTGTAGCAGCTCAGTTATTATGGGGTGGCAGTGGCTTTAGCACACTCTGTATATAGATTGTATTATCTCTCACTCTGAAAAACCAAGGGTTCCTCTCCATAATACAAGCACCACCCTAAGGATATCCAAGTGTGTAGTGATCATTATTCAGCCTGCAGCAGCGCACTCATCTGTCTATATACCTCCAGTTGGCTAGATAGTCAGTCTATGACTGGATTACTTATAGTAGTAGCAGTGGGAATATGTTGATCAGCGATGGTGGTTGCATTATATTTTAGTGAATAGTAGACAAGAGTCTCCAGGCACAGATAAAATCTCTTTATTTTCAGGACTGTGTCCCTTTAAATCATTAATAGAAGCATACCCATGAGCATAAATTACAAATAGAAAACAGGGTATTCATTTAGACATTGGAACAGTTTCACTTCAGACTGTCATGGCATCATGTGACTGATAATGATGGTGACACTTTCTGGTTCTGATGCAAATGGAGGTTTAAATAACATTCTGTAAAAAAAATTGTATTAGGAAAAACTTTGTGTGTGGTTTCAGGGATTGGAATAATTTGTGCCCCTGTGTGATTGTGCCTGTGGGTTCAGTTTAGCCAAACACTTGCTTTAATTGTATTGGTCACTAAATTCTAATTGCTGATTGGTTACTATGGGGTTACTAGACCCTGGTGCAAACTTTGCAACTGTAATTGCCTTTGTCAGAGTGTGTGTAAAATAGTGTAGTTGGGAACCCTACATATTATTATGCCTAGGCATTTGCAGGCGTAGCTAGATCTGATGGACAGCATTAAATATAGGGTGGGCCATATAACCATGGTTGGATCAGCACTATCAAATGGTTTTCATGATAGTGATCTAAAAGACAGCCAAGACCCTACAGGACCTGTTCAAGTGGATTGTTACTAAGAGGCCATATACCCTATACCTGGCAGCCACACACAGCATAATCTGGTACACTATCTGATTGGCCTACAGGATGGGCACAGACGGAGCATACAAGGGGGCACACGTAGTAAGGCTGCCTTTTCATAGTGCCAGCAAGTGCATGGTCATTAGTAGATGAAAAAGTGAAAGGGAATAGTGATGTGTGGGTTGACCATTAGGCCAGGCAGTTTAGGGTTAAAATTTGGGCAACCATTGCTGGTTTGGGTTGGGTGCGGGTCAGACTGGGGAAATAACATACAGAGCGGAAAGACGTGGGTATCGGTTGGGTGCGGGTCCTACAATGGTAACATTTTGTATGTTAGGGTCGGGCGCGGGTTAAGGGATTGCGTGTTGGGGTCGGGCGCGGGTTAAGGGATTGCGTGTTGGGGTCGGGCGCGGGTTAAGGGATTGCGTGTTGGGGTCGGGCGCGGTTTAAGGGATTGCGTGTTGGGGTCGGGCGCGGGTTAAGGGATTGCGGGTTGGGGTCGGGCGCGGGTTAAGGGATTGCGGGTTGGGGTCGGGCGCGGGTTAAGGGATTGCGGGTTGGGGTCGGGCGCGGGTTAAGGGATTGCGGGTTGGGGTCGGGCGTGGGTTGAATGATGCACATCACCAAAAGGGAACCGTGGCTCCTATTCACTCCCCCTCGTGCACTGGCCGACAGTTTCAGTTGTGCAGAACCAGGAAGGAGAGACACACATACGCTGTACTTGCCATGAATGAAGCCCACTTTATTTTATGGATATTTTTCCTGTTATCAAATACATTCAGCTGCCGACACCAACTGATCTGAATGGCTCAGCGCGTCTATTGCTTTCTTGCAGTTAATCATGAGGCTATCTTAGCCTATGGCCAGAATACAGGCCTATATAGTGGGAATACTGTACAAAAGAGGAAACCTGGGGGAGCTGACAGGAGAAACATATAAAATAAAATGAAAGCTTTTTACATAACATGGTGACATTCTGTACTGTTTCTTCCTTATGTTACAACGATGGCAATGGAGCTTATAAAATTGACCCCACAAATGGAACAGCGCTGCTGTAGGTTGCCATACTAACGGTATAGAAAATGTAAAAAGACTTAGCCACACATCAGTCCTGGTTGGCTTTGGATATATATGAGGAAAGTACAACTGGTGGCCCTGTGGCTATTGCTGCCTTCCGACTCCCAGAATCCCTCCTACAGGGAAGCTGAGAGATCAGGTCAGCTGCCTCCATATTGCCACAAGCTGAGCTTCCCTTCTACAGATCATTATGAGGCTTATTGTTTCCTCTCCGCAGGATATTCTTCTACCCCTCTGTGATGAGGTGCAGAGAAGCTGTTGTACCAGTTACAGGAGGATGGCAAGGTTGGAGAATGAGCGCTTGAAGGCATACACAGACACCGGTGCGCTAACAAACAGCTACAGCATAACCAATACAAGGGAAGCGCTACCAAATAATAAGGATTGTTACATTCCACTTTGTCTGCCTTATATACATAGAGAGAGTAAGAGAGAACGCTGATTGGGAGAATGCTCCAGTAGCCACATAAATATCCTTCTCCCCTAGAGCATGTGTCGCTATGTTTGTCCCAAGCCTCTCGCTCTCAGTCGGAACTTCAGAAAGGCACAGTATTGACGTTGGCGTATCCGTAGATAGAGGAAATATCGTGTCCCCAAGCTTGTGCTTGGACGTATGAAATATATATATTGGCTTTGAGAGCTGCTATGAAATTCCTTGGATCCTACGATCAATATCGACAGTCATTCTACCAACTCCAGAGACAGATGGCGGGAATAGGTTTCTGAGCGTCCATTAGTCAGATCCTCCCTAAATAACGTAAATTCTCTCTATACAGTAATGCTTAGGATTCATTGTGCATTTCTTTTGAAATCTCTATCTATATTTCCTGCAAAATATATGGCAAAAAAATCATTGTCAAGACATATCAAAGCATTCGTTTTCGTTCCCCTCCCCCAATGCCCTTTTCTCTACATAGGAAAGGTCTATTTCTCTATCTAAAGTGTAAAAGCTATGGGTAATTGACTGATTCTATCTATATAGCTCTATGTTCTCAGCCAAATCCCCTCAGTGCTCATTGGATCATTCTACTTCCTTCCGCAGACCCATGTAAAATGCTAGCGGTGTGTTCACTTACGGAACGGCTTGTTAAACATTTGACAAAATAAGCTACTATGTAATAAATGTATTTATACCATTTAAAATGTACATATGTACAAAATTGGTGGGTTTTTTTTTTGTTTTGTTTATAATTTGGCCATTAAAATAAAAAAAAAAAATATCTTCGCCATGATAGCATGCTGGGCTGGAGTCTTATCGTTGGAGATGGGAATACAGAATGAGCATGCAGTCAACATAATCTCCCATAGTGATTGCATGCTACCAAATGAGTGGGCCCCATTGACTCTCTGCCACCTGGTGAGGTCGCTGCTCTACATGGTACTTATAACCGGCGTCTCAAAAGATATTGATAATTTCTCATGCATAAAAATACTCTCTTCTTTCCCTGCTCTGTCCTTGTCAGCCATTGTTTGTAATCCCCTATAAGTTGTAATTGGTCGCAAGAGACTCCTCCCAACAGCCGCAGTAAAGAGGACTCTCTGTAAACACCGAGGTTGCCATGGTCCATTAGTTTGGGGTTGAAGAATGAGGTGGGGGGGGCGCGGGATGACATATCAGATATATGGAGGATGCGGAGGGGACTCTCCAGCAGGTGATGCCTTTAACCGATGGAGCAAAGTGTTTTCCGCTCATTTATATGGAGGTTTCCCAGAGCTGCAGAACAGATCACAAATAATATATTAGTTATTTACATAGTTACATAGGGTTGAAAAAAGACCAGAGTCCATCAAGTTCAACCCTTCAAAGTAAACCCAGCACACACAACCCACACCTACCAATCTATACACTCACATACATAAACTATCTATACAACCACTAGTACTAACACTAAGCACTGATTATTTACTATATAAAAGGTTGTTAGTAGCGTAAAGTACCCCCTATTGTAAAATATAGGAATATTAGAAGTCAACAAGGAGTTCCATGACCTTATCCAGGAACTCCGAGGTGACATATTTTACAACAGGGGGTACTTTATTATAATATACAAGTTTTAGTGAGTCATGTGATGGAAATTACATCACCAAGCGCAGATTATAACTTATGACATCACTAAATACCGACTATAAGAATATAATTTACAGTTTGGTTCCATAGGGAAATGACCAAACTATATATTATATGTCTATGAAGATTTTCATTCATCCAGGTCATGGTATATCTAGTATAAATAAATTTGAAGCAACTGGACTTGTTTAGTAATCATTGAAGATGTTTCACTACTCATCCGAGCAGCTTCTTCAGTTCAACTGACTGGTATGGGAAGTCCTCAGCATATATACTCTTCCACTAATCCAATCACAATGGCACTATGTAACTCTTCAGAAAGGTGACATCTGAAACTCACAGAGGTGTGAATGCTGTGGAGTTACTTTGAAAGGATTACCAAAGTATCATGCAACTCTTCAAACAGGTGTTACTTGTTAGAGTTGTATGAATGGATGTGTGAAGAGTTCTGAAACTGCCGGGGTACAGATGTTAGAACAGCATTGTATGTAGCAGACAGATGGTGTCGAAGTCCCCCGCCTCTGTTAAGGGATGGTTTCTCCACTTTGACATGAATGGCCTCTTTTACACCTCTTTCAAACCAGCGGTCTTCTTTGTCCAAAATTTGGACATTGCTATTTTCAAAGGAGTGTCCCTTGTCTTTTAGGTGTAGAAAGACAGCAGAGTCCTGGCCTGTAGTGTTTGCCCTCCTATGCTGAGCCATTCGCTTGGAGAGCAGTTGCTTTGTCTCACCAATGTACAGGTCTGTGCACTCCTCGCTACACTGGACTGCGTATACAACATTGCTTTGTTTTTCCTTTGGTGTTGGATCCTTTGGGTGTACAAGTTTTTGTCTCAGTGTGTTGCTAGGTTTGAAAAACACAGGGATGTAGTGTTTGTTGAAAATTCTCCTGAGTTTCTCCGACACTCCTGCTACATAGGGGATGACTATATTGCGCCTTCTCTCTGCCTCAGGACGGTTATTCCTTTTGGTGTTCCTGTTGGGCTTAGTTGCTCTTGTTTTGACAAAGGCCTTCCCATACCAGTCAGTTGAACTGAAGAAGCTGCTCGGATGAGTAGTGAAACGTCTTCAATGATTACTAAACAAGTCCAGTTGCTTCAAATTTATTTATACTAGATATATATTATATGGTGAATAATGTACCCCCTACTGTAAAATATAAGGATATTATAAGTCAACAAGGAGTTCGATGACCATATAAAGAGGCTGAAGGCCAAGTGCTTTTATACAGGTCAAAAGGTACAGCAGCTTCAGCCTTTTAAAGGAAAACTATACCCCCAAATAATGTAGGTCTCTATAAAAATATATTGCATAAACAAGCTCATATGTAAAACCCTGTTTCATCTAAATAAACCATTTTCATAAAAATATACTGGTATTGGGTAATCCCAAATAGAAAATTGCCATTTTAAGAATTAAGAGCCGCCTCCTGGGATCATAGGATTCACAGTGCACACAAACAAGCCAAGGCACACATACATGCTAGGCCCCATCAGCCAATGAATGGACAGAGTTCTGCCTTTTGTTCCTGTTACAGTTAGAGCTGCATTATTTCCTGTCAGCTGATCTCTGAGGGAACACCCAGCCCATCACTAAATGGTGGCTCAAGGGAAAAGATGTAAAAGGGCAATATTTATATAGTATTTATTCTGGGGTTATAGTTTTACTTTAAGGTAAAATCACAATGCAGATACAGGTAATATAACTTTGACAGCTTGGATACCTGCCATTAGAACAGGGATCTGTCAGGTACTCAATGTTTTTATCTAATTTAATGTATTTTAGTAGGAATATTCTCAGCCTGGTGTCTGTGTAATTACTGTATGCATGTTTATTACACATGGGTGTCTCCATGAAACAGGGTGTAGGGGCTAATAGCAGGGTGCAGGGCCAGAACTAGGGGTAGGTAGAAGAGGCAGCTGCCGAGGGTGCAACGACTGGGGGCGCCAGACAGGAGGCTCTCCTGCCTACCCCTAGCTCCTTTTTCATTGCCCCTGCCGCTTGTCAATACACGGAGGGGGCAATGAACTATCGCGTAGCCGTTGCCCCCCCCCCCACGGAACTGCGCATACACGCTGAAACGTGAGGGGGGGGGGTGCAGGGGCGAGGTATCCGACTGGGTTGCCTAGAGCGCCCGGTCGGCTTGGCCCGCCCCTGGCAGGGTGTAGGGGCTATAGCAGGGTGTAGGGGCTATAGCAGGGTGTAGGGGCTATAGCAGGGTGTAGGGGCTATAGAAGGGTGTAGGGGCTATAGCAGGGTGTAGGGGCTATAGCAGGGTGTAGGGGCTATAGAAGGGTGTAGGGGCTATAGAAGGGTGTAGGGGCTATAGCAGGGTGTAGGGGCTATAGCAGGGTGTAGGGGCTATAGAAGGGTGTAGGGGCTATAGCAGGGTGTAGGGGCTATAGAAGGGTGTAGGGGCTATAGAAGGGTGTAGGGGCTATAGCAGGGTGTAGGGGCTATAGCAGGGTGTAGGGGCTATAGCAGGGTGTAGGGGCTATAGAAGGGTGTAGGGGCTATAGAAGGGTGTAGGGGCTATAGCAGGGTGTAGGGGCTATAGAAGGGTGTAGGGGCTATAGCAGGGGGGTAGGGTAGGGGCTATAGCAGGGTGTAGGGGCTATAGCAGGGTGTAGGGGCTATAGAAGGGTGTAGGGGCTATAGAAGGGTGTAGGGGCTATAGCAGGGTGTAGGGGCTATAGCAGGGTGATGGGGCTATAGCAGGGTGATGGGGCTATAGCAGGGTGTAGGGGCTATAGCAGGGTGTAGGGGCTATAGAAGGGTGTAGGGGCTATAGCAGGGTGTAGGGGCTATAGCAGGGTGTAGGGGCTATAGAAGGGTGTAGGGGCTATAGCAGGGTGTAGGGGCTATAGAAGGGTGTAGGGGCTATAGCAGGGTGTAGGGGCTATAGCAGGGTGATGGGGCTATAGCAGGGTGTAGGGGCTATAGCAGGGTGTAGGGCTATAGCAGGGTGTAGGGGCTATAGCAGGGTGATGGGGCTATAGCAGGGTGTAGGGGCTATAGCAGGGTGTAGGGGCTATAGCAGGGTGTAGGGGCTATAGAAGGGTGTAGGGGCTATAGCAGGGTGTAGGGGCTATAGCAGGGTGTAGGGGCTATAGAAGGGTGTAGGGGCTATAGAAGGGTGTAGGGGCTATAGAAGGGTGTAGGGGCTATAGCAGGATATAGGGGCTATAGAAGGGTGTAGGGGCTATAGCAGGGTGTAGGGGCTATAGAAGGGTGTAGGGGCTATAGCAGGGTGTAGGGGCTATAGAAGGGTGTAGCAGGGTGTAGGGGCTATAGCAGGGTGTAGGGGCTATAGAAGGGTGTAGGGGCTATAGCAGGGTGTAGGGGCTATAGAAGGGTGTAGGGGCTATAGCAGGGTGTAGGGGCTATAGCAGGGTGTAGGGGCTATAGCAGGGTGTAGGGGCTATAGAAGGGTGTAGGGGCTATAGCAGGGTGTAGGGGCTATAGCAGGGTGTAGGGGCTATAGAAGGGTGTAGGGGCTATAGCAGGGTGTAGGGGCTATAGCAGGGTGATGGGGCTATAGCAGGGTGTAGGGGCTATAGCAGGGTGTAGGGGCTATAGCAGGGTGTAGGGGCTATAGAAGGGTGTAGGGGCTATAGCAGGGTGTAGGGGCTATAGCAGGGTGTAGGGGCTATAGAAGGGTGTAGGGGCTATAGAAGGGTGTAGGGGCTATAGAAGGGTGTAGGGGCTATAGCAGGGTATAGGGGCTATAGCCTGAGCCCACACAACTGCAGGAATACAGTATTTCATACCCTTGCACTTTGTTTGTTGGCTTTTCTCTCTTCATCAGGCAGTGGTGGCATAGGGTATGGGTATTTCCTACTAGATGCTATAGAGCCGGTAGATGATGATGGAGACTTGGCAGGTGAAAGGGTCCTAATACAATAGAGATAAAGAGAATAAAGGACATATTATAAGAAGTACAAACAGAATGTATATGTAAAAAGGTATGACAATATCAGAAACGTGCAATCTTTAATGAACAAGGTGCCTGCTGGGCATCATTCTCATCAGTCCCTGCCCCAGTGGAGCTTACAGTCTAGTCCCAGTACTTAGAATCTCCCAGCATTCTTAGTTCTCTGCCAGTGCTCCACCATTATTTAAAAGTTGGGATGCACCAAATGCACATTTTGTTGGATCCATGTGAATCCAGAATCTTTCTCAAAAGGTTTTGTTTGGATCCCAAACTGATTAGGGCAAGGAAAGAATAAAAATAAACGGGAAAAGGGTGTACAGAAAAAAATTGCGTTTTTATTAATGTGTGACCTAAAGTCACATGATTTTAAGGGTTTGCTTCAGAAACAGTTCAGTGTACTTACTCTGTAGAATTAGATCGTGGCCTAAATCTTTTTCCTCTGAGTTTTTTCCTGCTGCTGCTGACGTTCCCTGCAGAAATGTTAAATACAGAAAAATAAATCAAAATGTTTCTTAAAAAAAAAAAGCGGCCTTATAAACCAGTGTGTTTCCATTCCTAAGTTCTATACACATGGGTCATACACGCATAATAACTAAGCAGTTGGCCCATATATCATGCATTGGGAATTATGTATCAGTGCCTGAGGGCAAATGCATAGAAATACCCCCTGATTTATCAAGCCAAGCAGCCTCCCACTTTACGTACAAACAATTCAAAGTGTGTCGTTGTAGGTTTAGCACATTGGGCTAGCGCTGCTGATATGATACATTAGTCTTGTGATTATATAAGGAGGAACACAAAGTTATTGTTTTCAGTCTTTACATTTCACTTTTTCACATTGAAGCGTGAGCAGGGCTAGTGTCTGACACAGACTATATCTGGCTTAAGTCACATCTTATTGGCTGATTCAGTTATTGAATGGAGAATTTTCAGGATTTAGTCTCAGATTCCCCAAAAAGAGACTAATGAGCTTATATATGAATTTTCAAGTTTGTGAATTCGAGTTTGTTTTTATAAATGGAATAAACTCATATATCCAATGCTCACTTGTTTATTAATGTGGTAAACACGTTCAAATGAAAAAACTTGGATACCTAGAAATTTAGAGTTTACAAACTCAAATAAAACTCAAAAACTCAAATATCTTGAATAGAAAATATTCCTTGACCTTGCCTAGAACAACTCCCATTGACTTCTATAGAAACTCACCAGCTTTTATATTTAACAAATACCAGACATTCAAGTTTTTGAAACATACCGTAATTCAAATTCGAGTTTTTTTAGCGCTAAAAAACTCGAAGGGCACCGCACTCACTCTGGGACATTGAAAATGTTTCAATTTTTCTTAATAAAACTTTTTTTTTTCCATGAAGTCCCAGTGAGTGTGGTGCCCTTTTTATAGGTTCTCCAATGGAAAGCCATTTGGGGCTTTTTGTGAGGGTCCATAACATATCTGGCCCCTATCACATGACCCTTGACATGGCACACCGTTTTTTTGTACTAGAATATGCTTTGCCCAATCCAGACTGACTCTGGTAAGACCCACAACATATTTGGCAGGTTTTAAGACCAAGCACATACCTTGCCAGGAGTTACTTCGTGGCCTACCATTCTCACAGACATCAGAGACATGCTTAGTGTCCGGGATCCTTTCACTCCACGAGTGGGATAAACCATTGGACCTGGGAAGCAGAAGACAGAATCTGTGATATCTAACTTGCAGCAGGGACTGCATTGCGGCCATTTTGTGCTTCTCCTACACCAACATCACAAAACAAAGCTTTGGCTGCACAACGAAAACAACAAAAAAGGATTTATAAAAAAAACCCATATGAATTAGACAGGAAAATAAAGACAGCGTATTAGATGAATGGGGAGGGCTGGAGAACAGAGTGCATCAAAAGAAACATGAAACAGGTCTATGTGATTTAGAAGCAAAATAAGTACTTAGTCGGTTTTGCCGGTACAATGGGAGCTTTTTTCAAAATTTGCTTTAATTGAAAAGTAACAACATAAGCTTTGATTTGTCTAAGTGTTCTTGTTAGGATGTGCAGGATGGAATACAACGACAAATGGCATTGTTCATGAATCATGATGGTCCCAGCTCTGAGCCCTATATCTCCGAGAGCCACAAGTGATTAAATTACTCTAGGGTGAGGGATGTGACTCAGTAATAAGAAGCATGCTTAGCTTTCCCGCATAATAACATATTCACTTGCCCTTTTATCAAGAACAAAGCACTTTATAGATACATGAGCGCACAAGTCTATGTGTCCCCATTAGAGCTGTTCCTCTGCTGCCAGCTGGGAAATATATGGGCTGCCTACAATAAGGATGTCACACTCATAAAATTCCAGCTGTTGCCCATAACTCCAGTATCTCAGCCTATCAGTACTGGGAGGCATCTTGTTCAGCATTAGGGGCTACAAGGCATCCCTGGCACTGGCACAGATATATATGCAGAAATACATTACCATTGCATATAGCAACTGCCTTATCTGCAGTGTCGGACTGGCCCACCGAGATACCAGGAAAACTCCCGGTGGGCCCAGGTGTCAGCCGGCCCTCTTGCTTCTAACTATTTAGTCTATTTCATGGTCATTTCTGTATGAGAACAAGGAAGCTTGATAGAGTATAGTATGTAGAGGAAAGAGACTAGGATAATAAAGAGTCTGAGGGAGGAGAGGAGGAATTAAAGTTGTGAGAGTGGGCCAGGGTTTTCTGGTGGGTCCCTGCAGTCTCAGTCCGACACTGCTTATCTGTAGCTTATAGAGACAAAGGGATACCTACAATGGTGCTTCAACGACATCTCCAGAGGGAGGTGGGCATACCCATGTATGTTATAAGCATAATAATAAACTAGAAAAGTTTACATTAACACTAGGGATGCACCGAATCCCAGATTTGGTTTGGGATTCGGGCCAAATCCAGCCTTTTTTTGATTGAAGGCCAAATCTAATCTGAATTAGCATATGCTAATTAGCACTCGGAGGGGTTAAATGGCAGGGGGTAAAAAAAATTTCTGCGCGTGTGACTCTTCCCGATCTTAATTCAAATTCGGTTCAGGATTTGTCAGAATCCGCCAGGGTGGGTTCGGTGCATCCCTAATTAACACAAAAGGTATTTAGCCCCAGGCCAATAGGTTTGCAATGTGCCCACATCAATATGGATCAGATGGATCCTTTAAACATAATGATGCTGTAACATCAGAAAAGAAACAACAGGTGACAATACATTACCACATCTGTTTAGATGTAAGAGAAACACCTTTGTTAGGTAGGGCTTGCCTTTTGTTTATTCTTCCTTAATGGACAAGGAAAGTAAAAATCACAGGGGTTACCTATTTGTCACACAGCGCCCCCCCCCCACCCAGAATGGTGATCTTCTTAGCCAAACAACACATTGGGACATGTGTTGTGCCTGCACAGTATACTGACATTTGGATCTGTATTATACTGTACATGGGAATGGTCCCAGAAAGCCAAAGGGGAGCTGTGGGAAACACGGAAGATTTCAGCACACAAATATACCCCAGCCCGGTGCGTTTCTTAGCAAAGAGGAGAACAGGCCCAGAGCCCAAGATAAGCAGCCCTAATTACTGGAGGGTGCCTGGCAGGCCTGGGCTGGCAATCTGTGGATTCTGGCAAATGCCAGAGGGGCTGCTGTAAGATGCCATAGACTATTGGGCTGGTGGTGGGCTGTTTTGGTGCACTTGAAATGCCAAGGCCCATTTTGAATTCCAGTCCAGACTCAATACCATAGGTTCCTCTACTGATTTTCCTTATTCTTTAAATATACCGTCATTCTTCCACATATTTCTAGTGATATCTATGAGTATAAGTTGCCATATCACTGCTATTGTTACTTTAGAGCATCCCAGCCCAGCTTCCAAGTTATGGGCCATTTATAATGGTACCCTTGTGATGACTGGCTGGGTTTTATTACTATGAACTCATAAATAAATCTTTATGGCCTGGGGCCTAATAAAGCCTCATATCCAGTCCACTGGCCTCCAGCTGGACAGCACTGCTAAAGAGAATGCTTGAGCAGTATGGCAATTCATACTCATGCACAAATGGAAATATGGAGAACAGATATTGTAGGGACACATTAGAATATGCGGGCATGCTTTACTAACTATACTCAGGATCTCATTGAGGACTACTAATGCTAAGCTTTCATATAAGTAACAATCGGGCAACGGCCAAGAAGTTCAAATACAGTTGTATCTTTCCATGCAGTACAAGAGATGCATTACTCTATAATATTACTATAAATTCTTCTTTGACTTCAAAGGAGCTGAATAATTAGCTATAAATCATTGTTACAATTGAATGTTGATACCAGTTGTATCCCCTTACTGATCTAAGAAAGAATATGTATCATAAATCCCAAATATTATGGATTTAAGCATAATCTGATGCTTAGAAATGATCCCCATCCCTTTTGAATATGTACCTGGCTTGTCTCACATAGACTTCTGCCCGTCCCTGGGGAACTCTTCATAATAGGAGATATATAGATATAGTTACACTAACTTGCTGCTGTAGGTAAGTACTGAAGCCTGGCAGCTTCCAATAATTGCCTTGACCCACAAATCCTTACTAATAAGAACCCCACTAGAGAGGCAAGTGCTGCTTTGTAGTCAAAGACTGGATATTCTTTTAAAAATATATATTTCCACAAAGAAGAAAAAAAATATAATCAAACCTTCTGCAAAATAATGAAATGTTCTGACTAATGGAATAATGTGGGATGGAACAGGCAGATATCTGAAAATGCGACAGAATAGCAGACCTCTTCTTAGAACTAGATGCTGAGTTTGAGCTGACTCCGGGAGGCAAGTCGCTATAAAAAGAGTCGGCATCTCCAGGCTTTTTTACATAATCTCCCTGGGGTATTTGTCTAAAGCATAATAGATATTGTAAAGTCAGAAAACAAGACAAAAGCACATGGAAACGTCACATACAGACACAGAGCCAAATCAGTTCAGAGGAAAGGGGAACAGACAGGGGAAATGGAACATGTACAGCTATGTCGGATTTAGAACATTGAGGAGCTGCTACACAACTCTGCTCGTTATCAACACATCGGCAGGAATCCTTCAGTATTTCCATCAGGTTACTCTTAATATACACAGAGTACAGTGGCACACGTGGATTGTTGTCTTTTCCACATGGCAAAACACAAGCAGCTGCTCTTGGCATGTCTCATTAGAAATAGTGGGAATCTTTGTGTTAATTGAAAAGTCACATATTGTAATGTCACCCACTGTGACCTACAGCACTTATATTTGCCTATTTGTGTCTGTAAGTTACCCTCCCATATAGATTGTAAGCTCTACGGGGCAGGGACCTCCATCCTCTTGTGTCTTTGACTCTTATCTTACTGCAATTGTATCTTTTATGTTTTTTGTGCTTATTGTAATACTTTGTATTTATCTATTATCTTAATACCCCCTGTTTATATTAATGTCTTCTACAGTACAGCGCTGCGTACATAAGTAGCACTTTATAAATAAAGATAAACATATGTACATACATATTTGTATGATAAGCCTGATTCCAGCCAGGGCACGGTGTGTGTAGGTTCTACCTGGGTTTGTGTGGTTTCCCTCCTACACTTCAGAACCATACAGGCAGGCTAATTGACCCTTGATTAAACTGACCCTAATGTGTGTGTCATTGTGATAGGGACCTTAGTCTGCAAGCTCCACTGGGGCAAGGATGTGTAATCTCTGTAATGTGCTGCAGAATATGTTAGTGCTACATAATAATTGCTCACGTGTG
Organism: Xenopus tropicalis; assembly: GCF_000004195.4. Lineage (NCBI taxonomy): Eukaryota > Metazoa > Chordata > Amphibia > Anura > Pipidae > Xenopus > Xenopus tropicalis. Next base: position 29,160,985 of record NC_030682.2, read on the forward strand.
CCCAGGAATAAGGAGCAATAAGTCCTTGTGTTACACCACTGTTATAGATGACTCCACACATGCCGCTTGCATTATTTATTTAATGAGTGTGAGTATCACAATTAGCACAACAAACTAGCACAATTGCTAATATGCATATTGTACAAGGAATATGAGCCAAGAAAGGCCCAGTTGCCATAGTGTGACACTGATTACATTCCAGCAATAATATGCCCAGCACATAATCAGGGTGAATCTCACTTTCTTTTCATTAAAGAGACTGCAGAATGTAAGGCACTGCTTACTGAGTTCCAGGAACAACAAGGGCAGGGTTTAAAAAGGCTCTCGTGCCAGGGCCCTGTATGGGGCCCTCTGGTGGACTTACCTAACTGATATTTGGCCAAAAAAACAGATGTAATATGAAGATAAGATGCACTGCAACTAAAGCAGCAGTTTAGTCATAAAAATCTGTGCCCCCAAAATATGTAACCAGTAACTCCCCTTCTTCTTTTCTGCTGATTCCCTGCATATGCTCTGTGCTGCTGGCACTTACCTGAGCTTGGGGATAACACTATACTGTATATATAGAATATAAATGTCACCATACAGGGCAGATTAGCAATTAATTCAGATTTATATTACATGGTAGGATAGAAACCAGTGAATCCTGCATCAATGATTAATGAACAGTCCTGTGGTATCTGCTTCTATGACAGATGTAATCTTACTTTCTCATAGTGTTTTGATGATTTCCAACAAATCCTAAACTTAGCATGTGCAGTGAGTAAAGATAAAACTTCAATTATCAATTATTTTGTGGTTTGTGGTATACATATATACTTACATAAGGCACCCAGAGCATGGGATTATGGGACTTTGTGTATTCTATCTCACAAACTGTTCATAATAATCCAATACTGTTTATCACTGGAGATGTCAATGAGAACATGTTTGTCATGGCTGATGTTAAAGGACAAATAATTCAGTCTGTGGTAAGCAATAAGGATTTCAGAACACTAACCTTTCTCGTCGATAGTTTCTTTTCATGTCAAAAGAAAAGAAAGAGTTACTCAATGTGAACTTCAAATGGGTAAAATAAACAACAACAATGACCAAACCTTAAAACCAGACAAAACACACCAACATGAATATGAGGTTCTGTCCATTTATCAGATACATGTGTTTTTACATAGCATTTACCTTCTATTTATACATATAGGTGGGATCTGCCTTAATGCTTGCCACAGCTCATGTTTTTAAATCCGTGCAACATTTCACTCAGTCTGCTGATATATTTTGATCTGAGGCAAGCATTATGGTAGCTCCAACTTATGCAGATTAAGTTCATTTGCCAAGAAAAAAAGAGAAAATACCTATCCCACAGAAGCACAGAAAAGCTGGGTACCTAATGCTGCTCTTACTGCACTACATCCGTGTGGATCATGCAATATCTGTGTGGAGGGGCCCTAAGGTAGCTCGGGCTGTGCATGTATATAAGGGACATGCAGAACCATAAGGAAAGACAGATGATAGGAAACAAAAGGACTTACTTGTACCCCCATGCGGTTATTCCTAACACCAGTGCCAGCACTAGAATGGTGCCAGCTATGGCTCCTATGATTATGTTTGTGCTAATTACACCTGCAAAAATAAAGTAGATCTTCTTACAAAGTGACATTTATTGTCTGTTAGTATAGTGTAACTGGATCAAACAATGCATGTGGGTCCCTCTAGTTATTATTAGCCATTATTTATCATGTGACAGGGCTGGTAACAAGGGGACCTCAGTCCCTGTCCCAGTGGAGTTTACAAGCTCTTATCCCTATAGCAGTCACACAGACACAGACAGACAGACTGTGTTGTGACGCTCTACCACTATATTCATATTATATCCATACATACCACACTCGCATCCTTTGTACAGCATGGTAACAGCTGGAGCTAGACCATCCCCTAGCAGAATATGGTGCTAAGCTTAAGTAACAATGAGCTTATACTGACCTTCATCTCTATGGCCTTCATCTGGCTTAATGATACCATCATAAGGTAGGAAATTGCTGCAGTCGTCTCCTGTCCAAAAACTATCACAGATGCACTTGACCTCATTACTACATACCTGCAAATGCCAAACAGATGTGTCTATAAGACATGGTATAACACTGCAGTTCTAATGGGCAGCGGAGGAACAGACACGGGATACTGCTCCTGGGCAAACTTAGTGTCTTTTATTACATAACCCCCATTGTGCTTTAGTGTAGGATTCCATCCTGTGCAAAGGGTGCTGTGCACCTTATAAAACTTTTATTCATCTTGGCACTCTAGGGATTAACACCCTTGCATAAAGTGTTAAAGCATGAAGGTATGGAGATCCAAATTACAGAAAGACCGCTTATTCAGAAACCCCAGGTCCCAACCATTCTTTATTAAAATAAACTATGCCCAGATATTTTACTTCTTAAAGCCACTGTACAGGCAGAGCAACCCTGGGATGAGGAGTACAATCTATAGATAGAATGTTATATTTGAAGTCCCGAGACACAGAAAGATTATTCATTCTGAATAAGAATGTGTATCTTGGTATATGAAAGCTAAACAAGGTTTCATCAGCATAACTGATTCATTTTTCTCCCTGTCCCCTAGGTGCAGGCCGGGTATCCTAGGATTGGCCATAATATAAGTGGCTATAGGTTTCAAGGCCACTGCAAATAATAAATGGAATTATGAGTGGCAATGGAAAGCCACCATGTTGTGGTTATTGATGCCTGAGGAAAGTGATTGTCAAGATTAATCCAGAATATAAACCTGCCACCAAAATCCAAACTTTGCATAAGATGTAAAAGGCTAGGGCCTATCTGCAGAGCTCAGACTACAGTACAGCTTTCATGATATACTATATAAATGTATGGTATCTGGTATCTGTATATATGTCACAATCTGGAATGACGTCTATTTGCATTGTAAAAAAAGTAATATTGTTCATAATTGCTTTAGGAGCTGTAATATTTGGCAGCAGTAACATTCAACCTAAGAAAATTGGGAGCTACTATTTTTTTGCTATGTTCTATCGCCTGCCCTAATCCTTCTTCCTGATGAATACTGCATGCAATAGGGACAAGATTCAGACAATTCAGATAATACATTGCTGAATCTTGTTGTTACTGAGTGGTTTGTAAATGAAATTTTACTGTGTGGTGCTGTAGCAAGCAACAGATAATCAGGCAGGTATAGTACATTCTGAGACTAATAATAACGTGCCTTTCAACTTCCAATCAGAAAAGGCCATATATCAAAAGCAACACCAAAATGACATTGGTAGTCACAATACATCAGCTGAAACCCTTTGTATTTAAGCCCTATTCCTTCTTTGATTAAAGTTTGTGGATACACTGAATATAACCAGGTCTGCTTAGCAACAAGCTTTGCACTTTCCCTCACATTTCCTTACTGGTGCCAATAAAAAAATTAAATGAAAATTGTGTTTATTCTATAAGTTTATGCATGCACTAAGGAAAGTATTCTAAATCCAGCACCCCCAGTAGTATAAATACTTACGCCATGCCCTGAGCAAATTTTGTTTGTGCTGCCCAAGCAAGTGCTGAAGTTGAAGGAATCGATGGGAAGACATCGGTGTTCAAGGCACATCATGCCAGTGCCACAAGGAGTGCCATCTTCCACATAACCAAGGTCAGTGTCTTCGTCCAGCTTTACATGCCCACCGCTAAAAGGACAAACCCCACAAAATTTTTATGATTTAAAAAAAAAAAAAAAATCAAGGATCCTTAACATTTACAGCAGTTACAGAGGTGATAACACATTAACCTCAAAAATTTAAGTTTGAAAATAGATCTCAATTTTTAAAAATGTGCCTCTATGTATTTGACCTATTCTAGTGACAACAGCTACCCAATGCAGATTCTGGAAATGGGAAACATAACCAGAGAGGCTTATCAGTTTGCCTGTAGTTTATAAAAAGGCCAGCTTTTTCACTCTGCTGTGTATGCATCGGCCCTGGGATTTTGAAGAAAGAAGTGGAAGAACGGGTTCGCTCTGTGGTGCTCGATACAAAGGACTTTGGGCCCCGGCTGTTTTCTGCTAACAGCAATACCAGCTTGGGGTATAGATAAGTGAATACAATCACTGGGGGTGCCTAACTTTTGGTACCCTAAATGATTGTGACTTTACTTTTCCTTTAATATAGCATTTGTTTGACTGCATATCTGCATATATGTATAGGGGTAAATACATATTATGCAGGAGTACAACATGCTGTGGTCTTGTATTTTTCTGTCAATTGAAAAAAAATATTGAGCAATACCTCGATAATAAACAAGAAATACAATTTCCCTTTAATTTCCATTTCAATTACATTGAATAATATTTACCTGCAGTTATACAGCTTTCCCTGATTTACAACTGAAGACGTGGTAACATCTCCATCCAGCTCCCCGAGCCTCGGCACACTCGAAATGTTGGTACACAAGAGATAGCCGCATAGTACATCTCTGGAACAAATTACATATAAAATAAGTCATTTAAATAGAAATGTCTTTGTACAAAACCTGCTTTTGTCATGAATATATATAGGAATATTGATAATCAGCTAGAAAATAAAATTGTATATCTGCAAGTGGGTCTTAATTATAAAATTCAGAGCTATAGTCAGGATTGTAATTAGGATACACATGAAATAAATGACTGGCAGAAGTCGGCCAATGTATCAAAATATGGAGATGAATTAAAGCTCAGCAGATGGGGAAGGAAAATCCATTATCCTAGGCACACTCAATATATTTGTTAATTGGAAAGGGAAAGGTTGGTATCACGCCAGCTCTCTTCTTTTTTCTAAATGTGTAAGTGTAAAGCCACAAGGAGAAACCTCCCAGTGATACAGCTATGGTTCTTCCATAAATAAAGGCTGTAAAGAACTGTACAAATGTAAGTTTCCATGCAATGAAAAACACAGCGGGTAAAATGCTGGCTATCTTATCAACATTGTTTTCCAAGGCCAAAAATGTAATTGGGAGAAAAATGTAGAACACAGAAAAGGGTGTGAAACAGATGTATATTGGCAAGCTTATCTACTGTTTGGCTGTTTCCACACATTAAGGGGCTGATTCACTAAAGGCCGAAAAAAACCGAGTGATATTTATAGCATGCATTAAAAATATTATCACTTCTTGGCCCCGATTCACTAAAGTCCGAAATAAGGAGTGCTATTTATAGCATGCGTTAAAAATCTTATCACTTCTTATTTTTCGCTCGATTCACTAAAAGGACACTTGTCATAATTAAGAAGCGATGTTCTTGGCGTTATTTATCTTGTGACGACATATTTTCAAGCAATATATTACGCAGCGCACAACATATTACGCAGCACGTTGCTTGAAAATATGTCGTCGCAAGATAAATAACGCCAAGAACATCGCTTCTTAATTATGACAAGTGTCCTTTTAGTGAATCGAGCGAAAAATAAGAAGTGATAAGATTTTTAACGCATGCTATAAATAGCACTCCTTATTTCGGACTTTAGTGAATCGGGCCACTTATATTTTGCGAATTAACGATCGATTCACTAAAAGGACACTTGTCTGAATTAAGAAGCGATGTTATTGTCGTTATTTATCTGGCGATGACATATTTTTCGTAGCACCTGATATTAGTGCACGCTATTACGCACGTAGCAATTACTTTCTGAAAACTACTGTTCTGAAAATTACCATTTCCCTGAAAACTGAAGGATGCATCATTCTAGGACGATCACATACTTGAAAAAATCCTACTGCAAACTCCATTGTCACCACAGACAATCACCAGCTGCAATTTTGTTCAGTAACTCCTACTCCTGGGAGGCGTTAAGTTTCACGGTAATTATCGCCACATTTTATGCTTTTAACGCTTCAAATATGTCTGTGAAGTATGCGTTAGTATTATTTCTATTCGATAATTACCTCAATGCGATGGAAATACCACTTTGCGATAATCAGGATTTTTGCACATGCGATATGAGTAGTAATGCATGCAAAATGACTTTGATGAATCGGTACTTAATTATCGAACACTTTTAAACGTATAAAACTATGCGTTAATAAGCGTTAATGACCTTTAGTGAATCGGCCCCTAAATCCCCCTTTTTTAAATAATTAAGCAGACTGGAGCAATGGTAGGAGAGGGTTCATGCATCAGAATGGCCCATTTTTCCCCAGAAGATGTCTCACACAAAAACCTCAGTATATGTAGTATGTACTCCTTACATATTTAGCAGCAGGCAAATTACAGTGCATATCTGACAAGTGCCAGGGCACTACTAACAATCCCATTCTCTGCCTTTAGAATTCTGTGAATTCTGTTCTAATTGCACATTATTTCCTGCTATAACTTCCCTCTGTAACCTACTGTTTGTTGCACTGTATCCAGGTTTCCTTATTTCTACCGCAGTTGCCTTTTTCTGTGCCTTCAATATTCAGCTTTTCATAGCAATATTTGTCTGCAGCTGACACTTCTGAAATCAAAAGAGGTTTTTTCTTATTATTATAGACAAAGAATAAAATACTGCACATCCATATTCACATACACAACACATTAAAAAGACACTGCCTTCCCAAGGAAGGTCACCACATGTGACCAAAATGTTGGATCAAACTGTTGACTTGTCAAATGTAGTGTCTTGTTATGGTATACACCCATATACCTACACCCAGGTGTGCCCATTCGACCCTAAGGCCAAGGGAATTTTGTAAATGTGACTTAATTGTCTCTATAAGACCTTCTGTGCAAATATGAAGTACTAAAGGGGACATTTTGTGTGAAAAAGAATATTGTGCAAATTAATTGTACTCATCTAAATATAGAAGGAATGTGCCTTAAAAGTAGTGTTTCAGGTTGATTCATTAAAAATGTTTACTAGTTCTGCCCATCTGTTCCACTTCCTGCTGCCTCCATTCCCAGGCTGTGTAGGGGAGCCAGTGGCACTCAGCACACTGCACTGTAGGATAGCAACCAATCAGCAGCTACACAATAAATATAGTAGGATGGAGCATGCCAGGACAACTATGTTAGTAAAAATAAAATAAACTTTTATTTTTAGCTTCCATTAAAAACATGTAGAAAAAATAGGAAAACTGAAACCCCCCAGCTTGACGCGTTTCATGGCTCAAGGCCGTTTCAGTTTTGCTATTTTTTCTACATGTTTTTAATGGAAGCTAAAAATAAAAGTTTATTTTATTTTTACTAACATAGTTGTCCTGGCGTGCTCCATCCTACTATATTTATTGTGTTGCTCCTTGCCACGCCTGGATCGGGGGCGTTATTGGATGTGCCAGCACGGGACACTATGTACGCGGAACCTATCCGGTGAGTGCTCCCTGTTTTTTGTGCTTATGACCAATCAGCAGGTAGGCTGACCTGATAGAAAACTGAAGCCTTTCTTTACTTGTATGACTACAGGGCTATGATTGGCTATCCCCCTTCTACTGTGCTTCTGGCAGGGACCATTAGGACACACCCACCCCTCATTTGAAACATGGACAGGGACCTGAGAGGATCTATAGGGAACTCCAATAAAGGGGCCATTTTTACAGGTAGGATTAATCTTTAGTCCAAAGGAAAACCAGCACCATATATAATTTATAATTGCCTATAAGATTAGAGTGTTTTTTTTTTTATTTATCCTATATGTCTCCTTTAATATTTCATGAATATGAAGTTGTGTCTAACAACACAATTTAGTACATTTCAAAGTGCAGGAACAAAGAAGCTTTTGTATTTGAAAGTGTCCCTAAAGCAGTGTTCCAAAACTGTGGGGCTGGCACCTCTGGAGGAAGGCAGTAGTGGGAAAGGGGACTGGGTTAGCATAGATTTGGGGGACAATCTATATTTGCTCTGACACCAGAAGATTAAGATTTAGGGTAACAACTTATTAGCTGCCCTATATATTCATGCAACAATGATTGAAGCACTGATACCATTATTTTCCAGTAATCTTGTTATTAGTTAAAGGGGACCTTAATCAAAGTCTGGGTCATCATATGTCGTATTCCACATATTTCTCATATATACTCACTTTCACCCCAGATATACTTGCACTGTCTCTCTCTAGTTTTGCATCTTCCTCCAAAACAGAGACCCTGGGAAGGAAAGAGATTTAGTAGTATCCATAAGCGAACCAGAATAAGGATTTCACATATGTAACTGCCAGAGCCACCAGGGTATTATAGGTGCAAGGTTACCTGCATGCTTTCACATTGGTATCCATCCAGTTTGTGAATGTTAGCAGGACACTGAGGGAACAAAAACATCTCAGGTATATGGAAATACATTCTTCTTGCAATATTAGATTTTTTTTATTAGATTTTTTTCCTAAATCTAATACCTTGACAATAATACCCTTTAATACCTATAGTAGGTTGCTTGTATTACGGTGAGGTGAGTACAAAGGGCTTATTTCTTAATGCTAAGTACACACTCCCCTTTGACCAATTCAGCTACAAATATGCTGCACAGGTCCAGATCCAACCAAGTGAAATGGGGAAAAGGGGGAAGCAATCATGCACCCCATTAGACATTGGCCTAAGAATGAAATGCCTTTGAATGTTCCTGAGATAAGATTTGTCTCTTGGTATTTCCTTTGCTTACCAATAAAAGAGCATTGACCCCAGTTGCACACTTACATGACATAAGTGACTATAACATCTTGCTGTAATTTCTAGTAGATGCAACTTTTATCCTTCCCAATTACCTGACTTGAATTTCCTGTACAGGTCTCTGGGATATCACAGTCGTTTACAGCTTCTCTGCAGATCATCTCTTTAGGATTGAACTTCAAAAAAAAGAAAATTTATATAGTTCTTGTCAGTAATTGCATTTAAATCAAATGGAAGGTTAAGGTGCACTTGCCACAGTAATAGAGCTTTGTTAGGGCATTCACCTTATCGATCTGTCCCTGGCACTCCATGATAAAAATTATGCCAGTTGCACCCACTCTGATTCAGTCAAAATGCAACTTGAATGTGATTTTCCCATGAAAATGCAAATTAGCAACCATATTGATAAACTGTGGTGTGGTGGATCACATGCACAGTTTACACATTGCACTAGCTTTGTAAATTATCTCAACAGCATCAAAATGCTATGACTCCCCTGTTATCTCTTCAAATTGCACTGAACAGTAATCCCATGACTTGCCTTATTGCCAGGCCCAGCCAATTCCCACTTAAAAAATGATTTGGAGGCAGAGTTTTTATTATATTTAATTCCCCATATGTGCCATTAGCTTAGCAAGTAATAATTTATAGTTACATAGTTACATAGTTACATAGGGTTGAAAAAAGACCATTGTCCATCAAGTTCAACCCATCCGAGTAAACCCAGCACACAACCTATACTAACCAATCTATACACTCACATACATAAACTATATATATACAACCAGTAATACTAACTGTAGATATTAGTATCACAATAGCCTTGGATATTCTGCTTGTTCAAAAACTCATCCAGGCCCCTCTTAAAGGCATTAACAGAGTCTGCCATTACCACATCACTAGGAAGGGCATTCCACAACCTCACTGCCCTCACCGTGAAAAACCACCTACGCTGCTTCAAATGGAAGCTCTGTTCCTCTAATCTATAGGGGTGACCTCTGGTGCGCTGATTGTTTTTATGGGAAAAAAGAACATCCCCCAACTGCCTATAATCCCCTCTAATGTACTTGTACAGAGTAATCATGTCCCCTCGCAAGCGCCTCTTTTCCAGAGAAAACAACCCCAACCTCGACAGTCTAACCTCATAGCTTAAATCTTCCATCCCCTTTACCAGTTTAGTTGCACGTCTCTGCACTCTCTCCAGCTCATTAATATCCTTCTTAAGGACTGGAGCCCAAAACTGCACTGCATACTCAAGGTGAGGCCTTACCAGGGACCTATAAAGCGGCAAAAATATGTTCTCATCCCTTGAGTCAATGCCCTTTTTTATACAAGACAGCACTTTATTTGCTGTAGTAGCCACAGAATGACACTGCCTGGAATTAGACAACTTGTGATCTACAAAAACCCCTAGATCCTTCTCCATTAAGGATGCCCCCAACACACTACCATTCAGTAGATAGTTTGCGTTTATATTATTCCTACCAAAGTGCATAACTTTGCACTTGTCAACATTGAACCTCATTTTCCAGTTTGCTGCCCAGTTTTCCAATTTTGTCAAATCGCTCTGCAAAGCGGCAGCATCCTGCATGGAACTTATAGTTTTGCACAATTTAGTGTCATCAGCAAAAATAGAAACAGTACTCTCTATGCCCACCTCCAGGTCATTAATAAACAAGTTAAAAAGCAAAGGACCAAGGACTGACCCCTGCGGTACTCCACTAACCACACTGGCCCAATTAGAAAATGTTCCATTTACCACCACTCTTTGTACTCTATCCTTCAGCCAGTTTTCTATCCAATTACAAATATTATGTTCTAGGCCAATATTCCTCAATTTGATCATTAACCTTCTGTGCGGTACTGTATCAAACGCTTTAGCAAAATCTAAGTAGATGACATCAACTGCCATTCCAGCATCAAGGTTCCTGCTCACCTCCTCATAAAAGGCAACTAAATTAGTCTGGCAAGATCTGTTACGCATAAAACCATGCTGGCACAAACTTAATACAAATAATTTTTTTCCAGCCTTGTTAGCCTATACTGGTCTGGAACAATAATGCAGGTATGATTCAAATAGTGTCATTTATTAAAGCCCCATACGCAAGGGCTGGATTGCTAAGTGGCGTAAATTGTCTAGCTTGCATATCTGAATAATGTGGAAGCTAGTGGTCATTCAAGGGGAAGTCTGTGTGCTACCGCTAACCCTCCTCTCATGAACATTGCACTGCTGAATGCAGACAGGGATGTATATGTGAGATATAGGCAGATCTCCACTATGGGCACTTAGCACAAGGGTTAAATAGTTATACAAACCTCACAACCTATATTTAGATTAATCTAATTGCTTACTGGCATAATAAACTTTTTGGGTGATGGGGGGGGTATGAACACTAAAGCGCAAAGAACTTAGCAAAAAACTTACAAAGTGTATGGGGAGCAATTGTTCGTCCTATATCTGTTATGTTACCCAAGGGTAAGACATGTCAGTTGTGAAAGCCCACTTACCACTAAGGCAGTGGCCCCGCGACAAATCTTCGTTGTCACAGGCGACTAATCTCCCCACAATGCCATCCCACCGGCTAGAATGTAAATCGCCTGTGGGATGGCATACGCGTCACTGCGATGTCCTGCAGTCGCCTGAAGTTTCCTCCGAAGACAACTTTGGCGGTTTCAGCAAATTGCCGCGTATGCCATCCCACCCGCGATTTAAATTACAGCCGTCTGTCACAGCCCTAATAGGCATCATCCTGGGTACACCAGTAAATTGCTGTATGGCATTGTCAGGGACATAGTTTTTCCCTCTAAACCATTTGTTTATTCAGGCACTGGGAAAACACAAGTGAACGGTGTTTATTTGCTAAAACAAATGTCTCAAACACTGGGGCTGAACAATGAGATGTGTTACCTTACAGTCAGAACAGCAAAGGCCATCACTGCACTCTGAGTCTTGAGTTAAGGTGCATTTTTTGCAGCACTCCCCTCCTTCTACAGCACACTCCTGAAATGAAGGCAGCATCTTTAGTACAGTATATAAGGAACAGAAATGGAAACACAGACCTTTGGGTAAAACAGCACTACAATAAGGGTGAGGTGAGAAAATGCAGAGGACAAGTAACAACGTAAAATGTTATTCTATCCCATACAGTGGGGAAACATGGCCCAAAGTATGATACGTACTTATGGGCTAATACACAAGAGCACTACCAGCTGAGATTCAAGACAACAAATACCGCTGTAACATTTTAACCCCAATAGAGGCTTTAATAAGGTAGAAACAGTCTAGACCTAAGCAGATAAGCATCCAATAAAGTCCTATTAAAGTCAAACTAACAATGCACATACCGCAATAGTGCCACAATCACACTCTTCCCCGGCCTCAACAAAGCCATTTCCACACTCGGGAGGATCCAAAAGCTGTAGAAAGAATCAGAGTGGTTAGATCATAGACAGCAGGCCTAGTCTGGGAATCAAAATAGGCCCTGGCATTTTAAGTACATAGAGGCCCAAACAGTCCAATAAATGACTGTCTATGGCATCTTACAGCAGCCCCTTTGGCATTTCCCAAAATCCACAGATTGTCAGTCTGGGCCTAATAAACATAACATTTAACTTTGTATTACTCCAATTGATTATATTGTTCCCTTTACTATATATTAAAGTTCTTGAAGAACTTTAAGACTTGAAAACTCGGTACCATACAGATTGCAAACATGGGAAGAATTGTATTTACTGTACATAGGTTATCAAGCTGTCACATACCTTTCAACAGCGAAGTGGAAATAGAATTCTGATGTTAATTTACTATGAAAACAATTGACACGGCTATGATTTCCAGGTGATTACCTGTAAATCTTTACATCACCGTTTGATAAAGAATACAAGAAGTCCACCTAGGAGGCCTATGAAACATTATACAAACATTATTACAAGCACTTGGAAACAGAAGACATATACCTTAAGTGGCTTATTGAACAGACAAGATCCACCCCCGTTATTTAGAAATTCATGGTATTCTTCTATGTTACAAACTGAGAACTTGCTTGGAAGGTAATACCTGATAAGAGAGAGTTCATGCAAATAGCATTAATAAAAAGACATTGGATAAGTGAAGGGCAAAGAGATGATAAGGCATTATTGTATATGACCCTCTTAGGCTCACAAAGTCATGCAACCCCTCCCTCACCTTGTTCCATTGTGAAATATTGTATTCTGGGACTTGAAGTCCCTCTAATTTCTATAGTGGGTGGTGCACAGATTCTTTGGAAAGCAAAGGGTCTTCAGGTCCCAGAGTATGAGCCGAAATCCGCTCAGTGTGTCTACACCCAGGTTGACGCAATGATTTTGGATGCAGACACACCAATAAGCTTTTAGAAACATCACTTTCTTCTTTTTAGGTGTTTTGTGCATGTACTTTACATTCAATGTCCTTCTGAGTCAGCAGCTTATCGGCCTGTATAATGGGCCCTCAGCTGGGCCTACCCAACCAATAAGGATAAGGATTGGCTTGTTGATGAGGTCCTTGTTCCGATGGAATACATCTTGTTAATGTGATCCAATATCGCCCACCTCAAGGTATATATCTGAATATTGTAGCTTGGAGCAGTTCTTGTGGGTCACCAGTTCCCAAGTCTAAAGCTGGCCATACACGTACCGATAATATCGTACAAAACCTCGTTTCATGCGATATTCGGTGCGTCTATGGCAAATGGCAAATATCACAGGAGGCTGCGGCTATCGGTCGACTCGCCAATCGGCCAGGTTTAAAGATTTTGATCAGGCGACATAGAAGGCGCCTGATCAAAATCTGCCTTCAGGGCTGAATCAGCAGAAGGAGGTAGAAATCCTATTGTTTCTACCTCCTTATCTGCCGTTTCAGCCCTGAACGTTAGTGGCCGATTGTACGATCTTTCGTGCGACCGATGGTCGCATGAAAGATCGGAAATCGCCACGTGTGTGGCCACCTTTAATCTGGCCATACATGTGAAGATCTGCTTATTTGGAAAGGTTGCCTAATGAGCGGATCTTCACATGTATGGCCAGCTTTAGACCTGGGAGCCGATGACTCGCTCAACTGCCCCAAGCTTAAATATTCAGATATAGCTCTTGTAACATTAAATAAGCGACTGCTGCTACTAACTGATGCTACAGCTCCAACGGATATGAGGAAAGAGACACTGGTTAGCTGAAGCAATGGCCTCACTTGACATTGGCTCATGCTGACTGTGGGCATCTGCCTTGTGCATCTTTTTCCTATATAATCAGAATAAAAGTAGAAGTGGTACAAGCTCTAACTATTATTTATTCCAGCCCTCATTGCTGCTGTCCTCTTTTGAAAAAAACGTTAGTGAGGTGCTCAGTAAAGGGTACCCCAGCTTGTGTGTTAAGAAGGGGAGTGTCAACATGGGGTTAAGATAGAATTACTAGGAGGTACCTACCAACCACCAACCCCCCCCCCCCCGAGAATTTAACCTTTTCTCTAATGCCAGATTGTAGCAAAAGTATGCAAAATTGGTTATTTACTTGAATTTGTGGACATAAAGAGTTTTCGTTGGAGCCCAGGCCTGGACTGGCTATCTGTGGATACAGGGGCTCCTGTAAGATGCCATAGACAGTCACTTTTTATTGGGCTGGTGGATGCTGGTTGGGCCTCTGTATTTGAAGTGCTAGGGCCTATTTTGAATCCCAGTCCAGATCTAGGGGATCTCACTATATCTTATAATACTAGTGGACATTGCCACAAAAATAGCTATTGTTCTGTTGTTTTTATTTAAACCTATAAGAATACAGAAATCTTTTCATGCAAACTTAATGTAACCTGCTACGTAAATTCCCAGACTGCCATATCACTTATATTAGTCCATGCAATAAAAAAGGTTCCGTTCTGTTTATCTTCTTCAGCAATCTATCTCCGCCTACTGGTCTCTGGCAGCAATTACTGTCAGCACTAAATGAATTTATTTTTACACTTTATACACATAACAGTAACCTCATACACACTAAGCAGATCAAGCCATTCTCCCAAAGAAATGCCTGTGGCCACTGCTTTAAGCAGTCAAATTCAATTTTTCCCCATGATGTGTTTGATAAGTGCCGCCACAAATGGAAATTTTAATGCAGTGGAAGTCTAGGGGCGAGTCTTTGTTATGTCACGTGTCTTTTTGCACAACTTCAGATCAGAAAAGAAGACTGGAAATCTGAACTGTATTTTTTAACTGATCATTAACTGCAGGATATAAAATTCCAATAATTAACAAGTCATGCCTACATTTGTTTATTTCAACTGGAGAGTTTACTGTATTCCTGGTACTGAAGAGATTGTCTTTACTTTCTTACAAACAAGAACACAGCCATGCTGCCTTGTCCTGTGCCATACACAATATTATTGAGCAGTAGGGAATGCACTGGTATCATTAAAAATCATTATCAATTATCCATATTAAAAGCTTTTGAAGAAGTGCTGGATGGTCATTTGATGTGTGCACTCTCTCTTTTTAATATGGATAATAAAGAATGATCTTTATTGATACTGGTGCATTCCTTAGTGCTCTATAATACTGTATGTCGTATGGATTATATGGCTGTTGGGAATCCAGCATTCGCACAGCATGGGGAACACCTGGGCCGTTAAGTGCTCCCACCATTTTCATTATCTTTATTATCTTGTCCAATGCCATGGGCTCTATGGCTATAATTAGAGAAATAATCTCACAGGATTCAAATCCTGATTGTCTTCAATAAAAATGATGACCTAGATCTTAACTTCGTTAGCTGGTTCATATACATATTTATTACTTATAGCTTAAATAAGGGGGGAGTACCGTATAAGCAAGGAAAGACATCCCAAAGCAAAACCTTTTTGGTTTGATAAAGGTTTTGGTGTTGAGGTTGGTAAGAAAACATGCTTTTAACATGTTCAAGTTAGCTGGGGCAGCAGAAACTTTCATCAGGTACAGTACAAGGAGCAAGATAAGACATGCAATCAGACTAGCTAAAATAGAGATGGAGAAGGGTATTGACACGAGGAGTAAAATGAATCCCAATTATTTTTAAATATGTAAATATTAAAGAAATTAAGCAATAAGAGGTGGAATCCTTATTATCACAGGGGGGTCAGTTGGTTGATGAGAACAGGGAAAAAGCAGAAATTCTAAACTCTTATTTTTCATCTGTATGCAACTTAGAAGCCAGTTAATGAAGACTTCCCTTGTAATAGACCCAATTCTAGTAATATAGCTATTGATGCATGGGTCACTCAGGAGGAAATTTAAAAGAGACCTGAACATGTAAAGGTAAATAAAGGTCCAGGATCGGATGGTCTCTGGTGAGGCCTCACCTTGAATATGCAGTGCAATTTTGGGCTCCAGTCACTAAGAAGGATATTAATGAGCTGGAGAGGTTAGACTGTCAAGGCCTCACCCAAGGCCACCCCCTTAGATTAGAGGAACAGAACTTTCAGTTGAAGCAGCACAGGTAGTACAGGTATGGGACCTGTTATCCAGAATGCTCAGTTTTCCCCAGTTTTCCGGATAAGGGATCCGGATAAGGGATCTTTCCGTAATTTGGATCTCCATAACTTAAATCTGCTAAAAATCATTTAAATATTGAATAAACCCAATAGGCTTGTTTTGCCTCCAATACGGATTAATTATATCTTAGTTGGGATCAGGTACAAGTTACTGTTTTATTATTACAGAGAAAAAGGAAACAATTTTTTAAAATTAGAATTATTTGCTTATAATCGAGTCTATGGGAGATGCCCTTTACGTAATTCGGAACTTTCTGGATAAGGGATCCCATACCTGTACTTCACATTGAGGGCAGTGAGGTTGGGGAATGCCCTTCCTAGTGATGTTGTAATGGCAGATTCTGTTAATGCCTTTAAGGGGGGCCTGGATGAGTTCTTGAACAAACATAGGCTACTGTGATACTATCTACAACTAGTACAGATATTGTTATACATATATATAAATATATCTTAATGTATAGATATACATTATGGAGTTGTTTGGAAGGGTTAAACTTGATGGACTTTGGTCTTTTTTCAACCCTACTTAACTATGTAACTATGTAACCTTTAATGAAAGTGGTTTTACACGCAACTGACTGTGAGAAAAAGCCCATTGTGCTTACAGACCTAAAAGAGCCCTATTATTTTTATACATACATACATACATACATGAAAGCTGTGCTGCACCTACATGCCTCCCCCATCCCACCCCTCACAAATACAGTGTTGCCGAATGCAGACATCACTGTATATATGAACTATAGTTTGTCAAAACATTGATGGATGCCGTTATATAATTATGGAATAAAGGCAGACATTCTGATTAACTGGGTAAAGAAAGAAACATAAACATTTTCTAAGTTCTTATATTACACTGGCAACAAGCACTGTTTTAGAAATGGAATAAAATTTCCTAGCAGCAACAAATGGTTGTTCCTACCCAATGTCTCCCATGATGCATCCAGACCATGTATCCTCGCACTTGCATTCACCTGTACCAAAAAGTACAATATCATATTATAAATACACACTGAAAGTGCATTACACATACAAACAGAAAACACATTTATCTGATGTATAATTAAATATGTAAAGGGTAACCTTGCTTATTTGGTTTCATGAATCCATTACTTTAACTTACCATTGTTACTCATAGGGCACAGTATACCACACTTGTGCCGATCCCTGGCAAGAAAAGCCATAGCTGTAACAAGGAAGGCGAGAACCTTGCTAAGGTGGCACTTTATCAGGGATACCTGGTAAGTTTAAGAGATTTTTTTTTTTTAACCAATCTCCGGTGGCAAGAGGGCTAGAAGCTGGTGTGGCGCACAGTGCACTTGACCTTATGTCATTATGGGCACAATTAGGGCAAGGTGCAGAGTGGAACTATCATGAGTGCAAGGGAACAGTGTACTTAAAGGAATACTGTCATGGAAAAACATGTTTTTTTTTAAAACACATCAGTTAATAGAGCTTCTCCGGCAGAATCCTTTATTGATATCTAGAACAGTATGGAGCAAGATAGCAGGTATCAGAATAGCACTCAATAGTAAGAAATCCAAGTCCGGCTTGGGACTCCTCCAGTTACATGGGAGTAGGAGAAACAATGGGTTATCTGAAAGCAGTTCTAATGTGTAGTGCTGGCTCCTTCTGAAAGCTCAGACTCAGGCACAATGCACTGAGACAGAACCTACACACCAATAGTACAGCTAAAAAAATACATTTGTTCTGAGAGCAAAGATTTGCACCTGACAATTCTGTTGCCCCTTTTTAGCCCTACTAAGTCTAGAAAATAACACCAGCCTAATCAATAGCAGTCCAGGGGTTGGACTTTTACTTTTTTACTGTTTATTACCTCTAATACTAAAATGCTAAAAAAAAGTGTTTGCAATCAATAATCCTGCCTTGATATTTCTCACACTATACTTTCTAAATAATTGTCCCACTCTGAGCCACTTTAATAAGTGCATTTTCCAGACCTGAGCTAGGACAGTGCAATTGCATACCCTCTGTCCCTCAAATTCCACTTTTGTCATATGGGCCCTTTTCTACACATTTATAATAGCTAAGTAAATGTCTACTGCACATATATATTATAGAATGAACACATAACAAATAGAACATAAAGCAAACCTCAATGAAGGGCTAGAAGATTAACCCACACGTACCACTTAACAGTTTCTTCTTGTCTGAGAATATTCCAAGGTTATGAGCCAGAGACTGAGCCAAAGTGACAGCCATGACATCCGGTTTCCCAAACTGGTAGGAAATCAAAAGGCAAAGGTAAATGGGCAAGTTATTATTTCCCAAACAGCTGTTGTGCGAACATGTAGTCCAAATAAAAAATGTTGGTCATTCTCTTTCCATGTTGACATAAACACAGCAATTAACTGGAAGAGATTGTCAGCCAGATAACAGGTTGACAATTTTATTTTTATTTCAACCATATATACCTGTCACTATTTTATTGCAGGTCTACGGAAAAACATATTGCAGATGGCCAAAAAAACATGCTTCTTATTTTAACATTTTATTTCAACTAAATGTATCTGAAATAACTGCTGGGTCGCCCAAAGAGAGAGTACAAATATGTAATATTAATATAGTAATATTACCTACCTCATTTACACCTCCTCCTTTTAAAAGTGAGCACACTCCACCGATATATGCAGCACCACTGCGGCTACTCTCAAACTGACTTCCCCTTTAAAATATGAACCTTTTTTTTATGAACAAGCACGTAAACATATGTAAACTGTGGCTATTATATGAAGAACAGCTATATATTTCAGGCAGGTGCTGAGTAAATAGATAGCCAAGTCACTTTATTACATGCAGTGGAGGTACACAGTCTACAGGCAAATATACAAACAACTGGAATAAACAAAACTATGTATCAAAACTAAATACAGCATGTGAACAGTGGAATGGTTCTTATAGGTTATCCAAGTCCTAGGTAACAAGCAGGTAAATGATATAGGTAGAAGAGACAACAGAAAAGGCACATGTAAAAAAGAAACATAAAGGTATAGGACCCGTTATCCAGAATGCTCAGGACCAAGGGTGTTCCGGATAAGGGGTCTTTCCGTAATTTCGATCTTCATACCTTAAGTCTACTAAAAAAATCAATAAAACATTAATTAACCCCCAATAGGATTATTTTGCATCCAGTATGGATTAATTATATTTTAGCTAAGAGACATGCTTTCCGTAATTCGGAGCTTTCTGGATATTGGATCCCATACCTGTACCATATAAATACAAATACCTGCATGCCATTTAATGACTTGCACTATAGGAAATGAATGAAGGGCAAATCAATTTTTACTTACGAAAAGAGGTGGACGGCATCACTTTTGTCTTTGATGAAATCTCTTCTGTATTTCATGAACTCCTTTAAAGTTAACAATGGATTTTCGGAGATGCTGAACTTGTTATCAGTTGCCCAGGTTTCCATGGCCACCAGCACTATCCTTGTGTTTAACTGCTCCTTGTATATCTAATACACCATTACAGAGGCATGATACAATAAACAAAGGGGTATGCTAATAAATGACATCTAAATGCAATAAATTACAGAAGAAGGCGTGCCAGGGATGAATTATCTTTAAAACGCAAGAGCTTGCTTTTTCCATATATTAAAAATATATATTATATATATATTATGTTGTTTACAGCTTCGGCAACCAAGCTAAGTGGTTAGCTACAAAGGGCATATTACTAGTATTAGCGGTGTGGTAAGTAAATGACCCTCTTGTTTGCACAGATATGAAAGCAGTTTATACTCACTAAATCTGCCATGTTCACAACGGACTTGGCATAGCTGTTTGTGTGACCAACTGATAAGCGGTGTTTTTTGTACTGTGCAGAAGAAGAAAAATAATTAGATTACTGGGAGTCAGCAATTCCATTTACATAACAAATTAATAAGGTCTATATCCTATTTGGTACAAATAAAATATAATGTACATATATTGGCAGTATAATATTCTAACAAAATATAATATTCTAATAAAACCTGCTAAAATGAAAATATTTATATGGGTAAAATTAGACTACTATTTTGTCCCCCTTTCTCCCCAGTTCCCATCTACCTGTCCCAGGTTCAACCTAATGCACCCCAATTCACAATTCTGAGCCCCCTGGAATCCATGGGGCCAGGACAACCACCTAAATTGCCCTTATGGTAATCAGCCACTGGACTTACTACTACACCTTCTACAGGCATGGCTGGAATATGCAGTCTATACTCAGTGTTAGGCTGGGGTATCTGGGGCACACTGAGGCTTCCACCTCAGTAGCCCCCCACTCCAGTAACTAACTCTTCCACTTATCAAACCAGCCTGCCAGCCTCCACCCCCCATGTGGCGCATACCTTTTACTTTATCCTTTCGGCCATGATCAGGGGGGTGAGGGTGAAGAAACCAAAAGTTCATAGTGGGGAGCAGGGCTGGGTCAGTGGGGCTCACCAGGGTCGGGGTCTGCCGGCTCAGTCTGACCCTGTCTACAGTTTATCTATCACTGTTATTAAGAGAAAAGGACCTGACAAGCAAACTATATTTTCAAGATGATATACTGTACCATTAAGTGATCATTAACGATCATAAGTTCAACATATTTGGTTTCATCTTCAACATTGCGTGGATACCGCCGAGTCTGGAATCAGGACAGAAATAAAATGATAATAAAGTTCATGGACTAATATCAACATTCTACATGATGTATGTATGTATGTATGTATATCTTTATTTATAAATCGCTACGTATGTACACATCACTGTACAGTAGAATACATTAATACAAACAGGGGGTTATTAAGATACAGACACAAATACGCAAATATAAGTGCTGCAGAATGTCAGTTGACAAAGGTTGAGATTTTCCGTGTAAACATTTATTAGCTACAATTATAAACTCCATGGCAGTGATTATTTATGAATATCCTAGAAACAGAATAAGAACTGGATGCTTTGCCTCCAACAGTGTTTTTTGATGAATGTGTTACATGCTGATTGACTGCTAAAGGTTACAAGAGAAGGTTAGTTCTAAAAAGTGGGACACTCACCTGCCTTTTTTTCCTTTGGTTTCTTGTTTGCTGGCTAAGCCTTGGTGATGTGTCATTCAGTGGCCAGAATTCTAAATCAGAAAAAGATTATATAGATTATACAGCAACTATTACAATGTGTTGGATCTTGGCTTAAAGTGCAAGTGTTGTATGTGGAACTCTGTCTGGACTTCTGATTGTGGATACATTTAATTGATTGTTATGGATATGTGAATAGGCACAAATTTGTCCAGTTTTAGTAAATGAGTGCAAGAGCATGCTACCCATGTAGGTAAGAACCAGCGTAGGAAGGAATATTTCTGATAATCAGGGGTTAAAATATGTAGCTTTTTGTACCTATATGCCAGGCACATTTTGGAAATATTAACATGAACATTTTATTTAGATGAAACAAATTTGATCTGAATCATCATTCAGGTTAGTAAATCCAGAACAATCTGGAAACTGATGAATCCATAATGATCATTTATGAGTCTGGCCCAATGTGTAATGTTTAAGTAATCAGAATTGGGCTGGAAAACTGTAAATTAATTTAAAAAAAGTTACAGTAACATTTTTGCCTGCAGAGGGAGAATGAATGCCCTGGTATTTATGTGCCTCTCTACTTCTTTCCAGACATAGAGAAAGTAAGTGGAATATATTCCTGTGCAATATCTTGTCTATATAATCCATGTGACAGAAGTTGGTAAAGATGGCGTCCCCGAACCCTGCTGCACAACTCTGCAAATAGAGACAAGGGGGAGCCCTGGGTTTTTTAAGACCATCAATGTAGTTGGGGAAGGGGCAGGGGTCCTATGCGGCTGTACTAAGATTGGAGATAAATATCACCGGTAATGTTACCCATAGCAACCAATGAGATATTTGCTTTCTAATTTGTAGGTGACTGCAGTGTTGGACTGGCCTACCAGGATACCAGGAAAACTCCCGGTTGGCCCAGGTGTCAGTGGGCCCTCTTGCTTCTAACTATTTGGCCAATTGCATGGTCATTTCCTATTTCTGTATGGGAAAAAGAGATGTAAGGATAGAGAAAAGAGACTTGGATAATGAAGAGGTTGAGGTAGGAGAGGAGGAATAATAGTTTAGAAAGTGGGCCTGTGGTCCAAAGTTTTCTGGTGGGCCCCTGGCATCTCAGTCCGACACTGAGTGACTGTTCATATCTAATTGCTGGTTACTATGGGCAACATCAGCGGCAATATTTATCTCCAGTCTTTGAAAACACACCCCAAAATCCTAGGCTAAGGGTTTACTTCTCCTAAAATGACAATTTATACTAAAGAGTAAAACACCAGAAACTTACCAGATGGCAGCTCATCTATAGGAAATTCAAGTACTTTTGATTTATATACAGAATGGAATTGATAGTCCTCCTAGAAAATAAAAGAATTTAAAGAATCAAAATAATTTACAAAACTGACTGAATCCATAAGGTGTAGGACAGGGATGTAAATACCATCATGTATCATACTAATTAGATGGGGGTAGTTGATATTTCGGGAACATACCAAATAAAGTTCCCCTGCTCCCCAACTCACAGTGGCAGGATCTTTGGGCAGCAAACAGCTGTCGAAGATTTAACACAGCAAGACGTTTGCTTATATGGAATAAATTCCACAGGGGATTGTGATCAGATTTTCTAGATCAGAATTTATCTTATCTTGTCATAAAACTCAACACACAATATTTTGTAGGATCCTACAAAATCTGATCTCCATAGGCTTTAATGTAAAGTTGGATCAGATTAAGTCTGATGGTGTGCTTTGTTCCTGCATCTACATATGACAATCGTATTTCAGTCAGAAAAAAAAGTCTGTCAGACACCATCAAATTTTTTCTTTTTGGATAAGGATGCAGCATGCAGCATTCCCTTCCGGCAAGGGTTGTCCCATCAGATGGCAATCCCTTCATGTGGTTTACACATCAGATTTTTGTATCAGTTCCATTATATTTTCACCCATGCAACTACATCCAACTTGTAGAATGCATTTTGTTGATCCAGCACCACCCTACAATATCTCCCCTGTAGTTTAGCCCTAAGGCTAATGCCATACGGAGCGTATTCACAGCAAGCTGAAAAACACTTGCAGAGAATATGCTCCTACGCTTGAAAATCATCTTACCTGTGACTGCACCCAATAGCATTGAATATGCTCGGGCACAGGCACATGTAGCCGAAATCCCCCTTATCTTTTCTGACAGAATCAAATGTCGTGTTAAAAGGGAACACCATGAAAAAGCTGCATATTTTTTAAATTATTTATAATGCAAAGTTGCTTGAAATAATGTTTCCTTTTCAAAAATCTTAAGTTGTGTTTGGAGTTCCCCATTAAAAAAGAGCATAAGGAGGTGACAGAAAAGACAAACTGTAAGCTAGATGTTCTTCTCACACATTTAAAGTGTGATATTTGTATATAGCATTAATATAGTCTGCAGCACTCTATATTCATATCACTCCCTGCCACAGCAGAGCTTACAATCTAAGGTCCCTGTAATTGCTTCTTGGTTATGCGCACAAAAAAAAAATCTTGTGTATATTTTTGATTTTCTTTACACCAAATTCTTTCTAAGCACCACAACTTGTTGTTGTGCACTAGCTTCAAGTTAGTGGGGGCATTGGTCCCTATCCCATTCACACACAGAGTATGGTCAGTGTTATAAGGAGCCAATCAAACTGCCTGGGTATTTTTGGAGCGTGGAAAGCAAAACACACATAGACATACAGAAAACATAACCTTTCCCTTTGTAGATTGTAAGCTCTTTTGGGCAGGGCTCTCTTCCCCTGTTGTATTGGTTACTGATTGCTTTATATGTTACTCAGATTGTAAGCTCTACGGGGCAGGGACCTCCTTCCTACTGTGTCTCATACCACATGGCACTAATATATATACATATATGTATTTATTTATTATATCACTTGTCCTCCCTGTGTGTAATTTTGTATTCTGTAAGACTGTACAGTGCTGCGTACCCTTGTGGCGCTTTATAAATAAAGTTACACATACATACATACTCTGTATGTCCAGTGTATGAAACCCACTTATTGTACAGCGCTGCAGAATATATTGGCGCTTTATAAATAAATGTTAATAATAATACCATAACAGCTTATTACAGATTTGATAACAGTTGTAATTCAGCGAGCATAAATACATCGACATTATCCCTCATAACAATCAGTCATGGAACGTTCTAAAAGCCCAGATAGGCAGGGGGGTGGTCGCTGTTATACTTTTATCATCAAAGGAATTCTAAATGTTCCAGAGCATAATATAATATAGTATAACATGGCCTCATCCCCAACCATTCCCAGACAGCATCCTAGCCTCACACAACAGGTAAACGGGACTTCAACTCGATTTCCCTAAACAAGCGCTGGAGTACGATGCATTGTGGGAAACGTAGTTCCAAGCACAGTACTTGCAGCTGGAGAAATTTTTGGCGAAACTACAATCCCCGGTATGCTTGGGTTTAGCAAACTGCGCATGGTCAGAGTGCTGTGTGGGAGACCGAGCGCTTAGCTCGCTGCTTGTTCCTTGCTGGCTGGTAGGTTCTTTAGCCTTTTCTTGCATTTCTATTCCTTGCCTCCCTGTTCCCTCGGCATATCAATATGCCTATCGATTATCACGCAGAATATGCGCTGCTGCCGGCGCAGACCCGTACTGCGGCCCTCGGTTAGCGCACCTCCCCCGTCTGCCTGCTAGAGATTAGGCACCTCCAGTACGCCGCTCAGTTTATTAGGGATGTGCTGCTGCCATAGATCGACAGCTACAAGTCCCAGCATGCCTCTGCTAGATTAACTGGAGGGGCCAGCCAGTGCATACTGGGAGTTGTGGGGGCTGCCAATGATGCCTAGCAATTCTATGTTATATATATGCAGGGGTGATTTTTGGCTAGAGCAGAAAAGGCAGTGGCTCCTATCCAACTGCAACACAGGGGCCTTTGCCGGTAAAACACAGATAAAAGTACATGAGAGAGTTTTTGGTGAGTAAAGCCCACCCTATAATCCTTATTGTCTTTCTCCTATTAGGCCTATGGCACCTGGGGCTATTATCCTACTGCCAGTGGGTTGCTGGGAGTTGCAGCCAGTGGGTTGCTGGGAGTTGCAGCCAGTGGGTTGCTGGGAGTTGCAGCCAGTGGGTTGCTGGGAGTTGCAGCCAGTGGGTTGCTGGGAGTTGCAGCCAAACAGCTGCTGCTGGGTTGCACGCTGGCTATCCCTGATTTATCTTTGTTTGCCCCCTCATATGGGTCCCTGAAGCTATCTATCTGTCTTCCCCACTATATTCATATATATCATTAATGTAAGATTCTCTGCACTTCCCCAAAGCCGCCTGTGATTTGCTGTAACTGGGGCACTGTTATTAATCCTACTAATTATCTCCCTGTCCTCATTTTATATAGCACTCTCTCCAGCCGTATATATTTGCTATTAATATCATTGTATCTTACTGTGAACTTTAACTCTTTTTGAATGGATAACAGGCTGAGTCAGGTGGCTGTGGTTCCTAAAATACTATTCTGGGCTGCAAAATAAATAAATACATTTTTGGTGGATTCAACTCTTCTTTTTCAATAGCTTCCAGCAATATTAAACCTAAGCATCTTTATAATGAGAGTGGTTAATTGCCACTGTTATGTGAATCATTTGCTAATTATTGGCTTTTATATAAACTTGGTCTAGCTGTATCATCGCAACAGTGACAATCCCTGTCTGTAATTTGGCCTATGCTACTCAGTGTTGCAACAAGGGTGCAAGTTTTACCTGTGGGGCTCAGTCCTCTTATTCACTAAACCATTCGAAGCCCATGACAGCTGTAGCCCTGCTTATTAATGCGCTGCTTGTTGATCTTGGCATAGGCTACCCAGCTACATGTGGCTTGGTTATAGCACTCAGTTACACTGCCCTATACAGTATAGGCTCAGCTTGTGGGACAAATCTGTAATACTAATTAGTACTGGATACAGGATTAAAATCTCCATATGGGATTCACAGGCTTTTGGTTGGTGGGATCAGTTACTATGAAAACCAAATAACATATACCATTTCTTAGAATTAAAAGGCCCTGTTTGTTTGGGGCACTAAAACACTTTGGACAAAACAAATAGAATACACTCAGTGGCTTAATGCAGCTTCTCCCAGTAAATCATTAACATTCTTCCTGCCATGGGTAATACACTGAACATAGAGAAATAATCCCAACAACAACTGTGAATGGCTTTAGCCTCTCCAATTGCTTCTGGCAGTTTATCCCCAGTTGTTTTTAAAATCTATTTTATAAAGAAGATACAATTTTGCTTCCCTTGGTGTTGGTGATTGGGCACACATTTTATCCCCACTGTTGGCAGCTCTTTGGGTAGCTAGGGGTTAAAGGTTAAACAGCGGCACAGTGAGGTACGTGGGCACCCCCCCAACAGCAGTTATGTCTTTCAGAAGGAGCCTTCTATCTGCACCAGAGGTTCTGCCTTTTCATTGGTTTATTGTTACAAAGGAAAACCATTAGTGTATATGCATGGCTTGTAGATTGTAAGCTCTTTTGGGCAGGGCTCTCTTCACCTCTTGTATCTGTTATTCATTGCTTTATATGTTACTCTGTATGTCCAATGTATGCCCAACCCACTTATTGTACAGCGCTGCGGAATATGTTGGCGCTTTATAAATAAATGTTAATAATAATGGTATGAATATCACAGAACCCTATATCTGAGAGTTACAAAGTATTATAGTAGCTAAATGTGAAAAAAGCCATGCACATGAAGTTCAACCTTTTACATAAAAAAAATTCTACCTTACTGGGAGGAATTCTTAAAGCTCAGCCAGCAAGTATCAGCATGTTCATAATAATATACATTCCCTAATATACTGGAGAGTAAGTAGCAGGCATATACTTGTATAAGTAATAGGTAACTTGCAGGGAATCCAAATGGAGGAGCTGCTGGGCACATAAAACTAGTACAGAAACTCCATTCTCTAGATGCCAGCTACTCGGAGGGGCAACTTTTGCATTTGAGGAAAT
Source organism: Xenopus tropicalis (assembly GCF_000004195.4). NCBI lineage: Eukaryota > Metazoa > Chordata > Amphibia > Anura > Pipidae > Xenopus > Xenopus tropicalis. Next base: position 29,188,186 of record NC_030682.2, read on the forward strand.
GCCCCGCAGGCTCCCCTTCCCAGATTACTAGGGATTTGGCACTTATCTGTATAGTGACTAATTATACGGCTGGGTTTGGGAAGGTTCTCTGCCCTGCACACACCCAGCATAGGGGAGGAACAGAAACTGCCAGCTAAGTAAATAATATTCAAGGTGATGCTATTACATTGCCTCATTTCTAACCCCACCCTATAGTGTTAAAAAGCTTGTTTTAATCCTTTTTAAGTGTAGCTTCTAAAAAAGAAAAAAAAAGTTAAGAACAGTATTTCTACCTACTTAGCTTGAGCGGTGCATTGCTAATGTGTGATATGAGCTTATATTTCAGTGGGACCTTGGCAGCACATTTTATTTATTATGGCTCCTCGGGGGCTGGAGATTTAGTTGAGAAAGTGCCCCTTCAAGGGACGTACTATGAGGGCAGTATCCCACACCCGACCCTAACCTGTAATATATTGCCATTGTGGGACCCGTACCTAACCTGTACCCACGTCTTTCCACTCTGTATGCTCCTTAGGTTCCAAGGCAGGGAAACTCTGGGAGCTGAGGAAGAGTTTACTTCCCCAATCTGACTCGCACCAAACCCGAACACAGAATGGTCACCCAAATTTTAACTGGAACCCAAGGGTAAACCATCACTACTGGGGTGAGACGGCAGCATGACGCTGTATCCAAAACTGGTGCAGTTTTTCCTGTACAGGAGCACCAGCCTGTGGAAAAACCGATGTATTTCACTGGGGGTGCTGAATATATTTGCACTCCCCAGTGAATTAGACTTTCCTTGTGATATCATGGATTGGCAGAATAGGAGCCTGCTCAGCTTTGTAGATAGGGCAAAGTGAAATTTACAAAATACTGCTAATCACGTAGTATAAAGGCAGGTATTAAAATGCTGCTAATTGAAGCACCTCTTTTAAAATCAAAAGATGACATGGCTGAAGTGTGGGAAGGGGTCTCACATTCATTTATAGGGCATACCCTGCTAATGTAATGTGACTGATATCAGGCCTGTGAAGATCACAAACATATGAAGGCTGTTGGCCTGCGTTTGCTTTTCCAGTCATGAAGTCTGGCACTTGCTGGTTTAGTGAACAATATGTACGTGGGAGTTCTCTGCCGCAGTGATACACTGGTGTTCTTTCCTCCCACCCAGCCTGCACTTACAGCTCATCATGGAATACTGTTCTATTCATGGACAAGGGTAAATCTGCTATGCATTGTAGAAAAGTGATACATTTCTGTGCAGTGGTTAATTGTGGGAAAAAGAAAATGGGGCATCATTTTTACATTGTCTCTCTTTTCCTTGCCAGCCAGAACTTTCAAGAGAGACCATAATGGGCTGTCAGGAAGTCCACGCAGTGACCTTATTCGCCTTCGTATGCGGGACAGCCTCCATCTCGGGGCTCTTTGCTGCCACTCTGCTGCCTCAGTGGAGGCAAATGAAACTTTACACGTACAACCGGAATGAGAAAAACCTGACTGTTAGCATTGGGCTGTGGGTGAAATGCACACGCTTGGAGTGGAGCAGGGAGTGCATGATGTATGACATGGAGTGGTACGCAAGCGTGGATCAGCTGGACATCCGTGTTCTGCAATTCGCTCTGCCCTTTAGCATCCTGACCGCTGCCTCGGCACTCATATTGTGTCTGACTGGAATCTGTAACACTACCTTTACCTCCGGTGTGCCAAACCTAAAGCTTGTCAAATGCCTCGTTAACAGTTCTGGGTGCCATCTTGTGGCAGGGCTGTTATATATACTAGCAGGTATCATGAGCATTATGCCATCCATCTGGTCTGTGTTTTACAACAGCGTTCTAAACACCAAGTACGGGCCCTACTTTACTTACGACATTGCAGTTTTTGTGGCTATTGGCAGTTCTGGGGGCATGTTCTTTACTGCTGTCCTGCTGTTTCTGTGGTATTGTGCCTGCAAATCTCTGCCCTCTCCATTCTGGCAGCCCTTGTATTCCCACGTCCCTAGTATGCACAGCTACGTGCCCCCGTCCTACCAGTCTCGCTCCCGCATGTCAGCCATTGAGATAGACATTCCCGTTGTTACACACACTGCCTAACGTTAGCATGGTATGCCTGTGCTTATGGACTTTCATGGTACACCTCACTTTTGTGTATATATATATTATTTTTTTTGTACATATTAGGATTCCTTCAATTTGTTTCCACTTCTCTTTTTTTCTTGTGTAACCTGCTAAGGTAGTACTTACAGTATCCCAACAGTGCTATGATTTGTTGATCCAACTTGGACACAGATCTAAGAACAATAACCTCCCTGTAAATAATGCCTTAGGATTACTTAACCTAAAATACTAGCTGCCCTGATATAAAAATAAATAGAAATATAAAAAAAAAAAAAAATTTAGTGGGTAATATAACAGGAGCAGTGGTTGCTCCAGGTCTAGTAAACCACTAGACCAGATGTTTGCTTTCTCTGATTGGCTGCATTTCTAGAACTGGTGCAGACTTATTTATACATTACCCCAATACTGTTTATCATGGGAGGGTAGAACACACAATACTTTTTAGCCTTTACAAGCAGACTGTATTCATATGGGATTTCTCAAAACTGATCCAAGGGCTTACTCTGAGCGATAATTATAAAATATGGTTATAAATGATAATATTGCCAACCATTACTGTGTGTGTGGGCAGCTATAGCCACAGGACGTTTGGTAGGAATGGGAAAATGGTCTCAAGAATGACTGTGCCATCTACTCTTGCATGCTGGGATTATATAATCCGGGTTTAGGGCCTGTTGGATTGGCCTCTGCTTTTTAATGCTAAGTGACTTTAGTGCCAATTCCCGATTGGCAAAGGTACAATAACACTGAATTATTTTTTCTTTTGATGAACTGAAGCAAAATAGTAATTGACCTGTATCTGTAACACTATAATACAGCAACACGTTACTTTTAGTAGTGTAAGTTTGTAATAAGAGTCAGTATGTATATTTATTGTTAATTGGAAAGCTTAATTTTTATGCATTTGTATTTAAAGTTGTTTCAGCTACAAATATGAAACTAGCACCCCTCGTTCTCCCTAGGTTGTAGCATCCAGAACTAGCCATTGATTGAGAGAGGATGCTGGGAATTATAGTTTATCCGTGCTGGAAGACTACCATCTATTCTTTATCTAGTAGGGATTATTGTATATTTTATGCTGTGACAAGTGTTTACAGAAGTAGACTAAATCACTGGTGTTCTGTTTAGTACTGGTTTCTCAAGTGCATTCCTATAAAATGTCTCTTTTCTATTTTGTTTGTTCTGTTCCAGTACAGTATATTGAGCAAAACTGCTGCTAAATGAATTGTGTAATGCACTGTAGATAATCTTACGTATCTGCCTTTAAATTGTGTGCTTGTATCATGCATTAAAGGCAAACTCATTTTTGGGGGAAAAAAGCTGATTATTTGTGCCTGTGAGCCTATTTTATAGAGTTCTAGTTGGGTTGTTCCCCCAAATATGCATTATTGTAACCTAATTCTGTATAGGCTGTAAGATTTTTATACTACAGAATAATAATAATGTGGTGTGTTATTACTTTATATAAATGTGAAACATAAAACAGCATTGCAGTAAAGAGGCTTTGTTTACCTTCCCCTTTCTAGAATAGAAATAGGATTTTGTGTTCTCTTTACAATACACATTTTGCAGTGACTTATTATTTTTAATCTACAGTACATTCCCTTTCTGTATACTTTTTATTTACATATCATGCTGCCATGTGTCATGTTATAAGGATAATGTCCCACAGGGTTATTAGTCGCCTGCGGTTAAATCTGGGCAACATATCTACCCAGAATGCTTTCTTACTGGCTATAAAGTGAATCGCTGGGGGCAAAACATAAGCAGCGCCTCATTTTCCAAAGTTGTCTGAAGTTTTCTCAGGTGACTTCAGAAAACAAAGTGCAGCAAATTTTGAGCAGATATCGGTCGGTCCCCATACACACACAGATAAGCTCGGACACAAGCAAGACATGGGGCTAGGGTACATGGTAAAACAGGATATTTCCTTCTCTAGACTCTGCAGTAAAACTGCATGATGTATATATCTCTCTGCTGCACATGGCTGGGAATTGTGCTGCTTTTGGTATCGATGTATTTCATGTGCTCAGTATATATGTGCACCTTTTATGACTACACGAGTCCATTTCTGTGCCACTAATGGGCTAGTATGTAATTATTACTGTGCTATTGGCACGCGCTCAATAAAAACTTTTTTAATACATAATAGATTTCACTCTTTTTCTTAAGTGCCGCTAATTGGTAATGTTATTCTTAAAGGATGTCAAAAATAAGTTTCTGCCTAATAAAAGAAAACATAATTCTAAGCAAATTTCCAATATGAATTTATTAAAACTGTTTTAGTGGTTTAAAGGTTATTTGTAAATGTAATTGCTATTGAAAACCGCATTTTCTGAACTCCTGGTTGACTTGGCTAGGTGTGTATGTTTTTAGCAACATATAGCACTTAATAATCTTATGTAGAGCCATTAATATCCTGTAAATTATATCCTTATAAATAGTGCATAGCGATGTCATTTCTGTCACATGACTCACTAAAACTTGTGGATTACAGTAAATAATGTACCCCTGTTGTAACATAGGAAATTAGAAGAGACCTCAGAGTTCCATGACCTGTATAAAAGCACTCTGCCTTCAGCTTTCTCCTTAGTGACTTATAATATCCTTATTTTACCGTAGAGGGTAAATTAGTCATTATATAAATAAATACTTTTCTAAGCATCTTCAACCATTGTTTTCAGCTCCCATGAAAGTAAAGGGAAAGGCGGTGTTTTAACTACAGAGTGAATAGTGTGTCATGTCACTATTGTATGATTTGTGTTTTTAACACAACTTATTGCTTTGGGTTTTTATGAAAATCAAATAAAAGTCAAGGTTTAAACAGAATGTCCCTAACATTTGGGAAAATATGTGCTCTAGTCCTGATAGGTCATGCACCACTTTTACCCAGTGTTACCTAACCAGTGGCTCACTAGCAAACATGTTGCTCCCCAACCCCTTGCATGTTGCTCTCAATGCCCCCAAACCGGGTGCTCATTTTTGAATTTCTGATAAGAAGGCAAGTTTGGTAGCATAAAAAAACAAATATAATGCTACACAGAGGCTTCTATAGGCTCCCAATCCACATAGGGGCTGCCAAATAGCCAATTATAGCTCTTATATGCACCCCAGGAACTTTTTCCATGCTTGTGTTGCTCCCCAACACTTTTTCCATTTGAATGTGGCTCACTGGTATCAAAGACTGGGATCCCTGGCTTAACCCAATCTGCAGCTATTAGTAATAACTGATTAATGTTGCCTTTGGCACATATGTTGGTGTGGTGCTAAAGTTGCATTTCAGAAGTCAGAGGCTGATCCCAATTGCTATCTAACCTTGTAGTCTCCCTGGCACTTACAGAGTTAAGTCAGTCATTTTGCTGAAAAGAGGCAGCCGGGAGTCACCCTCATTGTAAAATGCTATATGTAGTAAATGTGTATACTGATCCAACAGGAAAATTAAACCTGCCCAATTGACATCTGGTCAATTTTTGGCCAGATATTGGTCGGGGGTCCCTATACACAAGCAGAGAAGGACCCAAGTCGGTAGCTTAAATCTGCCTGTGTATGGCCAACTTTACAACACTGACACCATATGTCAGATCACTAGTGGCTCAGTCATTTTGATGGACCCAGCAATCCATTAATCCAAAGGCCAGGCATACCTTAGCTTATACCTTAGCTTAGCCAATCCTGCCTTCCATTAGTGACTCATAAAGCACCCACAGATTTTTTTCAGGTCCAGTTTAAATTAGCATCACGTGGACTAGCAGCAGTGGCCAAAAAGCAATTTTGCAACAATGGCTCTCACACACATCTCCCCCTATCACACTAGTACAACAAAAACTCCATTACATATTTCATCTTGACTAGATAGAAACTTTGACCATTAAAGAAAAATACACCAAAACATTTTTTGACACATGGAAACATACATAACTTCTCTACCTCAATCTACAAAACACCTAACAATACTAGTGTTTCAACACACCACCTGGTACAGCACTGAAATACTTTGAAACAACCCATTAGTGAATGAGGCAGAGCAGACACTGTTGCATTCAGACCCCCAGAGGACATCTTTGGCGTATAGAACCCGCAGGAGTCACCATATTGACAGATTACTGACTAAATTGAACCAGGAAGGATTGCTACTACCTGCAAATTCCTAATAAGAATATTGAATTTTTAAACAGTTTGATATTTTTTTTGAGGGACAGTTCATATTTTGTAGACTGTAAAACTCTCAGGTTGAAAAGGGGCAGTCAGGTTTAGGAACTTTGGGTAACAATTACTTACAAAAGTAACTCTATCAGTGAAAAATGATCACCATGACCTATAGGGACAGTTAGTCAACATGTATAATCAAGAGACAGAGCACAGCTAGCCAACTGGTGCCTCTACTGTCTTTGCTGAACTGTAACTTCTGGCATCCAAACACAGCCAGTGAGTAGCCATGGGATGTTAGCCGTTGCAGTTCAGCAATAGCTGGAAAGGACAGTTTGACTCTTCTTGCTATAGGCTTGTTTCTGGGTGGTGGAGACCCAACTGGCTGGTGCATAAGCAGTTGAAATGACCCACTCACTTACATTTGGATTGTACTTCTCTCCTGGTTCAATAAGATACGTATGGTTTCCATCACAGAACATCCCACTGTCAAAATAAAAATGTTTGAAATGACACAAAGATCAGATTTAACTCAAGATGCAGAAATGGCTTTTATAAACATATGGTATCATAATAGTAACAGTTAGGTTGTTAGGTTCTGTTTAGCTTTACCTTTACTGAATTATATATGGTAACCCTACCAGTAAATGTACTTACATTCTGCACTTTACCACTATGTGGGGCATGCCATGCAAGTAAAGTTGGACATACTACTAACTGACAATATGCAGGGCTTTATTTTCCTGTGCTTAGAAGTTTTGACTGCCAGTTTTAGTGGTCTGCCCACCTGTGCCAATATAGCAAAAAAAAAAAAAAAAAAAAAATATTGCATGACCGAAAAATTCCCCAGCCTGCCACAGGATACATGCGGCTTAATCTGGCGGTGTAGCTGAGGCATGTAAAGTCTAGCAAACCCATACGCGTATATGCACATCACTGAAGGAAGGGGATGGACTGGGGTCCAATAGGCAACTGCAGGACCTAGAACTGCAGACCTACTGATATGGCTTTGCTTGATCAAGTTGGCAAAATTATGGCCTGCTGAGTCTTGTTGGGTCAAATACTGATCAGGATGGATAAAAAAAAAAAGTAGGCAATGGCTTCATCAGTTGTTCATGCATTCCTCTCTCCTGGACAGAATGCAGAGGACCCCATATGATCATTGACTTATAAATGTATAAATCTAATCTGATCCACCATTTGTGTGGCCACATCAGGTAAACATGGGCAGAGGTATCGACATACAAGTGTTGGGTTGGGGGTGGTAGCTGTTTTTTAAGCCTGCCTGCCTGCCTAACCAATTATTGGATTTTGCTTTCTGAAGCCTGCCTTAAAAAGCCAGAGAGAAATCTGCAAAGTAGACATCAATACAATATCCTAATTACTGGCCAGATGGTATTACATATCTGCAAGCAAAACAATAACAAATCATCCCAATGTTATCATAACTACAACTGAAATAGCAGTGCCAAGAATCTCTGGAGCATTCAGTGGGTGTCCACACTGTTCTTTTCTCCTACAGTTATGCCACGGTGTTGGGAAAAATATCCTTCCCCCAAATACCAATATCCGGTGTAGGACATTTTATTTCTATGGGTCACACAAGGAAGAATGAAATATACAGACCATTGTAGCACGGTCCATCTGATGGCCATTAACAATGTTCTAACTGCACAGGGCTAAACCAAATAAATTTCCTACTGCAAGATAACCAGGAGATGGCAGCAGTCGGCTAAACTGTAGGTAGCGAAATCACAGTCCTACAGGTCTCACCAGGATTTTTTCATAACTACATTAAATTTAGCAAAACCAGAGGGAAAACAAATTAATTATAGATCAGAATTGTGTGCCATTCTTCCATGCCCTGATATTAGAAGTTGGGTGGGATTTATCTGAACAAAACCAGCAATGTAATCTGTAACTATATAGAAATGTAGGCTGAAGGGTTTGGCTAGGGACCACATTTACATGCTAGTAGGGGCCACTCTCTCACCCTCTGGGCTGCCCGTGCTGCTGATATTATTCTGAAACAGTCACAAATGAAAATAGAAGAGAATGAGACTTACTGAAGTCCATAGCAGGTTGACAGAGCCACAAAAGATTTGGCTTTTCCTCTTATTTGGCCTTGGTAATAACAATGTTCTCCACCCTAAAGAAATGAACACAAAGATATTATACAGTGATAAATAAAGTGCTTCTGTCCTGCCACTGTTTCACCAGAAAATTAACACCCACATGTGGCAGAGCACTTTTACAGTAAGTGGGAAGCCCAGAAACACCAGAAAATAAATATTATTATGCAAACAGAGGGGCAGATTTTGTCACATTCATTAAAGTTTTGCAGCGGGAATTTGAACAAAAATGCACCTCTTCTCTATGTATAAATAACACATATATATATATTTAAAGATAATGTCTTTAAGTCAGTGGAGCACCTGAGCAGGTATATACCTTAGAGAGCCACATCTAATTGGGCATTCCTACCTCAGACCAGCCCTTCTGATGCTAATCTTATGTTAGTGTTCCCATGAGCTATTTTATTCTATATTCTTGCCATTGCAATGCTATTTTCGCCAGATATTCATTACAGTTTGCCTTATTTGTATAGAGAAAGAGGGAGAAAGAAATATGCAAATATAAACTCTATTCATTAAAATGCAATGATATCTGGAATATGTGAAGTAGGAACCAAAAACATTAAAACTGCTGAATATAAAAAATCATATTCCTTATTCACATGCGGTGCCAGAATCAACAGGGAGTCACCGGCATGGCATCATATCAAACCAAATGATGTCACAGACTGTGTATTCTAATAAAAGTCACATAATACTGACACAAACACATCAGAGATTTTGTTGCCCAATGACAAAAAATGTACCAAAATGATATGCTTTTTCTTTTTTTACAGCCTTTATTTCCTGCAAATGATAGCATCATAAATTCATCAAACTTCTTTTAAAATGTCATTAATATCTTGCAGCTCAAGGGCCTAATAAACAATGGGGCAGACAGAGGCGCAGCTTTATATCACCAGAACCATCTTTAAGTACACTGACGCCCAGGGAGATCGCTTGCAAAACATTTGCCTCAATATAAAATAGGGCAAGGTGCAAGCATTCAGAAACCCTTATTTCAGACTGGGGATGAGAACTGATTTCAGGCTGTTAATGTGCAAAATATTTCTTACTGAAAGACTTGTATGTTTGTGCCTAGATTTCTTTACTCCTAGTCAGTTAATGCAGCTTTGCATGGGCACTCAGTACAAACAGAAGTGGTACACGGAGAGGGATCCAACCCACATCCCACTCAAATATGTTCAAGCACACTTTGGATAAAGCCCTCGCCTTGCAGCAGATGCTGTTTTACTAGTGCTCAGCAGTCACTGGCAGGATCCGTATCGCTGGCACCATTAGGCAGGGGGTGCATCTCCTTAGCTTAACGAACATCCCTCATACCTGCTCCATGATGATTAATATATGCACAGTGTGTGTGTGTGTATATATATATATATATATATATATATATATAGGTACAGGTATGGGATCCCTTATCCGGAAACCTGATATCCAGAAAGCAAATAATTCTAATTTTTTAAAATTATTTCCTTTTTCCCTGTTATAATAAAACTGTACCATGTACTTGATCCCAACTAAGATAATTAATCCTTACTGGAGGCAAAACAAGCCTATTGGGTTAATTCAATATTTAAATGATTTATTCGTAGACTTGTAGAGTTCCAAATTACAGAAAGATCCCTTATCCCCAGCCCCAGGTCCCGGGCATTCTGGATAACAGGTCCCATACCTGTATATATATATATATATATATATATCTGTGTACAAAATCTGAAGATCACTTAGGACCCGAGACCAGTCAGTTTGATAGTCTCTAGGCCCATGTTACAGCAAAGTGATTGGTTACCGTAACTGGCAATTAAATACTTGGCCAATCAGGTTGCAAGTCCGGATATAACATGACTGTTATATCAATTGCATCACATAGGGGTAATGGCAGATACATTTTGTGCTCACTTCTGCATTCACTTCAATGGTAATTGCCTAATCCCACTTGGTGCAATTATGCATCAGTCAATGCTCACTGACTGATAGTGGATAGAGGGGCAATAAGGAGTGTTATGCTACCCACTTGCTGAGCTGGAAATCATGCAGAAAGCTCTGAATTGCCCAATGACCCATTACAAATCTGAAAAATACAAATTATGAACTAGATTCTTACAGTATTTTAACTTCCCAAAGGTGTTTAGTGATACCGAGATCTTATTTAGAGAGGCCAAGGAAAGTCTATTCTTGCCATCTTAAATATGAGGAGAAACTTAGGAACAGTAACGCCAAAAAATGAAAGTTTTTTAAAGTAATTAAAATATAACCCTGCACTGGTAACAGCAGTGTGTTTGCTCCAGTAATGCTGCTATTGTTTATATGATTAAACTGCTGTGTAGCCATGGGGGCAGCCATTCAAGCTGGAAAAAAGGAGAAAAGGCACAGGTTACATAGCAGATAACTGATATCCTCTCTAGAATACAATGGTGTTTTATCTGTTATCTGCTAAGCAACCTGTGCCTTTTCTCCTTTGAATGGCTGCCCCTGTGGCTACACAGCAGCTTTGTTTATATACATTTCTGAGACAAACACACCAGGTGTACAAGTGCGGGGCAGCAGCACATTATATTGTAATTACTTTTATACGCTTTCATTTTTTGGTGTTACTGTTCTTTTAAAGAACAAAGGTGTTAGCACCACCGGCTTCACCTGAGCTGTCGGGCTGCCAGGGCTGCTCATTACAGGGGCTAAGCTTCTAGCATATTGGCCTTGGCTAACAAAAGTGATTTATGGAACTCAAAAGTTTTACTTAGACATTTTTGTTCTTCTGTTAATTGTAAAGGGCATTGGGGTTTTTTTCTGTCTATTCCTGTCACTGAGTTTCAACTTGAGGCAAAAATGTCTCTCTCCTGACCCAGTTTTACCTTGTTTCCATGTAAGGGAAAGCAGAAAAGCCAACGTTACTTGTGTAGCTTCATTTCTACCAGTGCTCCAATGGGTGCAGAACCCTACACCGAGCGATGGAACTCTTTGCTTCCGTATTTCTGCACTCGTGTATAGGTGCCACACTCATGTTAATACAATGCTTTTATTATCTATTCACATTTACTGTACTGCTCTACCCGTGACTCACACAACAGCAACATTGTGTCTTGTATTAAAAATACTCTCACAATATGTAGTCCTACATACATATTAAGACACAAAGTATTTTGAGCACCACTATCTTCAGGTGTCTAAAATATCCCAATGCTTCTTTTAAGCTACAAAAATAACCATTCCAAAGTGGTAAAAGCAGTGTTTTTTGCCCCTGGAGGAGACTGGAGCATAGGGGAACTCAGCCTAAGGGTGAAGACACACTGGGCTACTAGTAGAAGCTACTTTTTGAAGGCTACTAAACTACGGAAAATACCCTGCAATACTCAATACTGAGAATTGCCTCTGCTAAAACACATGTAGAGACAATTATCAGTAAATAATCAGCTTTGTGTATTTTAGTAGCCACGACAAGTAGCTGCTACTAGTAGCCCTGTGTGTCTTCACCCTAAAGGCTAGAGGAGTGAGAATGGGCATTTTCTCTCATAGAGCTCAGAGCTCAGCTTGATGGTCAGTTAGGGTAAGATTTGTATTTGTAGTCCTAGATATTCTAGAAACAACTATATTTTACTTATATCTATACTCATTTTATCAGATAAGGGAGGCCCTGACCAAAGGCTGGACCCTCAAGTGAGGCTTGACTTGCAAAGAATCACTGATTTAAAGTGATTTTACACATTTGTGTCTTACTCATGCTCAAACATGAATGACTGTCTATCTATGTCTATTATCTATCTTGATAAATCTTTTAAAGATTTTATTACCTTCATATCATGCAGTAACTGACTAGGCAGTACATAGATAAACTATCAGCAGTTAAACTTTTAGTCTGAAAGTTAAAATTATCTCTATTATTTCCATCCCTTAACCCCTTATCCAGAAAGTCATTAAATATTTATTTGCTTTTTACATTAATGTTTATGGTAAAATCAATACTCGCTGTAAGGGCAGAGGATGTTGAAGCTCCCATTTTTGAACTATTACAATATTTATACTGTGCAAATTGCCGACTACATGGACTGACAGTGAATTCCCTGCACAAACACACAGAAGTACAGAGTAATGGGACCAAAGATTTTTGAGTTTTACCAGCCGTTGCTCTCTTATCAGCATCAATCATGTATTTCAAGATCATTATTACATGCCAGATGGGCTGGTTGCTTTTGTGATGTATTTATAAAATGTAGGAAAAATGATGATGTTTTAAATTCTTGTTAAAAAATATCACAGACCTGTAAAATAAAGTAGCCTTGGTAGAATTTGCTCTAAAGTTGAGGGAAGCTGTAGTTCTGCGGTTTGAAGTGACACACCACCCATAACTGCACAAGTGAGAAATCCAATTAAGAACAGAGAAATAAATTCAAATAAAGAATACAGCATCCAAGGGAACCGCACTTAAATATTCAAAACCATTTATTAAATGTGGAACTGACGTTTCAGTTGTATTTCAGGGAGTATTTAAGACCTGTCAGTGCAGTTCCCTTGGATGCTGCATTCTCTACTATGGGAATAAGTGATACAGTTCTGTAATAGCTTTAGGACAAAGATGAAGAGAATATGTGTGGCCTGACAAGTCGAACAACCCAAAGGCCAAGAATGGGACTGATGAAGAGTGACAGAGAGGCCTGGCTCTGAACTGCAAGTTCCAAATTAAAAGATAAACGTCTACACCTTTACAATAAGTTGTATGCTTATTTTATCCATCAATTTCACCTTTTCTTTTTCTCTAAGTAAACCCTTATTAACTGATCCAGAGGAAGTTGATAAAAACCTGAGATGTGCCAGCACCCAGGCCATATCAATGGGTCTGGGTGCAGGTACTGGGAAAGGCTGAAGGCAGCATAGGGGGGATAAACGCAGGCCAAGAATCATCTCCGTATGTCACTAGCCTATCTGACTGTGTTTCTATTCTCTGCACTTCTGGTTCTGACTCCTGAAACATTGTAACAGTAACCAACAGATGAAGGGTACTGGCACACCAATAGTAATGGGTCTTCATTATGTTTTTTAGTTTTTGATTTATCTTCTTCTGCCTCCAGCATTCAAATGGGGGGTCACAGACCCCAGCAACCAAGGAGTGTTGCTCAGTGAGGCTACAATTTTACAGTTATTCTTACTTTTATGACTTCCTTTTTAGTCCCTCACCAATTTATATTTCAGTCTTTAATTCACACGGCTGATATACCAAACTGGAGAACTGCTGAACAGAAAATTACTGGAAAACCACAAAAAATGAAAAAATAAAGACCAATAGCAAATAGTCTCAGAGTATCAATATTTTACTAAATTTAATTTAAAGGTGAACTACCCCTTTAAGCCAGATTGCCGTGAGTCCCCTGCAGTAGTGCAAATTTACGTGCTACAAATCATTCAATCATTTTTTTAAAATCAATTTATATTAGAAAGTTGCTTAAAATAAAATCTTTCATTGCGCAAAGAACGGCTTTTGGTCAGAGATTCAATGTTCTTATATTTACATTCAAAGGATATTGGCACATAATTAAACGCTTTTTTTTTTTAATTCTAGTTTATTTTTTTGCACACAATAGAAGTTCTCAATTTATATGTTTGTGTATATATTTATATTTCGGCACAAGATGCACAGTTTAACAGATTTGAATTTAGTGAAAATTATTCTGAGCACTTTTGCTATTTACATGAATTTTCAATTTTTAGCAGTTTCTGAGATAATAGCAGTTTTATACTACAAGACAGCCTTCAACTCTGGTTAAAGGCTAAGGGCTGTATTTATTAACACTGGTGATCAATGGTGATGTTGCCAATAGCAACCAATCAGCAATTAGATTTGAATGGTCACCTACAAGTTAAAGAACAAAAGTCAAGATCTGACTGGTTGCTATGGGCAACATCACTGCTGATGTTTGTCTCCAATGTTAATAAATCCCCCCCAAGCATGCCAGTGGCCCATTACACTCCATGCATTTTCTGGATTCAGTTAACCCTTTAGCTGAGCCAAAAGCCCAGGTATTATAAGTCTAAACTGCAAATACCTCTGAAACCACTAAAAATAGAAAAAGGATGTAAATTGCAAAAGTGCAAGTGGGTTTAGATCTCCTTTATGGTTAGCTTAACATATTGGTTTGGAAAGAGTTATGACATTTAATAAGAAATTTCACTGGGCATCATATTAATATTGGTGTCTTGGGGCTTAAATACACTGAATCCTATAAGGAATAAAGAGATTCTCAGATCTATTTAAACACAAACATTTAATAGATTATTAGAGATAGCCTCTGGATTCACTGGATCATTTTTCCAGGTTTAAGGCTTTGGAAAGATCATTCAGCTCTGCATCAGGTCCAGTATTTCTCTCTGCCATATATGCATCCAGCTCAGCATCTAACTGCTTCTTTAAGTGCTCACTGTATGCATCCTTGACTTTTCTCCCAAATCCTCCACTGTGACCAGAGCCCAAGATTTTTAGGAGATGTCTCAGTGACCTGCCAAATGAGGTATTTCTTTTCCTGCTTCGCTTGCGTTGTGTTATCACAACCTGCGTATTCTCAGCCTTTGCCTGTGTATGCTTCATCATGCCAGGAGGTCTCAGGTCTAAGGTTTTCAAAAGATCATTCAAATCTAATCCAAATCCTCCACTGTGACCAGAGCCTCTGATATTTCGGAGATGTCTCAATGACATATTTCTTTTCCTGCTTCGCTTGTTTTGCGGTATCACAACCTGAATATATTGGGCTATTTTTGGGTTACATTCAAAGTGGCTTTTGGCTAGTTTTAGGCTGGTTTTAGAACTGACTTTGGCTGGTTTTGAAAAATAAATCTGGCAACCCTGCTTGCAGGAACAGGAGAAGATTTCCAGGACAGTGCAGAAACAGAGTGAGGTTTTTTGTTTTGTTTTTTTAAGGTGCCAAGCGGGTTTGGGGAGGCTTAGCCTCCCCTAGGCTTACTGAAAATCAGCCTATGCCAACGTTGCTTGTTGTGGTCTTTGCAATGAGAATAAAGGCTTTTTTAAATGATAAAATTGTATGATGTGCTGTCCAGTATCCCTTATCCATAACTGCAAGCTCATCTAAAACATCTTCTTTCTGTAATACATTTCCTAAGTAATAATTCTGTAAAATGGAAAAAAAATAACCTAAAGTGGTTATAGATTCATTTCACTGTCATGAATGGCACAATAAATGTACAGGATACACCAACTAAAGGTAAGATTCGATTGCTTACTATATTTGGCAAAAATACCGGAATGCACTCAGATTCTGGTCTGGTTCCCACTGGCCATACCCTGAGCTCCATATAATGCTGCTCAAGGTCTTGTCTTGTAATTGAGATTTGATGCAGATATATTCATCTCAAACTCAAATTTGGATGGACACAATGCTATTCCTGCTAATGCAGTATTCTGTACTGTATTCACTTTGCTCGTTTTTTTTAAAGGTTGTAAAGAATGTAGTGCCCCCTCACTGAGCAAAACTTTACAGGAAACTGCAGTATGATGGAGTTTTAGTACACACAACGTTTGGTGAACAACAATATCTTTCATGGTGTAAAATCTTTGTTTTTGCTTTACTTGGTCAAGGAATAATTCCTACGGCTAAGTAGGAAGTTAACAGGGAGTGCAGGGTTTGTGACAGCACCAGTTGCATTGGACCTCAGGGAGCTCTATTGGCACAAAAGAAAAAAAACCTCCCAAATAAAGAGGCTACATAAAGAGCTCATATGTAGGCGCTGTAGGAGTGGGGTGCATAAAGTCGCTGGGAACAATTTGGGATCACTTTGCAACCTATGATGTACAGGGAAGCCTTGATGCAGCATTGCCAAAGGAAAGAGTGGTCCTTGACAGGTACACTTATTCTCCACAATCTAGCAGCATCTGTATTATTTATCAGTCAGGTTTCCTTGCTACACTTACATGGCAGTGGCTGTTGCTACTTCTGCCTATAGCATAAAATACTACTTTCCACTTATTCTGGACTGAAATGGCAGATAAAGCAAGCATCTGGTTGCCGTCGGTTACTAGCCCTGGTGCAAACATTTCCTACATTACTTGTTCAGTGTTCCTAAGATAAAAATTAACTGCCTTTATAAAACTGTCTGATAGTATTTCCTTCAGATAGTCAAACCCTGTGTGTTGACTATGATAAGCACGTATGGCCTTGGTCATAAAAGTCTGATTTAATGTTCAGTTTCCCTTATCTAACTATGGTGTTGTCTCCTAGATTTTTCCTTATATTCACTGAGTAACCCGAGAGAATACAGATTTTATTGTTCTTTTATAAATTATTAACAATACCAAAGGCATTAAGGATAAAGGGCCAGTAAGTTGAAGAGATGCGCTCCATTCTCTTTAACATAAAACACTCAGATAATAAGTGCTAGTGTGATGGTCTAGCCAGCACGTGGCCATAAGGAAAGTGCAGAATGAGACACTTCCTTTTATTGTACTTATATACAAAGTATGGATATGTAACGGAGTGTAGCTGTGGGGTCCCAATGATATCTTCATTCTATCTAAGCCAACCCCGTCATTTTCCCTTTATCTCCTTTCCTTCTTCTCTGTATTATCCCTCCAACAGCTACCCCTGCTTTAACCCTGTTCCATGTATCAGCTGTTGTTAATTCTTTCAGTCTTTACATGTACAGTATTTGTAGAATTCTTTTCCCAGTTGTAAAATAAAATCACCTATTAGGTTCAGGATATATTCCTGTTCTAGGAAGATGCTACATCTGTATAAACATATATGCAGAGCAGAGCTTCAAATGTTGCAACAGCAGCCAATCATTGAGACCTTAGGAGGATCCAACAATAAGATCTTAGATCAGGGGTAACGGACATGGTTAAATAGAGGTTTTGGGATTAAATATCTGTTAGCCAGTGAGGAGGGGTGCCTGCACCAACTGTGCCAATAAGTCTCTAGTTACGCCCTCTTCATAATGCATTCTAACATCTGCATATAAAATGGCATTGGGTGATTTGGATGTCTTATCAACAATACAGGCAATACACTGCAGATTCTGGTGGCAGATAAGGAGTTAATCCCTCTTGAACTGACCCTATTTATTAAGTTAAAATGACATCACTGCACCCTGTATGGATTTCCAAGGGCCTTTCTTTCGCTTCTTTATTCTCTTCTTTTTTTTCTCTCTGTGTATTTGATCGTCAACCCTTTGAGGTCCATTGAAAGTTTCACTACCAGTCAGCTCACGTCCTCTTGCCCAGCGCACAAGGAATTCCATAGCCTGTGAATTAAAGGGGATCTGTACAGCACAGACTGGCATTGCCTCATAGGCTCAGTGTTGAATAAACAATAGGCTAGCTCTGTTTCTAAGAAGCTGCAACTGCTTTCGTTGATGGATAAGCATTTAACTGCCAAAAGGCCTTTTTCTTACACAGCAACCATATTAATGCTGCTTTAAATATTAATGGAATGGAGGTGTGGATATTTCTAGGGCACACAGGTATTTTATATAGCTGACTGATGTAAGAGTTGCCATAGACAACAGAAATGAGATGCCAAAAACTGCTGGTTTCTATTGGAAACATAAGATTGTACTAAGCTATTTGAATGTATTTGTCATCTGTGAATGCAAGCAATTTGTACTCATTATTATTTAGCTATATGGCTGCGGGAAAATAGCTAACAGGTATTTTACTAGCTCCGGCAGCTGTCAAAAGTAAACATTGTTCATTTTCCTTATAGTAAACACCTTGGGGAATATTTATTAAAGAGTTGAACACTGTTTGCTAGATGAAAAGTTCACCATTCTCAGCTCACCTGTTTAGGGTTTGCTGTATTTTCACCTTGTCCCTAATCCCTTATCCAGGATTATAGGATCCCTTATCCGGAAACCCGTTATGGTAGGCCATCTCCCATATACTTCATTATAAGCAAATAATTCTAATTTGAAAAATGATTTCCTTTTTCTCTGTAATGTATGTATGTATAGCTTTATTTATAAAGCGCTACTTATGTACGCAGCACTGTACAGTAGAATACATTAATACAAACAGGGGGTTATTAAGATAATAAGAGATAAATACAAAGTACAACAATAAATACAAATAAATACAAGATACAGTTGCAACAAGTTAAGACACAAGAGGATGGAGGTCCCTGCCCCGTAGAGCTTACAATCTATATGGGAGGGTAACTCACAGACACAAATAGGCAAATATAAGTGCTGTAGGTCACAGTGGGTGACACTACAATATAAGTGCTAGTTCCCATAATAAAACAGAACCTTGTTCTTGATCCCAACTAAGATATAATTAATCCTTATTAGAGGCAAAACAATCCTGTTGGGTTTATTTAATGCTTAAATGATTTTTAGCAAACTTAAGGTATGGAGATCCAAATTAAGGAAAAATTCCTTATCCAGAAAACCCCAGGTCCCGAGCATTCTGGATAACAGGTCCCATACCTGTACAAGTAAATAGGGAGTAGTGAAATTTCCTTCTGATGAACTTTTGTAAACTCTAGTTTTAATATTTGATTAATAAGCACCCAACTTATACTATTTTCAACTCGTTAGGCGAGGCACTTCATAATTGCTGCAAACACTTTCGGCTCCGCCCTACGCTTAGCACCCATAGGAAATCTATAAAGCCTTAGGAAAACATTTGCCCTTTGTGAGGATGTAATGAAAGTGTCAGAATTCTGCACTTGACAACCACCTGAGGAGCCCAGGAACTGGTACTTTTTAAGTGATCCTCACGGGGCACTAGAATACGAGCTGATGTCAGACACTTTCCCGGACACTTTTCTTTTGCTAAAAACTTAGTTTCAAGGGAACCAATTACAACGTGCTCTTAGATTTGGCCAAATCCCAAACCAGATTCAGGATCCAGTGAATCTCTATCAAAAACACACAAATTCACTGAATCTGCCATTGCCTGCAGAGCACAACGGAGAGCAATTTCAGGGTTTTTCATGGAATGTTTTTTTAGAATTAAAAAGAATTGCAGGTAAAAATACCTGGGATCTCCCCATGTCCCACTACCCTAATGGTGCCGTTAGTTACAGCTATATGGTCTACATAATATGCATTATACAGAGGCATAACTACAGAGGAAGCAAACCCTGCAATTGGGGGGGGGGGGGGCAGGGTATGTAGAGGGCCCAATGAGGCCCTAATTAATGAGCAATTTAAATATATCTTACTAGAAAAAGTCAACTTACCAAAATGTTGGGTCTCTAACTGTGGGGCCCAGTAACATCTAGTTATGCCACTGACATTATATATCATTTTTTTTTTTTTTAAATGTCATTTTCTGCAGGGTTTCAGATAAGATCACAAAAAGGCTGGAAATAAAGGCTTAGAAAGCCCCTTTGATCTAAGCACCATCTACACTGCACCCTTAATGGAGCTAATTTTTATTCCAGGAATTAAGGATTATGTCTAACAAGAATTAATCGCTGGTAGGTGAAATTGCTATTTACAAAAGAGATATCTAACAAATTGTTTTCCTCAAACCAAATTGCTAAATCTCCTTGTGTAAACAAATCTGTGACAAATGCAGTAAGAAATATTACCCAGTGTTTGTCGCTGGGAGCTAATGAGGCAGATCCTTTATGCTTGCTCTATTTCTTATGTAATGATTGCGCTTTCCAAATATATCTGTGATGCCTGGCTGGAGTTATGGGACCCTTTCTATACAAGATGACTGGGGCTGTAACAGAGCGGGGTAATGCATTAATTATGGATACCTAGCCCGTGTGGCCTTTCAGATGTTCCTGATGTTCTTCAATACACTGTAACACTCTAAAAATGTTTACTGAATAGAATATACCATTAGTTTTTGTCTGCATTTACTACACAAATGCCCCTCCCTACCCGTTTTTTAATTTCAGTGCGTTATTGTTCATAATTTTTGATAGCTAGGATTTAGTTTTTGAGGTCTAATAAGGTCTATGGCACACCAGGCTGATTCTTAGCCTGCGGATAACCACGGGCTGAGAATCAGGCTCTATGCTCTGTTCAGCATACCCCTGTGCCTGCACCCGGAGCCACTGCGCGGACTGGGTGCAGGCACACTGAATACAGGGGTTGATTATCAGCTGGGATTTTATCGGCAGGCCAAGTGCACTGTTGGCTACACAACAGACAAGCCATCTTACTGCGACTGAATAATGAAACATTTACCTGTTCACATATAGATGATGATATACACATAAATAAAGTATAATCCAAATGAACAGTGGCATTTTCATATCTGCAATATAAACAAATACACATACTGATATTTTTGCATTAGACTTTACCTATGCAGTAAAACAGGGACAGCTCAACACCTGCAGTCACAGCCCAGTCACGGCTCTCAGTAATTTGCACCCAAAATTGAGTTAACTGCCACCATTGCAAAGCATTGTAAATGCACCAGAAATCAACATAAATAGGTAACTTTGATAAGAACAGAAGTTCAGATGAGGACATGGGCAAAATGACCAAGGCGCACCCTGAAAATAAAACCTCTCTGGGTTATGACTATGAAGATTTTCATTCATCCAGGTCATAGTATATCTAGTATAAATAAATCTAAAGCAATTGGACTTGTTAAGTAATCAATGAAGACGTTTCAGTACTCATCCGAGCAGCTTCTTCAGTTTTAGCTCTCTGGGTTAGTGTCTCTTATACAGGCTTGTCTACAACTTTAGCTTTCTATACTCTTTCCCAACAGAATGCTGGGAATGGTACCAGCTGAAGATCTCTGTTGGACAGCTTACATTACAGAACAATAGTTTATATACCAGGAGTTTTGAAAAAAAATAATTATATACATATGTTTGTATGGACAGATCTTATTTACTTTCTCCACAAGTAGGAGCTTTTCTCACAACATCCTCCTCAACACCTCAGATCTTCTGTGATCCATATCTTGTTCCCCAGACCAATGGTCTACTTTGCACCTGTGCATATCAATGATCACCTTTCCCAAAAGCAAATCATTGTCCAAGGGACTATCATGAGCTGCAATTTGCTGATGAGTCCACTATCAGTGGAAATAAAGATAGGATGTGTGATAAAATTAACAGAAAACCATGACTTACTTTAAACTCCACTGTTTTCCCATCCTGTGTTACATGTCTTTCTCGGTACTCTGAAGACAACAAGTCACTGTGTTAGAAGAAAGCAAAAACACAAAGAGATCAATTAAGGAAGAATAATACTTTATTTATTAAGTGTATATTTATTACTGAACAGATATGTGGCGTTAATAAATTAGTTCCATAATAGCTTTTATGGCTTTTCATCTTGTCCAATGTATTAAAAACAAGAACAATTAATTTCAGAGGCCTAGTGCAATGTTAATTTCATGCCAAAACTGAGTATTCTTAGTATTGTCTGAGTGATAAATATCTTCAGAGCATTGGTTCCAGTTCACTTGAATGGGAAAAGCTCAGTCTATGGCTGATGCTCTTTGTTCTGTTGCCGAGTGAAACCCTGAGTCTGGGAGAGACTGGGAGAGACTGGAGAAGGCCCAGGGCAAAAGAACAAGGCAATCAAAATGCTAAATATAAATGCCTACAACTGCACTCTCCATTCATCTCTTGCTGATTATTTATGTGATGATGATGAGCATTGTTTATTTATAATACATGACTAACATTAATGATTAATATCATAAATGGCCTGCAAACAATGTTATATTCTGCCGCGACATCACTCATGCATAATAATAAATAATATATTCCTACCTACTGTACATGTTTACGGACATTAGAAGGAACTAAGAATTCTTTGCTCTGCGTAACAACCTTCAGACTTGTGTTGTTGCACGGACAAAAAAATACTGAAATTATCACAGTAAAACTGGCCATACACAAATACATTCACTCACTTGGGAAGCAGATCTTTTCCTGATTTGGCCTTTCATGTGCAGGGATAAATGGGGATGATCAGATCACTGGCCTGGGGGGCAATAAACCACAGGGAGGAGACCAAATTAATATGCAAATATGGTCCCCATCAGATGAAATTTTAAAACGTTCCCAAAAGATATCTGGCCAATGTTGGCCGAATATCTTTTGGGCAAACTATTGAAAGGGGTCCATGCATAGGCCATTAAGCCAGTCCACACTCTAACCACCTTTTAATAAATGTTTATATATATACATATATCCCCAAAGGATGGGGAAAGGTATATTTTGACTCTTTTGTTATGGCAGGACATTCCCCGCACATTCTACTCTTTGACAACAATATTTAACAGCCAACCTGAATTCACTTGTTCACTGCCACCAATGGGGTTTAATAAAGGACACATTTAAATACAAGCTCTTTCCCAGCACAGAAAACCAGACAGGTCTAGGAAGCTATGAAAGCTTGTCCTTTAGATTCAGCAGCCTAAAAATTATTATGTTTGCCTCTCTGAAGCATAAGCGTTGGCAGCCTGGGAGGGTTTTTCATTTGCAAGGTAGTAATTTCACAAATGAAATCAAGAACATGAGGGGGGCAGAAAAGGGAAGAGTTGGAGAAACAGAAAAAGCATCTAGATTAGGTCTGACATTAAAATGAGGATTTGGCAAAAAATGCAAATGCAAAAACATGCAATAGTAAGTGTGCATTGATGCCATTCATAAAAGCTTCTTGCGCCCCTATACACTATTGCACTCGGCAAGCCCCATAGTATATGCTCAGTCTGCTCTGATGAGTAGTGTGCAAGTGCCAGCCTAGACATGACAGCAGTTCCAACATGTCACTAGGGGGTTGTCTCAAAAGACAATACTAAAAGAAGGATACACTTTGTCCCTTGTCCCCACTCCAGGTGTAAATGAACCCTAATATGCTCTGTATAAAAGCCCCAAAATACTCCCAATACAGACAAAGTTAGAGTAGAGCAATTTGTATGCCATAATAAGGCAAAAACTATTAGAATGTAAATGTGATAACAAACTCCAGCCATAATGTGGCTTATATTTAATTTATATATCTGCCTTATTTAAGAATCAAAACTATTAGGTCAACCTGGACCAGAATAACAGTACCCCTTACTGCCTTCAATGGCATAAAAATAACAATTTGGTAGGCCATAAGGACCCTGCTTTTTAAATGTTACTACATTATTAAAGCACAAATTGAATTTTAAATTTCCCCTAAATGTCCAAGTAACCTTACTAACTCTAGGATCAATACAAAGAGCACTCTGTTTTTAGACATAGCATGACTTAATATAATGAGAGAGGATGCAGTTGTAATGCACAGGAAAGCATGCATGCATTACATTTTCTATGCACCATTAACTATATTGTGCAACCTCTGCTCATACAGTTAATAGTCTCCATGGGCTTTTCTAGGGGCAGGAGGGGTCAAGCCATGTCATACAGGCAGTCCAGTTATTATTATAACATATTACATTCATTTACATTAGTCCTTTCCAAATTGAGTTTACAATCTAAGGTTCCTACCAAATTTTTGCAACTCATACTAGCGTCCATTTAGGGTGAAGACACACAGAGCTACTAGTAGCAGCTACTAAAAAAGACAATATTGATCATTTACTGATTCTCAGTATTGTCCATGGCATGGTATTTTCTGGCATTTAGTAGCCGTGACACGTAGCTGCTACCAGGTAGTCCTGTGTGTCTTCACCCTTAAAGTTGGCAATGCACTGATTGACATTGGGGGAGGGCTTAATGACATCAGGGGTGGGATTGATTATGGAGATGGCAGAACTGATTACATCATAAGCAGGGCTTTGACATCAGGTGAGGGTTACTGCTTCACTCAAAGTTCTCAGAACATTTTGAACCAGAGGGCACTTGAAAGCCAGACTGCCCTGTTCAAAACCAGATAGGTGGCAACCCTAGCAGCATTCAGTGCATCACATGATATTCCAATGGAAACTAGTGTGTCTGGAGGACTCCCATGCAAGCACATGAAGAACATACAAACTGGAGCGACTCAGCGACACAGTCTGTAAATATAATCTGGACTCGCTGTAACTTCATTTCACACATTTTTATGAAACAGTTTTATCTGTTAAGGTTTGTTGTGCAAAACTGGGCCAGGTTCATCTATTATGATCAGAAGGCGCAGAGAAAGCCGCTCCACCTCCGTGCCCCACTAAACTAAGCGTGGAGCTGGAAATAAAATATGTATCTCTTCTATCATTTATATCCAAAAATGTTACTGTATGGTAAAAAAAAAAAAAAGCAAGCAGTCAGAATGCAGGTAATTGTCTACCGAGATCCACACAGGCAGAGATAAGCCTTCGAGAGCCAAGTCATTTAATTTAGGAGGCACGACTATACCCACAAGGTTATGTCTTACTTGAAGATATTTAAGAACCAATAAATCAAAGCCAAGGTGACATTAATAACCACAGAGTGTGGCACTTGAATATAATACTAATAGAAGAAAATTAATACAATTCTAATGTCCTACTGTTTTCCAAACTATATTTGTTACACAGTCACAGTAACCAATCTGTTTAAATTCAATATATATAAATTATTACTATATAAAACACTAAATTCTTATTTCTCAAGGCTTCACTGTCAATCATGAGGATGTCTTAAAGGTTTTTCAAAATTAGTTTTAGAATTGTCATTCAGACATATACGTCATGAGCATCTTTGTCTAATTCATTCACTGGCAACCATGATGCCCAACCATAGATTACTGTGTGGGACACTTGCAAAATGCAACAAGAGTCTCATGTCACCGAAATATCTTCAGCTAATGTCTCTAGTGACATGTGTGGGGGCAATATCCCATTATATGAGGTTTGGTACAGGACATTTTTTCAGTGGAACCAATTGATTTGATACCCCATCTAACGTTGTTGCTCTCTGCCATACCATTAATAGGCTTGTCCTTGTTTTTTAAACAGTCTTATGTGATTCACAAGAGAAAAGTTCATACTTCAGTAGCCAGATACATGAAAGAAGGAAATTCTGATTTATGTTCTCTCATGTGATCACCAAGTAAACAGCACATACAGAGAGTTTGCCATTGTTATTAGAAGAATGCTATCTATCCCTAAATAAAAATGCTATGTGGATAAAGAAGAAGAGACAATACTTGCCTATCTGACAGGCCTGGTAGTAACAGATGGACAAAACTGCAATAATGCAGTAAGTTATGCAAGCCAGTAAGATATCAACTACACAAGATTGATTAGAGATGTTTTCTGAAGGCTACCGCAAATTTGCAGCCATATAGGTAAAACAGGCCCTAATCATATATATGTAGTCACTTCTACAGATGTAGACCAACAAATTCTGTTGTGAGAAATGGGTGCAAGTTGTCAAGCATTCCAACTGGATTCCTGACTAAAGCAATTAACTGCTCTGCATAACATTTGGAGCGAAAAAGAAACAACATTTCGAAACAGACTCTAAAGGACTAATATACAATGCACCATGTGTTAGGCAGTGTCCAATTCAAAAGACTTGGGGGGAGGCATATGAATGACCCCTTAATACACATGGGAAATCATACACTATATGGCAGGCCATTCCTCTTCTATACCAAAGTCTGTATATCGGGTACTGGTCAGGCCCATAGCTTTGTCATTCCTGATAGACTGACTGCAATCAGATTAGGCCAAGGGTTTGAAATACAGGTATGGGACCTGTCATCCAGCATGCTTGGGACCTGGGGTTTTCTGGATAAGGGATCTTTGCATAATTTGGATCTCCATACTTTAAGCCTGCTAAAAAATAATTTGAACATTAAATAAATCCAATAAGCATTAATTATATCTTAGTTAGGAATAAGTACAATGTATTGTTTAATTATCACAAAGAAAAAGACTCTGACTTATTTCCTTAAAATGAAGTCTATGGGAGATTGCCTTTTCGTGATTCAGAACTTTCTGGATAATGGGTTTCTGGGTAACGGGTTCCATACCAGTATATGAACTACAAGCACCCAGAATGATCAACCAGCAACATTTACGGGTTTGATGTCAATGTGTTAGAAAATTCCTATAAAGGTAAAGGATCTATTATCGGGAATTTTTGGGACCTGGGGTTTTCCAAATAAGAGATCTTTCTATAATTTGTTTCCCCTTACCTTAAAGGCTGCTAAAATATATAGACATTAAATAAACCCAACAGGACTGATTTGCCTCTGATATGAATTAATGCAGGTTATTTACCATCAAATACAAGCTACTGTTACAGAGAAAAGGAAATTATTTTTAAAAATTAGAATAATTTGCTTCTAATGGGAGATGGCCTTCCCCTAATTTGAATCTTTCTAGATAACGGGTTTTCCGATAAGGGATCCCATGAAATATAATCATGCATACCACTCAGCAGAGCACTGCTACTATTACATCTCAGTATAAATAGTGGAATCCAGTTACACTAGACAGTTTGCTAACCAAAACCCTAAAATGAAAATGGTTATGCAATAAGTTGCCTTTATTTTAATGTACTTTCTGCAGTCAGCAGCATATCGAGAAGGGAGTAACTTGAGCTGCAGGTTTAATGGACCATGGATGATTCTGTGGAGTAAGCTCTTTACCTGAAATCCTGTTACTAGATATGAGAAAAAGATAAGTGTAGATATTATTTGACTTTACTCATTACACTGCAATAACACCAGCCATTTAAGCCCCACATAAAGTCCTATATAATCCCATACCCCAGTTTGCAGATTTATAATTCAAAATCCATTTTATAGTCTCCATGATTTGAAGCCCAGTCTTTCAGTTCCTTTGTACCAAACAGATGCAGTGTTAAGAAAATGGGGAGCAGTACCCCATGGCAGGCAAAATAGGTTAAGAGATACCAGATAAAGCGCAGAGGCCATACTCATTTTTATGCTTAATAAATATCAACATCATTTGAGTTTTTTGAATAATTCTAATCAGGAAGTTTTTGAACTCAAAATGTAAAGAATACAAATTCAGACGCTGATAAATCAGCCTCTAAGGCAAATGTCAGACATGGCTTTATTTGTGTTCCTATAAAAAAAGCCAAGTAACGCCCAATACCACTTGTCTCATGAATAATCATGGCAAACACAGGGTGGGGGGGGGGGATTCATCTGGAAATGCCAGAATATTTTAATGCTAAAAGTCAAACCATGTACACTGACAGTAGCCTGCTCTGATGTATTGTTCTTTATTTAGAAGGGAATGATAAGTATTCTATAGAGTGTAAGCTCTTGTGAACAGGGCCCTCTGATCCTATTTTAGTCTGTAATCCTTGTTTGTTAAATTATTGTGAGATCCTATTTTGTTATAAATTGAGTTACAGTGCTGCGTAACTTGCTGGCGATATATAAATAAATTCTGCCGATGATGTGTTGTTATGGGTTGGGTTAAATTCTATAAATAATAGTAGCTCTAAATGGCATGAAATCAGGAAAACTGTCAGTGCCCCTTTAAAGTTACCAACTACCTATAAATAGTACATATCTTATGTGAACTATTATATGAATTATATATGTACTAGTACTATATGTGTACTATATATGTACTATTGCTCACATATAGTATAAGGTGTCACACAAATGATATTTTGTTTCCATTGCTGAGACTGACAGCAGGACTAATAGAATCTCCAGATCTCTTCATGGTCTGAGCAATAGAAATAAGGGCAAGGATAACACTGAGTAACATACAATGTGCAGCCTTTCTGGTGATCAGGGGTACATGTTAGTCTCTTGGAATGTACCATGTTGCTAACTGCTGATTGACATATTTGCCTTTTGGATGAGTTCAATGTCAGGGACAAATCTGAAATGAAATGTTCCAACTAAGGAATGAGTTTTCACTTGTACATAATCTCCAATATATATCCTGCAGTCAGTCACACTGGTTCCAGTGCTAGAACCAGCCATACAGATTGTGATAGAAGGCCATTGATTTCAAAGGGCCAATCAAACTCCCTGCAACTGTTCTGTTGCCTGTCTTTAAAAATGAAAAGCAGAGTGTGGATCTTTATGAAACATACCCCATAGAGCAAAGTCATTAAGAGAAGCTGCCACAACATGGCCTATATTTATATATAGACATTTACACAGATGGATGCACACACACGCTGACTCACACACATACAGTACAAGCTTTTATACCCCCTCTGAATTCTTCACAGTCTGTTCTTAACTTCAGTTTCTATTCAGTATAAAGTTTATAAAGCAAAATAATTCCATCCTCATTAGAGACCATGCTGTCCTTGTGTGAAAGAAAATATTTAGGAGACTTTTTTATGTCTTTGCAATAGGGACTTTGTGTAGTGGGACCATACCTTAATATATTAAAGCAATATTGTCATGGGAAAACATTTTTTTTCAAAACACATCAGTTAATAGAGCTTCTCCAGCAGAATCCTGCATTGAAATCCATTTTTCAAAAACTCAGAATATTTAATTTTGAAATTTCACATGGGGCTAGCCATATTCTTTATTTCCCAGGGTGCCACAGCCTGGTGACCTGTGCTCTGATAAACTTCAGTAACTTCAGTCACACTTAACTGCTGAGCTGCAAGTTAATATCACCCTCATCCCAGCAGCCAATCAGCAGAACAATGGGAAGGGAGCAAGATAGCAGCTCCCAGTAGGTTTTAGAATAGCACTCAATAGTAAGAAATCCAAGTCCGGCTTGGGACTCCTCCAGTTACATGGGAGTAGGAGAAACAATAGGTTACCTGAAAGCAGTTCTAATGCGTAGCGCTGGCTCCTTCTGAAAGCTCAGACTCAGGCACAATGCACTGAGATGGCGCCTACACACCAATATTACAGCTAAAACAAATACATTTATTGGTCCAAGAATAACATTTTAAATGGTAGAGTGAATTATTTGCTATGTAAACAGTGTAATTTAGAAATAAAAAGTACCTCAGAAAAATCATTACAGTTTCCCTTTAATTACATTTATTGAACTAAATAATGGAACATAAACCAAGGTACTCCCAAAATTGTGCAGAAACTTTGTGCAACTTCCAGACAACCAGCAGAAGTTGAGAATCACTATAGATCATGATTACACAGTTCTCGAGGGATGCCTGAGACACTATAGGGCAGATTTATCAAAATGTGAGTAAAGAGCTTAGAACATTAAAAATCACCCTTGTTCAGTTCATTCCTATGGAATTTTTAGAAGGGTATTTATCAAATGGTGAGTTCTAACTTTGATCCATTCATAAATATGTTTTTGAAAATTCCATAGAACTGAATGGAACAAGGGTGAGTTTTTCTGAATTAAGTTCTAAACTTACATTTTGATAAATCAACCCCTATGAGTTATCTGGTTGGTACAACTTTTAAAGGCTATAGTATATATTTTTATTAAGTGCCATCGTTTTTTTCATTTATTTATTCTCTTCAGTCCTGGTCTGGGTGCACCTGCTGAATGTAGAAGCAAAAAGCCAGTTTTTCATTCTACTACATGCTCGCTCGGGGCCAAAGAGAAGAATGGAAAAGCGGAAGAGAATTGTGATGCTGTACTCCTACAGAAGTACTTTGGACTGGTACACTTTTGAGTGAACAGGGGTACCAATCCACATTTCAGATATGGGGATGACTAATATTTTGTATCCCCCAGCAATTAAACCTTTACTTTCCCTTTCATTGCAAAGTGACTATTCTTTGTCTTACGGCGTTAGATTTTCCTTGTGTAGCCAAGCTCTTACAGAAGAAAAATGTCTACTGATGGCCTGCTACATTCGGTTTGCCCTGCTTCAGGATTTTTATCAAGTAGGTGGATAAGCTGGAGTTGGGACTGGAATCAGTGATTCATTAATTAGACGCTTAGTTGTTTTTTGCCCTGAAGGAACCCTACAAGCTTAGTTCAGCAGACAACAAATTAGTTGAGCTAGCATTACAGGCACGTCAGCCTAGAACTTAATAAATATGAGATAGGTCTTAGGTTTTGGGAAGTTGGTGGAGTCGTAGTTGGTTATTGCATTTGCTGAGCTGGCAGGGTGCTGTTAGCAAGTGGGATCCCTGTTTTTAATATTGGATGATAAAATGGCCATGGTTAGCTTTCCACTGTAAATTCAACAAACGACTTGTCATTGTAGCTCTTTGTTTTTTTCTGGTTAGACAGGTATGATATGATATGAGTTGCAATACAAAGTACTTACCTGCTGCTTCTCACTAATACAATATTATTTGGTATTTACTGGCAGAAATAAAGAGAACTCTGCCCAAAGCTTTATGATAACATCCTCCTGGGTGCAGGTGAAGGCCTAGGTTCATTATTGATGAGAGTAATGTATTTAGAACAGTTTCTCTATGTGTATTAATGCATACATTTATATGAAGCATAGATTCTCTAGCTAAAGCAATATTCCCAGTCACTTTAACCATTAATTACTTCTGCTTTTTTTTGCCTCCATATTCTGATCCTACAACCTGCTCTGGCTTTCTGTAAATTATTTATGTAAATCCTACACAGCACCATTTGGCTCAGCTACAAAAAGCTGCAGACACTTACCACGCAACATCTTTATTAATATTTATCTGCTTCATATTTTCAGGATATTTTTCCAGAGAGAGATTACATTCAATTCATATAAATAGCACAGATATGAATATTTCAGGTAAGCGTCACAAAATCTTGTCTTGTATTATCACTATTTAGAAATGGATGTTAAACGTGACTTCTTTTCTAGGGCTCATGGCACACCAGGTGCCGACTGCTTTTGACTGTTATGGAAATTCACAATGGACAGCCCTGGTGAAAATGAATTTCATTCATGCCCGAACTGGGAATCTATGGCTTCTGGCAAATGCCAGAGGGGCTGATGTAAGATGCCATATTGGGCAGGTGGGGGGCTGTTTGGGCCACTATGTTACATGAAATGCCAGTACCTATTTTGAATTCAAGTCCAGGCCTGATTTCATTACATTAAAAAATCATTACACCCATCAGTGTGGCCTCTATTAAATCTGCCTAGGCCTGCATTAGGATCTGAAAAGGTTACCCAAGAATCAGATCAGCCTGATCTGGCATGTGGGTGGTTAAAATGGGGTAGCATTTATTCGTACATGGACATCTTGACTTCCTTAATTTTCCAGGAAGTTAGGAGTTTTCGGGAGCCCCCGGTCTCCCGTCACTATGAGCCATTCTCTGGGTTTTCATATCTTCAAAGCCAAACTAGAACTGTGCATAGGCTGTAAGCATTTAGATCAGGGGAGGGCCCTATACTCATGCCCAGTGATTATTTATTGACATCAGCAGGGGTTTGTGCACATACAGTATGTAGTGACATTTCCAGACTCCCCATAGAGGCAACGATTTTGCCACATTTCTCCCGATGTCCACTTAATGTACGTTATCATCTCTTACTTGTATATGCCAAAAATCGTTGATGTAGAGCAGCATGTTTGATATAAACTGCTGTGTTCAGCCATCTTTTATCTGTCAAAACAAAGCTCCGCCCAGTCTAAGGTGACACCCATAGCAGCCTAATAACGCAGCACTGTAATTTTTTTTAGCTACAACTAATTTTTAACTATATAATAGCTGTACACAAATATATCTATAACCCACCAAGTGAAACACAAATGTATGTATATATTTAAAGGGAAATGATATTAAGAAGCCGGGTACAGAAAATAAAGAAATAGACATTATGAATTATAGTTGAGTTGGTGAGCCACTAGGTAATCACATAAAAGGTAAGATTTCTGCCGATAATTCATTTGCGGCTTCCACTTTAGCATCAGCGCCAATGCCTGCCTAAGATTGTCTCCTTCATGTTTCTGTGCTGCATCATTTCCTTTTATTGACAGTAGACAGTGAATTATTTAAGTGATTAGAGCAAGCTGCTTCTCAGAACATGAAGAGGCAAAACTGGAAATGTTCCCAAGAAAAGAAAAGGATCAATGAGGTGTAAGGGATGCTGCTACTCCTGTCAGCACTCTCCTCCAAAATCAAGCAGGTAAGTTGTTGCTGAGAATGGGAACCCTAGAGTGGGAGGTATTTCACTTTTCTGTATGAAGAATAGTTAAATACAGGGGTTCTATAGCCTTACACCACATGGGGAAAATCTCTAGTGTTTTGCCCACTAGGTTTTTGTTTCCTGATTTCTCATTGCCCTGTTTCACTTCCCAATGTATTTTCTGGGAATTGCCTAAAGGCACTGGCACTCAAAAATTATGTATTCAAGTATACAGCCCTGGGGCTTATAGTTACTCATAGAATGTTCATTTGGTGCACATAAAGACAATAGCCCCTTTCTCAATAACACTTTAAAGAAATAAAAAACAAACACTTTTGTCAACAGTACCATATTCTTTGTAAACACACATACATATCATACACATACACAATATGGCCAGAAGCAGCTGCAAAATCACTAGTTTTGGTGTAAAGGTCACAGCCAATGGAAATGTTCTCTGGAGAGAAAAATACGCCTCCTCACTTGACGGAAGAAGAACACTACCAGCTTCATTTAACTGCAAAGACTGGTGGAAGAGGAATGGTCTGGAGATCTATACATTTACATTTATGCCTTCTAGTCTTGTACTGTGATTACCTGCTATTGGGACAATGTTGCTGCCTTCTTGCAAACCCACTTTGCCTTTCCTTATATTAAGTCATCCAGAATATTTTTGCGGGATAATACCAGATAATCCCACATCAACGTAAACGTCAACTCTCTTTAAGTGGAAGTTACTGGAAGAAACTGGTGAATGATGCCCTTCCCATACACAAACTAGGGCAGAAATCTTGTTTTTATTCAACCAAAACTTGGCCCCAAGTGAGGAATTCAAAAATAACTACCTGGTTTGGGGGCACTGAGAGCAACATCCAAGGGGTTGGGGAGCAACATGTTGCCCCCGGGCCACTGGTTGGGGATCACTGAACTAGGGCATAGGCTGCCCCACCAAATTTAATAAGATCTCTTTAATCAGAGATGTATGGACCTCCTGCTGAGAAACCACTACTGATCAGGAACCAATCAAGTATAATTGGGACACATTACAGACTTCCTACCAATTTGTCTGCTAAATGTTAGAGTCCAGGCCCTTGCCCCCCTCTCCCCCCCCCCCCCCATGCCACTCATCGACGAGCGTGTAGGGGCGAGGAGGCCATCCAGGTTGAGTAGTATAGTACTTTTTGTGAGATTGCTGTACAGTTTGTAAAGTATGCACATGTACCCAGGTTAAATTGATGCAAAAGGGAACATTGAAAATATGATAGCAGTGTCCTCTGCAGGACTACCATGGGCTAGTGTTTTTTTGTTTTGTTTTTTTAAAAAGAGGTGTTGTGGCTCCCCAGTTTTCAGGTGGCAATAGTCTAGCAAGTATCAGTACTTGTGCTTTTAGTTGTTTTACACTTTGGGAACTTGCAGGAGGCAATTTTAGAATTTTGAAAAACGCAGTGGGAACACCCACCATATGCCATAGGCCTAAAATTACTACTGAAAATGCTTCTTCCACACAGGTAAAACGCACCTAAACTTATCAGCGAATTGATTCCATAATATTCTGCCTTCTTGTACTTATGAGCATTCAGAGATGTGTTTTATGGCATTCGTGTTTTATCTACATGACAAAATTTTTGCACTCAACATGTGTTTTTACACTCGACTTTTGTTCAGACAGATCGTAGAATTGAGGGTTGCATTTAAAAACTGACAAAAAGCACTTATCAATGTGATATATGCTTTTATGAACACAGCTTGCTTTTCTAAATGCATAAAAAATTTGCAAATCTTTTCACAATACAGCCGCAAAAATATGGGGCAACAAAATGAACAGAGCAAGAAAAAGTTGCAATCAAAAAAATGGTGTGGTTGTGTCAAAAAAAAGTCTAGCATCAGCCACATTTCGCCAAATCAGCAGTTTCACCAAATTTTCAGGACAGATTTGCTCATCATTACTGCGCATTCGTTGGCCCTGAGATTTTGAAAAAAGTAGGAAAGTGGATCGCTCACTCACAATGTACCTAACATTTTGCACCCCTCATTGACAGAACTTTTCCTTCTACTTTAATACAGCATTAATGAATAAAATAACATTTACCAGCTAGAAGTCCATTGCAACCAATCAGCAGATCAGCATTTACTGGGCACCCTGAATAATTGCTATGGGTTTCTAGACCTGCTGAAACTTTGGAAGATTTGTTACATTAAATTTAACACAGGATTACGCATGATTCAGTGTTATCTGCCACGGGCATAAAACAAATGTATCCTTGCTTTGCATCACTCTAAACACAGTCAATATCTTCTAGGGCTAAAAGGCAAGATATGAGTATTGCTGATTGGTGAGCCCCTTGCACATGCTTAATCTGCTCTGATGATCAGGTACTGACACCGCAATGTTTATCATAACACAAATTGGCACAATGATGCATTAGGTTTTAACAAATTGTTCCTTCTCATGGTGTTCCAGATTGTATCTCCCCAGGATGTGCGCTGCTAGTCCCTGCAAAACTCTTCAGCATTTATAATTAACCCCCAGTGATTAATGTGTGGGCTGCAAAAAATGTTGCACCTTGCAAGTACTAAAATAAGTTAATTTGCCAGAAAACGATTAGCCAAGTCATATTTTATCTTGCTGCTTAAGTCCCACATGGGTTCTTTCAAATGTCCGCATTCTGCATTATGTAGCCGGATCCCTTGAGACTAGGAGGAAAAAGACAAAAGTCCCTATTTAGATGACTGCGCATAAATATTGCTTCTTTAAGGAGTCAGTCACATTGCAAACATAAGACAAAGGGGAGGGGGGATTGGTTAACAAGAATGCGCAGTGCTGTATTAAAGTCAAACTACTCAGCGGTGTTCATTTTGCAAAACCAGATGTGGGGCCCACAACAGGTATGGCAGGGGGATTGGGGCCCACAAGTACATAGGGATCACCGGCCATTACCAGACCCTATCTGGCAACAGCGTTTGCTCTCTGCTAGTTAGGGCAATGCAATTACCACTTAGCCATTATTTTTAAAGGGCATCTAACCCCAAAATAATTGATATAAATGTATTCAGTGTGGTCCTTTTGTATGTATGTATGTATGTATATCTTTATTTATAAAGCGCTACTTATGTACGCAGTGCTGTACAGTAGAATTCATTAATACAGACAGGGGGTTAAAAATAATGGATAAATACAAAATGGATAAATACAAAGTACAACAATAAATACAATAAATACAAGGTGCAGTTGCAATAAGAGTCAGAAACACAAGATGAAGGAGGTCCCTGCCCCGTAGAGCTTACAATCTATATGGGAGGGGTAACTAACAGACACAAATGGGCAAATGTAAGTGCTGTAGGTCACAGTGGGTGACATTACAGTATAAGTGCCAGTTTCCAGATCAGGTGCTGGGTGAGTGCTCCAAAAGGTAGTCTTTAAGTTGAGTTTTAAAAAGACTGGGGGAGGATTCTCTCCGGAGGAAATCAGGGAGGGAATTCCAAATGTAAGGGGCAGCAAGGCAGAAGGGTTTGAGGCGGGAAACAGCAGTAGTAGTGGGGGGCGCAACCAAACGGTTGCTCTGCGAGGAACGAAGGAGTCGGCCAGGAACGTACAGAGACACCAGGGAAGAGATGTAGTGAGGAGCAGAGGAATGGAGGGCTTTGAAGGTTAAGAGAAGGAGTTTGTAAACTATTCTTTGTTTAACAGGGAGCCACGATAAGGACTTTAGCAGGGGAGGGGCCTGAACTCTCCTGGATGAGAGGAGGAGAATTCTGGCAGCAGTATTTAATATAGACTGTAGGGGGGAAAGATGGGAGTTAGGGAGGCCGGTTAGTAGGAGGTTACAGTAGTCCAGTCGGGATAGGATGAGCGCGTGCATGAGCAGCCTAGCTGTTACAGTAGAAAGAAAGGGCCGGATTTTGGCAATATTGCGTAACAAGAAGTTTATATTTGTAGTGATTTCTGTGATATTAGCAGTTTTAGACGGCTAATACCAGACTTTCAGCTCAACAGCTCTCTTTGAAGGCCAGAGTGTATCAAGTGTGACTTAAAGCATATCAAGTTCATAAATTAGTTTTCAGGTTTATCACTGCTGTGGCACGTGCTCCCTCTACAATTCTAAGAGTATGGTTTTACCATGGTACCCAGTGGAGAACTGTAGCCAGAAGAGGTGGAAATGATTTGGCCAATAGAGAGCCATTCAATGTTAGTTGAGCCAAAAGCATGTTTTTAAGCTGTCAAATATCTCAGAAACTGCTAAAAGAAAACAAATGCAAACTGCAGAATTGCTCACAGAAGCACATTAAGTAAGTGTATATCAATTATTTTTTTGGATTTAGATCCCCTTCAAGCTCCCACTTTGTTATCTTTTACCAAGAATTGCCTTTGCAGATTCTATACTTTGTCAGGTCGTATCCCAGTTTCTTTTAAAAAAAAAAGTAAAAAGTCTAAAACCCCTAATTTGTCATATTTTTGGCCTTTGTTTTTTGCCCACCCCACCTGTCAGTAAATGCAAGTAAATGATTGCCCTTTAAAATTCAATTGACAAAAATTGGGAAATGAAAGACTTTTAGTGGGTTCCAATCAGGCAGTAGCAAATGCAACACACACCCTATCTGAGCATCGCTACTCATTCTGCTACTGCTACTTATTGCTACCCATTCTGTTATTTATATACCTTGGTCTATCTGAATTAACCTGGGAAAACATTGGAAAAATCGCTATCCCACCATGAATTTCACAAATTCAGACTCAAGAATTCTTTTTGTGTAGATTAATTAGCAGAATTACTAAATTGTTACTACAGGACAGTATTCAGTAGTACAACTGTAATGTCAGCAAAGAACTGGATATTTCTTTTGCCTATTTATTGGATTTAGACAACAACCTGAAACCATTTGTAAAAGCATTCCTCAACAGCTTTATATTAATAAAATATGAGTTAATGCCGGTAATTTTGCTTACTGGAACGTGTTCTGAACACACTGCTGTTGTAAGGCTTAACTGCAATATAGTAGAAGGCTTATTTTATCAAAATGTGCAAAAAATCACATGGAAAACTCATAGGTCACTCCCAGACCCCATACAGATGCAGTCTTGCCATCTACAATGAGTAAAACATTTAATTAAATTTTAGAATTTTCTGATGAATTAGCTAATACAGGAGTTTGGAGGATGTTGGTATAGCTCCCAATTAAAGGCTGGGAAAAGATGGCCATACATGGGCCAATTTTAGTCACAGTCACCAGTTTATCTGCCTGTGTATGAGGCAATCCGATAAGCCTGCCCATCTCTGAATTTGTTATTGGGGCACCCCGAGGCTGACCCCATTAAAGAAAATAAATGCTACCTGTAATTAATTACATTTACACAGATGGTGTTTCTGCCATTCCCATGCTACTGAATACATTCACTCTTGGGTGATGTCCCATGTGGAGATTAGTGGCCCACGGTTAACCTTTGCTACCGAAGGCAACCAATCTCCCTAAATCCTCTCCCACCGGCAATAATGGGAATCGCTGGTGGGATGGCATACGCAAAGGAAACTTAGCAATGTGTATGCCTTTATGCGACTGTATGCGATTTACTTAATTGCTGGTGGAAAGGCATTTTGGGGAGAATAGTAGCAGAGATTAACCACAGACGACTAATCTCCCCGTGGGACATCAGTCTAAAATTGCACAATACTGCTCATTTATACTTACACAAACAGGATGTCCATTTATTTAACTGCACTGACAAACACTAACCTACACTAACTCGTCCTTGCAAATTGTTTTAATGAATTCCACAGCAGTCTAAAATTGATTTCTTGGCTTACGCTCTGTTTGCCAGAAATAAATATTTAGCTTTTTGTTAAATATTTTTTAAGCTGTCGTAATTAGTTAGTAATGAGATCAGCAGGATCTGTATATCTGTACAGTAAACACCAGGCATCACTCTCTGTACATGCAGAATGTTCCCATTCTCAGTGTCCCTTACAGATCAATGAGTGCTGATGGCTAAAGATCCTACAGAGTGATTTTCTGCTGTTTTTAAAGCAATCTGTAAATAAAAAGCAGCATCAAACTATTTACATTATCTGAACTCCTGAAACAATGTTGCGAGCCAGCTGATACCTGGAGAAGACCTGACTCCTGACACATACAGTTTGGGCAGGTTGAAGCTGACCTTCACACAGTACTTGCAGGTAGCGAGCTTGTTGGGGCTGAGCTCTTCCTTACACCCTCCCTGCTCGCAACCTTCCTCTTCCTGGCTTCCGCCTCTGACAGCCTATATTTATAAGCGCACACTTGCCATCTTAGAGATGGGGCAGGCACGAGTCTTTAAATACAGGCGCCTTGCTGGGTTGGGTTGGGCTGGGAGTAGGGAGCAGACGGGTTAGAGTTGACATTTTGTTGACCTGCACATTTTGTTGACTCATCATGGTCAGACCCAGAGGACATAAAAGGAAAACAAATACTGCTTTCAATAGTTATTAATTTCCAAATAACTTAAAAAACACAAAGTACTTAATATATATTGGAAAGTTGCTTAAACGTATGTATTTTCCTATGCAAAAATGAAGCTTTTGGTTGGAGAACACTTTTGGAGGCCATCTCCTACAGACGCCATTTTAATCAAATAATTCACTTGTATTTGATCCAAACTAAAATTAATTAATCCTTATTAAAGCCAAAAAATTCTATTGATTTACTTGATGTTTTAAATTATTTTTTTTTTTAGTAGACTTAAGTTATAAAGTTATAAAAATCCAAATTATGGAAAGATCCTTTATACGGAAAGCCCCAGGTCCTGAGCATTCTAGTCAACAGGTCCCTTGCCTGTACTTAAAAATGGTAGCACAGGAAGAACAAACACAGCCCAGTGAATGTATAAAACAGGGAATAATAAACCCCTATTGTAAAATATAAGGATGTTAAGTCTCTGAGAAGTTCCTTGCCATATCAAGGCATAACATGGGGTAAATGATTTTCTTTTACAATACACAAAGCTTGATTTATAACTGATAGCATTACTTATCACTGTTATAAGAATATAGTTTACAGGATATTCATGGCCTTGGTCTATTATAATTTATCCAACAGGCGCATTTAGCCACAAATACTGGACACTTTTTAGTAAATTCAAGTTCCCACCTTCTACCTCAATTAATGCAGATTACTGTACCCTGATCCTCTAAGTCTCTATTCAGAATGTATTTGAATACTGTCAAGAAACTAAATTCCTTTTCTTTTTTTCTAGGCAAAATAACGCCTGATTACAGGCGACTTAAATACTTGCATTAGAAATCTACTTTCTAACTACAGTAAGGTCATGGGGATAGTGTTTACTGGAAAGGAAACACATACATAAATGAAAAGGGGCTTTAAACTTGGATTAATTGGGAAAAAAACTGCCGCCAGCAAATGTCTGAAAGAGGCCAAAAAAGCAATTTAACAAGTTCACTGTATCATTAAAGTCATTTTCTATCCCAGCCAAGATAAATAAGTGAATAGCAAGTGAGTAAGGCTTATCCTCTGATCTGCATGCTAAGAGCACTCTCAATGTAAATCTAGGCTGCAGTCTGCTAATTGGAACAGCTATGTTTTGTACATTCAGTAATGGTCATAATTAGGAAACTTGCATTTAGGAAATCAACCAGACAGAAAATAGCATTACTACATGGATATCAATGCATTACTGTAGAGTTTTTAGGCGGGTAGGAGGCTAATTGCATGCAAATATCTCCCCCAGCAGCAGAGCACTAGGCCATAGGCACATGTATTAAGACTTTCTTGCATAAAGACTATATACATATAAGACATTTTTGTGCCCACACCTCCTAAATACCATTCCCATTTTTACAAAATTTGGCAGGTTATTTAAAGTTTGAACACATTTCTGGGGGTTTTGCAGTCTTGTTTTATGGGTTATTACAGTTTTGCTAACAAAAAGGTGAAATTACTCTTTAAGCTGCAAGTCTCAGTTCCCCCAATAGACCTATTTAGCTTATTAGTTACAATTGTATCTAAGTACAGGTGTTAAGTATTTTGGGCTTTCTGCCAAAAGCTACTTTTATTATAAATGTGTTCTGCCTGGTTTTTTTTATTAGAAGGGACTGTTTACCTTCAGTAACTTTTAGTATAATGTAGAGCAGGGGTGGGCAAACTTTTTGGCTCTCGGGCCACATTTACTTACCCCCGGGCCGGACCGGGCCAGGGCGGCAGGGCCAGGCCAGCGTTACCCCCCTTCATCTCTTTAATTCCAGCCCGCCAATGACACCAAGTCTCGCGTGATGAGACTTGGCGTCGTCGGCGGGTCGGATTAAAAAGGCCAAGGGGCCGGATGTGGCCCGCGGGCCGTAGTTTGCCCACCCCTGATGTAGAGAGTCATATCCCAAGACAACATGAAAATGTTTTTGATTTTTTTTATTATTTACAATTTTTGAATGATTAATTTATTTTTGTTCACAGCCCTCCAGTTTGTAAATTCAGCAGCTATATGGTTGTTATAGTACGGAAGAGCAGTAGGGCCACCAAAAAAAATAAAAAATTCCAGTGAATTATGACTTTTAAAAGTCATAATTATGACTTTTAAACTCATAATTATGACTTTTAAACTCATAATTATGACTTTTAATCTCATAATTATGACTTTAAAAAGTCAAAATTATGACTTTTAATCTCATAATTATGACTTTTAATCTCATAATTATGATTTTTAATCTCATAATTATGACTTTAAAAAATCGAAATTATGACTTTTAATCTCATAATTATGACTTTAAAAAGTCATTATGACTTTTTAAAGTCATAATTATGAGATTAAAAGTCATAATTTCGACTTTTTAAAGTCATAATTATGAGATTAAAGTCAAAGTCATAATTATGAGTTTAAAAGTCAAAGTCATAATTATGAAATTAAAAGTCATAATTTCGACTTTTTAAAGTCATAATTATGAGATAATTATGAGATTAAAATTCACCAGAATTTATTTTTTTTTGGTGGCCCTACTGCTCTTCCGTACTATAGTCCAAATGACCCTAACAACCAGGCAGACCAGGCAGTGGTATTATTGAGAGACTGTAAGAGGAACAGAAGAGGGCCTCTGAATAGAAAGAGAAATTATAAAAAGTAACAGTAAAAATCAAATTGTAGCCTAACAGAGAAACAGTTTATTGGCTGCAGGGGTCAGTGACCCCCATTTGAAAGCTGGGAAGAGTCAGAAGAAGAAGGCATATGATTCAAACATAAAGAATTGTCCATTCTACAACTTATCTCTGTAGTAATAAAACAGAACCTTGTACAGGTATCGGACCCCTTATCCGGAAACCCGTTATCCAGAAAGCTCCGAATTACGGAATGCCCGTCTCCCATAGACTCCATTTTAATCAAATAATTCAGAATTTTAAAACTGATTTCCTTTTTCTATGTAGAAATAAAACAGAACCTTGTAATTGATTCCAACTAAGATATAATTAATCTTTATTGGAAGCAAAACAATCCTATTGGGTTTAATTAATGTTTTATTGATTTTTTAGTAGACTTAAGGTATTGAGATCCAAATTACGGAAAGACCCCTTATCCGGAATACCCTTGGTCCCGAGCATTCTGGATAATGGGTCCTATACCTGTAATTGATCCCAACTAAGAAATAAACAATCCTTATTGGAGGCAAAACAATCCTATTGGGTTTAATTAATGGTTTATTGATTTTTTAGTAGACTTAAGGTATTGAGATCCAAATTACGGAAAGACCCCTTATCCGGAATACCCTTGGTCCCGAGCATTCTGGATAATGGGTCCTATACCTGTAATTGATCCCAACTAAGAAATAAACAATCCTTATTGGAGGCAAAACAATCCTATTGGGTTTAATTAATGGTTTATTGATTTTTTAGTAGACTTATGGTATTGAGATCCAAATTACAGAAAGACCCGTTATCCGGCATACCCTTGGTACCAAGCATTCTGGATAATGGGTCCTATACCTGTACTAGCAGTAATAGCAGGAGGGCGCCTAGGGTTGAAGGAAATAAAACTCTGGCAATAATGGAAATAAAACTCCCAGTCACCTGCAGTAACAGGCCAATCTCATGTCCTATAATTTGCACCTAAACTTATTTCAACCACCTTAATCAAAAAGGCTTAAAACCCCCAAGATAAGGTGCATCACCAAGACACCTCCAAATAGCCCCACAGCATGTTGACATCCTGCCTGTGTTGTAATGATGAAATTTATAAATAGGAACCAAACAGGTACTTAAGCTCAGTAATGTACATCAGGTATACTGGGTCCCTTACAGTAAGCTCACAACTCAAGTTTATGAATACAATAGCTGGCTATGGTAGTAACAAATAGATCTATAGGGAATGGTCATTTATTTCTGCATGGACACTGTTCACCTGATTGTTAGCCAAGGCAAGCTCCAAGCAAAAGTTCTGTTTCCTCTGAATTTTTATACTCATTCCCCAAACATTTTTCTTGTTTGAATTATACAGCTTTGGAAAAAAAAGAAAACCCTGGAAATATAAGTGTCTGCATTAATGTTCTTCCCTCAGCAGGTATTCCCTTGCCAGATGTATATTCTGCTATCTAGCTTTGTTTCATAAATCTGCTTGCCAGGTTTCTCTTAGAAACTAATTCTTGAATCTCTTCCAGTCAAAGCCGCAGAGTTAGCCCTTTCAGATGTGCTGAGATCACCAAATGAATCAGGCCTCAAAAACCCCACACAATTAACTTCAGTATTATACATAAAACAACACCAACAACCTGTAATACATACTCCTATACAGCTGTGGGATTTATTTTACAGAATGCCTGGGGTTTTCCAGATGGCAGGTCTTTTAACATAGAGTAGTATCCCCTAAGGTTAATGAACTTTACGGCTGGTCACCAATGATAGGGCCTAAAGCAGATGAGGGGTTGTCTTAGCATGAAGACCAATTAAAAGAGCTGTTTGCCCTATTAAGTTCATCTTAAAGCCCACCTTGAAGAACATTTAAGGTGAGGTTTTGGGTGAGCATATATTTGTTGCACTAGATAATTTTGGAACTATGCCAAACTGTTTCCTGTATCTGTAACTTTTTTATAAGCAAAAGGGAAGCCCTAATGTTGAAAGTGCTGGTCACAGTTTGCAATTGATCTTCATTTTATTTGAGGTTGGCAGTGGAATAAAATAGGGGCAAGAATATGAACAGAGGAGGGTCTAGAAAGATAAGTAATAAAGGGTAACAATAACAATACAACTGTAATCTCACAGTGCAATACTTTTTTTGGCTGCTGGGGTCAGTGACGCCCATTTAAAAGGTGGAACGTTAGAGAAGGAAGGCAAATAATTTAAAAATGATAAAAAATTAAAAAAAAGAAGCCCAATTGAAAAGTTTCCAACTCTAGGCCATTCTATTAGATACTAAAATCAAATTAGTGAAAAAAAAATGAAGGATATTTTTTTAAAGAGGCACCACCGGAAATGGCATTGATAATTTTTTTTTGGAGCTTTCTGTACAATAGGTGTCTAGATAATATCTTCTAGGTCTATAGATTGATGTTATGAAGTGTTTTCCATAAATCTTTCAAATTTGGCCATTGTAAGAAATAATGTGCTTATAATTTTATCATTTAGAAAGAACTTGACCTTGCATCTTTATATGGTCATGGATTTCCTTAACTATTCCTATATTTTATATTGGCCATACTTTAGTCCCTAAATAAAATGCAAGACCCTATCTGCGATCACCTGCCCCTCAATAAGTATGACGCAGCGTCTACTGACCCTCCACACCTCATGCAACCCTTCCTCCCGTTGCAAGTCGCACACTGAATTTTACTGCAGCTATTCAGCAAAACATCATTAGCAGAGAGATGCAGTGCGCCGGACTTAAGGGCCGAACCTAGAGAAATACAGGCAGAAGAGGTATATGCCCAGCACACCCACCACCACCACCTCTTCTACCAAC
Organism: Xenopus tropicalis; assembly: GCF_000004195.4. Lineage (NCBI taxonomy): Eukaryota > Metazoa > Chordata > Amphibia > Anura > Pipidae > Xenopus > Xenopus tropicalis. Next base: position 29,232,329 of record NC_030682.2, read on the forward strand.
CCTTCCTCCCTCTGCAACTCAAGCACTAAATTTCTCCACAGCTAGCCAGCAGAACATCTTGAGGGCACACACCACCACCACCATTGCACTCATGGCACATGTCTCTTCTGCCTACCCCTAGTTCTGGCCCTGTTTAGTGTAGAGGAGCATCAGCCCAGGGTTGAACGTTAATAATTGTAACATATTTGTACCCTGCCCCCCAGTGATTTCCATATTCCTCATCCTTTAAGTCAGGCTGCTTGGGCCTTGTGTCCTCACCTTTGGACATGAAGGGGATCTAGTATCTGGGAACCCATTATCCAAGAAGTTGTGAAACACAGCAATGACCATACCCACAGAGTCCTATTTAAACAAACAATTCTTTATTTATTACTGATTTGATTTTTATGTAACTTGCAGTTGATAATTTTTGATTCTGAAGTGATTAAAAAAAATGCTAATAGAAAGTGCTGCCATATTTCTTTTGGAATACAATATGAACACTGTAAAAATTCCAAGCGCAGAAACGGACAGGGTAGTTAATACACTAAACAGAGTATCGATGAAGACAACTAAAATTTATGGAAACGCCTTTAATTATGCAGTAAAACCCAGGGTGTGCAGTTTCTAATGTTTATGTTCCCTAGGACTGAAAGCCAATCTTTATGTTGGACCAACATCAGAATTGCTCTCCAGTCTGCAGGTTCTATTTAATGAGAATGAGGGGCACCATGAATGCAGGAAAGCAGTCAATGAACTAATGAAATAATAGCAGTCCCATGAGTAGGAGCAATCCCACAGCACAATAAACCCTTTCTCTAATAACTATTTAATACTTACTGGTTTAGTTCCACATCCAGGATGAAGGAAGACCCAAACGCATCAATCTGAAAGCTGGCCCGGGCAACGTGAGTGAGCTGCAAAGAGAGAAAGCTTTACTTACAACTGATCATCTTCTACATGCTTTTTTATTGATTAACGATTGCTAGTTTTTGTTGATTCCTGCTTAGCAGCCTCTCTGGCATTTGACCTCTCAACCTACAAATGTCCCATCATGATTCCTACCTGTTCAATTCTACAGTAATTGGTAGTGTCACAGAGTCAATCCTTTTATTCATCTTTAAATGTATATTCTTACATATAACTGTCAAGGGGCTTAAAATTTAACAAAAAATACTATTAAACCAGGGTTTTGCCACCTTCTGATGTAAGTGGGTTGATTGGGCAGGGACTGGGTGAGTGTGGGCCAGGTTTAGGAGATTGTCTTTAAAGGGGAACTCTGGCTTCCAAACCAAAATTTGTTAAAGAGCCCCACACAACACTGAAATGCCTAATATGTAATCTGTTCATTCAAAAAGTATGATTAAATCCTATTTTTATATGTTATAATCCAGCTGCAAAACAGTTCTTCTCTTTCTGCATCATTTGAAATCCTGGCAGGGAAGGAGGGACTAAAACATTCATGTTACAAATTGTAACAACTTCTTCACAGTTTACAGACAGCATGCAGGAACTGCATAACCCACAATGCACTGCACTGTGATGTCCCTTTCCTTATTGACACCATGTGTGCAGGGAATTGTGAGATTTAAAGGATGCAAGCTGAGGAATGGTCGATTAATGTTACATATTTGTTGACAAATCATCCAGATCAGCAGAAGAACAGGGGGCCAAGCTTAGGTAACTGTTCCAAAACATATTATTGCATTAAAAATCATGAAAAGGTTGCATATCTGAATTTGCACCAGTTTTACACTGATGACATCACTCAATGTGTAACGGAAAAGGTGAACGTAACCATTCATCAAATGTTATGTAATAATGCAATCAAATGGTCTTGAGCCCTTAATGGGATTAATTAGTAGACTAAATATGGTGGCACAATATAGATAAAGAACAATACTAATAACTGATGGAGATAAAAATGTATAGCTAGTAAGGGCTCTGGCACACGGGGGAGATTAGTCGCCCGCGATAAAACTCCCTGTTCGCGGCGGGGCGATTTGCGCGAAATCGCGCCGCCGCGTCTGCCATCCCGCCGGCGACTTACATGTCCGCCGGTGGGATGGCAGGGGTAGGCAACTCGGGGAGATTAGTCACCCGCGAACAGGGAGTTAATCGCGGGCGACTAATCTCCCCCGTGTGCCAGAGCCCTAAAGGAATCAACTCGAGTTGTGTTGCCTATTTAATGGATTCTTTGCCCCCCAAAGGACTGACCAGGGGCTCTGTAAGCTCCACCATATAAAAGTATTGTTATACTACAGTTTGTCTTCCAATAATACAGTATGTTAGATACTTGGAACACCATGTTGAAAATGATGGGCAATACTATGTTAGAAAAACTACGTATTCCGGAACAAATCAGAAGTGCATAAAAAATTTTTAAAAACAAATATCAGTATCACTGTAAGATATTGAGATTTTTCCCATTTAATTGATGCTCAGCAGTGACAGTTCAGGAAGCTGACACATGAAGAGGTACAAGACTCCATAGATAGTACAGACAGAGCCTGCAGCTATGAGATGTTATTGAGAGAGCACCCAGGCAGCACATTGAATATCTCAGCTGAAATGAGAGAAGGAAATCCCAAAGGAGCAGCAAGTAAAGCCTCACATTCTACTGTACATTTGTAATGTATATATTTCATGTATCCATTACAGTAACATGTCTACTAAATGTTGGTATGGCACTCTTCTTGCTTCCATTATAATTTTTTATAATAATATTCTTGTTAATTACTTTGTGGTGTTTACAATAATTTTCTATTTACTTTTTAGGGTTTATTAGAGTATGAATTAGGAAAAAAATGGCTCCTTCTTATATTGTTTATATGTACTCTATGCAGTAGGTTGGGTAGAGAGATGTACCCCCATCCAGACATAGGCATGCCCTTTAGGAGGTGGGAAATTCCCACTCTGTATGTGTCTGTGGGGGAGACAATGAACTGGTAGTGAAACAATAGGGACCCAACTCACTTCCATAAATAAGGGCTGAATCACTAAAGTGCGTTAAAACGTGCGTTATTTATAGCATGCACTAAAATTTTTAGCGCGTCTGGCTGACCGATCATAGTTGAAACAGAGCCCTGGCAAAGCAGACATCTACTACAACCTCACTGGCCAGCTTCTTACTCACTATGTTGGGGAAAGCAAGAAGATTTGTTTGGCAGGTTCTGGTTTGCAAAAAGCAATTCTAAGGGCAGCAGCAGACGGGGACATTAGTCGCCCGCGACAAATCTTTGTTGTCGTAGGGCGACTAATCTCCCCGCAATGCCATCCCACCGGCGATGTAAATCGCCGGTGGGATGGTATATGCGTCACTGCAATGTCTCAAAGTCGCCCAAGGTTTCCTCTCAAGACAACTTCAGGACAACGCAGTGATGCCTATCCCATCTCACCGGCAATTTACATTCTTGCCAGTGGGATGGCATTGCGGGGAGACTAGTCGCCTGTGTTAACGAAGATTTGTCGCAGGGCGACTAATCTCCCTGTCTGCCACTGCCCTAAGTGGAACTGTCAGATTTCAGAACACAGTTTTAAGGAAAACCTAAATCACTTTAAACTCAACTCTTGAAATTAAATTAGATTAACCTAAAGCCTACAGTAGGCCAATGGCCCAATTGTAATTCTAGCTGCTGGTTGACCCATGTGCCATTGGCCTAACAGCTTATTGGTTAGCGTAACCAATACGATCTTTGCTTGAATTATTTTAGTTGATCTGCATCATTTAGATCTCAATCCAGGCACGTGGGTCGTTTCCACGCCAGCAAAGAAAAGTTGACCCACTGCCTCCACTCTCAGAATGTGTGTGCGCTGAAAGGCATGGGATCAGTCAGTGCACATACAGAGTGTACCTTGGCATGGAAACTCTAAAAGATGCATTTTTGGGCCAAATTGTGCTATGTGGGGGTCATTTATAATCACTGGTCAAATTTAAACCTGGGCAACTAGGCAACTAATTAGATATTTGCTTTCACTGTACTACCTCCAGCCTGCAAATAACTGATTTGTTGCTATGGGTCAGTGTCCATGAATAAGCCCCTGTTTGTGTGCTGATGGGCTGATGTTACATTATATCTTTAATTCGTAAAAGAGGTAGTTGGTATGTACAGTTTAAACCATTGGTAATGTGTACGTCTTATCATGTACGTTTTGCCCACTGGATTTTCAAAGGCCTTTGAGGTTCACCACAAGCAACATTTGTCCTGTTCCCTTTGCCATTAATAAAATCTCAGATTACTTTACAAACCATTAATTAAGAGAAAAATCTGTGCACATAATACATGCACTGTGCAAATCAAAAGCCAACTACAGTTCCCACAGGCAGAGAGCAGAAAGACACAAAATGTGAACCTGAACCCAGTTTTATGTTGCAAATTTGCACCCACACCCTTATCTTATTGTTCAAACTGTTGGAAAAGATTATTAACAAGGGGTGTTAATAGGCTGAAACCCCATTTATTTTGTACAGTTCCCAGATCTCATTAACCAGTGGAAATTCTATGTTTTTCCAGATGTTTCTGGCTGTATGATCCCATGTAGCGAAAATGCCAGCCCACAATAAACAATACTAAAAGAAAGGGGACACATAATTAAAGGAGAACTAAACCCCAATAAAGAATTAGGAACAAAAAGCAAAACATTATGTTATGGGCTTCTTTACCAGCCCAAGGCCACCACAGCTCTTTAGCAGTGACACTCTGTGCCCACAGATGCCCCCACTTGCTCCCCATCTCCTTTCTAAATAAGTTACTTCAAATGTAATTGATTAATGGGGAAATTCCATTGTTAAAACTGAAAAATATATTTTTCACATAAACTGTAGGTTTTATATGTTTTTCTTATAGCTACTGAGATACAAATGGTTTATGAGCCTGCTCCCTCAACCTTACATGTTATTACTGCAATGCTGTTTGTCACTAATGCATTCCAACCTGTCGACTTATTCCAAAATCAGCAAGTTAGAGCAGGAGAAATCTGTCAGTGACTCTCAGCATGTTTTTGTTGCAGCTGGATATAAATGTTAGGTTAAAGAACCAATAAATCTTTTAAGAATATAAGCATCCCTAAAAATAACATAATAAAGGGTATTTATGAAACAAATATATACTAATCTCCCTGTGTGTCACAGCCCTAAGGCAATAAAAGTAAATACTAAGAAGAGTTTTGCTTTATAACCCCTTTTTACCCCTGATGTTCCAAAAACAAAAAGCCAAAAGAGAGATACACAACAGCTTCTTTACAAACAGCCATATCACTTCTGTTTCACAGTAGACAGAAATACATGGGGGCTAATTAGTCTAGCAATACAATAGGTGAAGCTTGCTGTTTACACAATACCTCTTACCTCCCCACTCCACCCCCCCCCCCCCCAATGATTTGAACCAAAATATCTTGGAATCAAAGATGAACTTGTGAATCTAGTGACTTATGGCTGAAAACAGAGCAATTATCTGTCACACAAATGTTACCATAATTACCGTCATACCAATGGAAAGCTATAGTGAGCATTTTGCAGCCCCCCAGCGCAGTTAACAATTACCCAGTTGTATCATATTGCCTGTTATCAATACATGGTTCATTGCCTTAAAGTAGTAGTTGATGTTATGTATAACTTTATCATTAGCTAAGTTGAACCTTCAATTTTGTATTTCTTAAGCCCAAAATGTCTTAAAACCTACTAGATTTTCTATGGGATTGTCACAGTATGGTGTTTTAAGGCAGAACCTTGTCTTCTTGGGGGAATCAACATGCAGTAGATAACGGAACAGAAAGAAAGATACATTGGGATGATTGTAAATGAGGGGTGTCCTACTTCCTGCTTATCATCTTTTGGGCGGTTTTGTTGCAGGGGGCGCAGGCAGAACACAACTGCACTTAACATTTTAGGTTTCTTTCTTATGATCCACCTTGGCACATACTGCAGGCTTAGATCAATTTCTCCTTGTGGGTAGATTATTATGTGCAAGGTCACTTGCTGCAAGCAATATATGACATTACACAAGCATACTGATGTTCTCTCCATGCCCCTGATCAACACACTGTAAATACAATACCTCCATGCTCATGGCAGCATTTTAACCCCTTGATGATAAAAAGGAAATTCAATGTACTGCAATAATCCTGCTAGCAAAGCAATGTAAAGAGGGATATGTCTATACTTTCTATTACAGGGAACCTCTGTCAAAAATTAATTTCTTCTTTCTTGAAATTTGTATTGAGCATTAAATAATGTAACAAAGCAGCACTGATTAAAAGTCAGTGGTTTATATAATAAGGAGAGACTATTATGGTCCAGTAGCCCTTAGCAGCCCATCAGACCTTCTCTAACTGTAGTAGACAGGTAAAACAGCTAATTAGCTGCTGGGTAATTTAACACACTGGGCCTGATTCACTAAAGTGCGATAAAAATGATCACACATTTTTTTGCGGTAAAAAAGACGCGAAAATTAGTGCGTGATTCACCATAGTATTATCGCATGCGATAAGTCGCCATTTTTGCATGCAGTATTTCTCGCGCTAGTTTTACCGCATGTGTTCATTTCCGCGCTGAAAAGAATACGATCGCATGATTCACTATAACTTTTGCGCGCTAAATATCGTATTCGGCTATGCGAAAATTAACACCTACTACAGGCCGGCGAAAAATTATACAAAAGTACAGTAAATTATTTTTTGCCAATAAAATATAGACTTACAGTGTTATTTATTCAAGTCTGTGTCTTTTTACTCAATTTTACTAAAGTCTTGGCATGTATGGAATTTCGCTACTAATATACCGTATATACTCGAGTATAAGCCGAGTTTTCCAACACTCAAAATGTGCTAAAAAAGGAATTCTCGGCTTATACTCGAGTCAAGTAGCTGCGCATCTGCTGCGCAAGGCTGCAGGCATGTTGTGCCGCCGATCAACCCCCCAGAGCCCCCCCCCTGCGTCGCCCGAGCACTCTCAATCCAACAGCTGCATGCTGGCATGTCACACGCACGCAGAGGGGGGTTAGGTACTTGCGCGCGATGTACCAGCATTCGCTGCAACTGATGTTCCTGTACCTAGTCTGTATGACTGTGACAGCTCGGGCCAGCGTCCAGCAGCCCGACGTGGACTGGTGGATGCCGGCGGCGCGATGGAGGACTGTGAGTACTCGGGGCGGGGTGTTGGTTGCCGGCGGCGCGACGTCGGACTGACAGTACTCGGGTGACGTTGTGCGCCTGTGCTTTGGTTCGCTGTCACTTCCGGCTAGAGCGCACGGATCCCGGGACCGGGCCTCACATTTGCACAGGTCGCCACCATGGCCCGGGATCTCTTCAAGCTGCTCATAATCGGAGACAGCGGTAAGAAGCATTTGAGGGTTGAGGGGAATTTGCCATGAGCTGGGGAGGCCTGGGAGGGATACGAGCAGAGAAAAGCAGCACAGAGTGGGATGTTGTAGAATTTGCATTCATTTCTCTTTCATTATTTAGCTGCACATTTGTCACTGGCGCTCTTAGCAATGCTGCTTGTGTCAGCTCCTATGTGTGTGTGTGACCCGGCAGCGCCCAGTAGCTGCTCTTGTGCTGGGCACTGTGACGTCAGTTGGCTTGCTGAGGACACACGGGAGGGGTAAGGAGAGAGTGCTAGGGTGACACACGGGAGGGGTAAGGAGAGAGTGCTAGGGTGACACACGGGAGGGGTAAGGAGAGAGTGCTAGGGTGACACACGGGAGGGGTAAGGAGAGAGTGCTAGGGTGACACACGGGAGGGGTAAGGAGAGAGTGCTAGGGTGACACACGGGAGGGGTAAGGAGAGAGTGCTAGGGTGACACACGGGAGGGGTAAGGAGAGAGTGCTAGGGTGACACACAGAAGGGGTAAGGAGAGAGTGCTCGGGTGACACACGGCGGGGGGGATTTTGACAAATCCTTGTGATAATTCCTTTTTAGGTCATTTTCTTTATATTTGCTTATTGAAACTTAGCAGTAGCGGCTGCACCCTAGGCTTATACTTGAGTCAATAAGATTTTCCAGTTTTCTTAGGTAAAATTAGGTACCTCGGCTTATACTCGGATCGGCTTATACTCGAGTATATACGGTACAGTACTATAGCGGTGAATATGTTGTCGCCAAAATATACAGTACTATAGCGGTGAATATTTTGTCGCGATAATATACTGTACTGTAGCGGCGAATATTTTTTTGCGCAAAATACATTACTATGTATATTTTGTGTGCAGGATATGACCACCCACCGCTGGGGGACATAGGGGTCCACGAGAGAAAGAGGGCAATCCTGGGCAAGCTAAGAGAGGGTTTGCTCGCCAGGTTTGCCCTTGATGTGGACCCCCGCAAGCTCCGGCGTCTGTGGTCCGACCTCAAGCGCAGGAGCCCAGAACTGGTCACTGAAATTGCAGAAGGTAATTATTGTACTTTATTATGCTTTTACAGTATACATTCAGTAAAAGATTTAGCAAGTAATTTGAACTAAAGGTACAAATGTAAGAAATGTCAGGGATGATGAAAGTAACATAGTAACATAGTAAGTTGGGTTGAAAAAAGACATACGTCCATCACGTTCAACCATAATGCCAGTGAGGAACTGAAACATTAAATATTATTTCACATCTTTGTGACTCCTTGTCAAAATCCTGTGTGTGCCGTCACCCCATGCCTGTCTAGATTTTGTTTTGCCACAGGCACCCAGGTGTTATTGTTCCTTATGGTGTGCAGCTTCCCAGCACTTCCTATTGTATATATATATATATATATATATATACACATCTATTTTCAAATACATATGCATAAATAAGTTTAAAGCAGGGGGGAAGCAGCAAGGAGCGGCCCATAGTGTGAGTCATTTGGGGAAGGGCCACAAATGTTTTAGGGGGCCCTGGCTAACAATGTCTGTGTGTCCTTTGTATTGATGTGAGGGTTCACAGGGGGAGGGGCCATTGGGGGCATGGGAGGAGGGGGGCCCAAAAAATGTTGTTGTGAGGGGCCCCGTTATTTATGATGGTGTATGAATGTATATATATATAATATATTACACAAAATAACATCTTGCAATACTATTTCACAGAACTTCAGCTGGCGCCTCCTCCCCAGGCCCAACCCCAGGCCCTCCAGCCTCTACCGGCCCAGCAGGCTCTACCGGCCCCAGCGGCCCGACCAACGGCCCCCGAGGCCCGACCTCCGACCCCCGAGGCCCCAGGACCCAGCCAGGCCCCAGGACCCAGCAAGGCCCCAGGACCCAGCTAGGCCCGGGACCCAGCAAGGCCCCAGGACACAGCAAGGCCCCAGGACACAGCAAGGCCCCTGAGGCCCCAGGACTGAGCCAGGCCCCAGACTCTGACAAGGCGGAGGAGGCCCCCGAGGCCGAGGAGGCCATGGAGGCCCCAGACACCCCCCCCTTTACTCCTCCCCCAGTTTGTCCCCAGTTTCCCCGGCCCTTGAGTTCCCCTCCCAGCCCCCCCGGGGGGAAGTGGCCGAACTGACGAGGGACTTTGAGGAACTCAAGGGCAGCAAGCCCTAAGTTTTTTTTCCTTTCCCATTTTTTATTTTTATTTTAAGCTTTTATTATAGTAAAATTTAAGATTTTTATACTTTTGAACTGAGTAATGTCTCATTATTTATCCTTCCTTGATATGGTATTCTATACTTTCATGTAGTTTCCCCTACACTCTTACATTTAGCAGTAACAGCATCAATATGCTTTATGGGTTAAATGTTTGCAAATATTCTGGCAACAATTTTGTCTTTTAGCCCATTTTGCTGAATAGTAAAACTTGCTTTAATTAGTACGTAGCGTATTTTCCGGCGAGTGTGATAACTGCCAATCCAATGTTTTGTTGCCAGAATAATTGCAATATTATATTTGTCCCCGTTTAATAAAGTGCCCATAACATATTTGCCGTTTATTCTGTGTCTAAAATCTCCCACTTAATTTAAGCCACTTTAGCAAACGGACCCCTAAGTATTTGGCTAAATATTCTTAAATGCCCCCCATTTTATTATCTCTAGCACTTCTTTTTTTTTCTTACTTAGATTTTTATAGTTTTTTGGGGTTTTTTTTGGCAAATAAACTTTTATACAGCACCTCTTTAGCACTCTGTGCTCTCCCAGGGCAAAATTTCGCCATTTTTATGCTGCCGATTGTCGCGTATTTCATGCAATAGGTTTGTCGCGACAATTAGCGCATGTGATAAATAGCCTGCATGCGGAAAATACCGCGCACGCTATTTATCGCGACAAACCTATCGCATGAAATACCGCGCGTAAAAAAGCGCAAGTATGCTTATAGTGAATCATGCGAAAAGTCGCGAAAATTAAGACGCAATAAAATTTTTAACGCACGCTATAAATAGCGCACGTTTTATTGCACTTTAGTGAATCAGGCCCAATGTATATAGCAATCCTACTTGTCTTTTAGATACAGTGCCTATTACTTGGCTACACTAAGTCAGTCCATGTATGAAAAACTGTCTGGCATGAAAAGGGACATACTAGGGGCATATGAGGGGCATATGAGATACAACTCTCTTTTAATCCAGAAGTTTCTAAAAAAATGTGTTAATTTTTTGGATGTAACTATTGAGAAATATAGTGGGGGAATACGTACTTCGATTTATAGAAAACCTATGGATCCGAACACTACACTCTCTACCCAATTCCTATGGGTTCTACGTGTTTGTAGCGACCCTGAGAATTGTGAGAATAAACTGCAACACACGAATGATCATTTTCTGGAGCGGGGCTATACAAATAAGATGTTGGATGGATCTCTATCGAGAGCTAGAACAATATATATGAAAGGTGGTAAGAATAATAAGAAAACTCCGGCTGGGGAACCTTTTGTGCAGACGTATAATGTTCATTCTAATTATATTAGGAATCAAGTTATGATTTGGAATATTATAGTTATATTATAGTTATTATTATAGTTATATTATATTATATTATAAAGTGATAAAACTTTGGATGCTACAGTGAGACAGAAACCGATGGTAATTTATAAGAGACCAAGAAATCTTATGGGTATTTTAATATCAGCAGATCCTATAAATAAATATGGTAACACAAAATCTGGCACCGTGAGGCATGGTTGCTTCCGGTGTTATAATTGCTCTACTTGTAATTCCATTATTAAAGGAGATAAGATTTGCACACCCATATACTGGAGAATAATTTAAAATTAAAGGCAGGTATACTTGTCATACAGACTTTTGTGTATATTTATTAAAGTGTCCATGTTCCCTGGTATATATAGGGAAGTTTTGCCCTTTAAAAAGTGATTCTCGGTACATAAATTTCACATTAAAACTGCATGTGATAGAATGGGGAAAGAGACACTTAACGGGGATGAAAATCCTGTAGCTTTACATTTTGCCCATAATAACCATCCTGTGAGCTCTTTAAGAGCTATGGTGAAACAAGTACAAATGTTTTTATAATTTTGATCCAGAATTCATCAGAATATTTTTTGGACTATTTTTACTACTATTGCACATTTTTCCAGTGGCAATAACAATGGATGGGACCATGTAAAGCCTGCTAACCCAAATGTTCCATGCTTACAGGTAGTGTGGTGTCACCAGGCCTATACACTGCGACTGCCCTTTCTCTGATAAATGTGTTAGTAACTGAGCTTTAGTAAACGTGTAGAAGAGATTGCATTTGGGTTATGTCTTTCAAATCTAATGTGTCCGGATACCCGGGTGTGCTTCTCATTTAAAAATGTAAGCAGAGATTTCCCCATGATATATTTTTGCAGTTCTTGGAATTTATTGCCAAGGTACTATATTTGAGAAAAAAACACATAGCACCCCGCCCAAGCAACAAAAAAAGATCCAACTTTTGAGGGTGTCATTCCGCGCATTAAAACGCAAGCATACACCCTGATAACAAATAGGTTCCTATTCATTTACAGAAAAGAAGAGTAAGAGGACTCCAGACTTATATTGCAGTGTCACCCACTGTAACCTGCAGCATTTAATACTCTCCTATTTGTGTCTGTAAGTTACCCTCCCATTTAGACTGTAAGCTCTACGGGTCAGTATCTTTGATTCTTAACTTATTGCAACTCTACCTTGTATTTATTATTTTGCTTTGTATTTACTATTATTTTACTAACCCCCGGTTGTATTAATCTATTCTATAAATAAATATATTCATATATACATACATACATACATACAAAGTTGACTGCTTATTGGTCCCTTGGTCTCTCAGGCAGGTTAAAAAAAATCCCTGGTGCAAGGACTTAATTGGGCCATTGATGGGGTTCTCTCTCAAAGGGGCTCAATAGGTCACAGGAAGTGATTGGGTCAGCCTTATTTGGCCAAGTAGGTGCCAAGTGTTTTAGCATTACCAGCTATTTAGTATAGTTACAGAATATATTTAGTCAGGAGAACACATAGGGTCTGTTACTTAGTCTGAACCTGCTTTGACAAATCCACCCATAAATCATTTCCCATAATAGTCCTGGGGAACACATATGACTTAAACACACACCCAAATTAAAGATACACTTAACTATAAGAATCATTTAGTTCTTTTATATTGGCAATTTCTCTGCTACTGTATTCCTGTCTTGGGATCTCACTGAATGGATTAATAGTGAAATTAAAGGCACATAAAGTGAAGGCAGGAGAAGACTCTAATAACAGGAAGGAGAAAAGGACAACAGAGCCCAAGATATAAACAGTATAATTGAAGCAATGAACAAGAAACTGCTAGAGCTTAGGTTATCTGGCAGGCTGGGGGCATGGAGTCCAGGAAGGCACATACTATACAGTCAGACTAAACTAATCAACTAAATTTACAAACCTGGGGAATTAAAACAGAATTGGCATTACATTTTCACATTCCTCATCTTACTGACCTGAACCCCCCCCCCCTCCGGGGGCGCTCCCGTTATCCTTAGGACTCCCTCCCCCGATACGCTGCAGGTAAGTTTCATTTAGGCGTGCTCGGGGAGGGGGTCGGAGGGTGTTGGGAGCGCTGGCAGTACGACCCTTTACTCAGGCCTCTCCTATTCGTATTCCCATTTCTCATTTACACCACTGCCCGGTTGCTAAATTAAACTGGACACTGGCAACCAGACAGTTACCAAACTATAGAGCTATTGAACAAAACCTAAATATTTCACCACAACAAAGATAAAATGAAAACCAACTGCAGGTCTCAGGATATGACTTTCTGCTTCATACTTAACATTAATGTAAAAATGAACTACCCTTTTATATTCTGCTTGATATCAAAAAAGCCTTCTTTGGCCAACCTAGGGGTTTGAAGCTAATGTCAAAATAGAATTCTTGGAAACCTTTGAAGAACACAAGTGTGGTATTGTCATTTATTATTTATGTCATGATATCTTGAGGGCTGCACAATGTCTTTTTTAGTTTGGCAAACGCAGGCTCAATGCAGGTGTAACCTACCTAACCTAACACTCCTAGAATACACTGTGAGCCATTACGGAGATACTTAGGGCCATCACTCTGATATCTTTTTACATCACCATTCGATTAATAACCTTTGCAGTAAAAAATAGTGGTTGTTACATCAATAACATGTCCCCTATTCCATATTTAGGAGTATCTTTGTGCTACTGTTTAATATCCTGTCCATTTAGGCTGTGTTTCTTCCTCTGTCAAAGACTCCCACCCTTCCCTCAACCATGCCCCACTCTACTGTCCTTGAACCACCTCAGCATCCCAGCCAACTCAGCAATCTCACAAGCACGCCCTGTCTTTCACAGCACAGAATAAGATCAATACACTTAGATTTGGTTTCTTGAAACCTTCACACTCTGGACATTGTGACGTTTATTACTGTATGAAGAAGCAACAATAAATAGTTTTCATTAAGGTATGTTCTGGAACACTGACAGATCCTGGTATGTGATACTGAGGTTGGAGAAATACAAAACTGCTACCGCTTTTATCAGGACATTGAGAGAAATCTAATCTGTAAATATCTCTATTTCAAACAGTCATGAGGGGTATAAAAAGGACTTTACTGGGGCACTGCAAATCAGTGTTTTGTAGTACAGAACATGGGGTCCATAGAGCTTTTGCCATTCTGGATCCAAGAGGCCCTTCTCACATTGCTCAAAGCAAATTATGTTGGACCAACAAATCTTTGATTCTTTATGCAAGGAACCCCCTAAAAGTTGGATGTGTACACATGTATACACAAAAGAAGACAATAAATCCTGTGTATCTTTTAAGAGAGTGTTTATGGCTTTATTTATCTTTTTGATCAAGCTTACTTAGTTTTTTACCTTTCATTTTCCTTTAAGACCTATATATGCCACATGGGCCATTTTGACCACTGAAGTCATCTCAAGGAGAACCGAGGCAATCAAAATGTTCTTGCCCATCTAGTTTCTAGATGGCCACTTTCTAGTTTTATAAATGAAAAAAGGTTGGCTTATAGCAGACACTGGGGACTGTCAGGCAGTGATTCAATGGTAAGGATAAAGTGATCGTTCTGAGCCATTCTCACCTAACAGTGCCAGTGGCTGCCAGAGGCAGCATGTCTTCTGTTTATATGCAGGTGAAGGAGTTGCAGGAAAGCAAGTGACTGCCACAATTGCCCTGAAAGCAACGTGGCCCTTCTACCCGTGAACTATGATTTAAGTTACTGACTCCATCTACTATGGATTATGGACTATGATGTGATCTTAATAGACATGTTCCCACCATTACTCTAGTCATCCCTAGAAAAGCCTGATGAAGATGTCATACCTTTAGTTCACATATGTGTTCAGAACACACCATGTTTATTATGGTATCCATCCTTTACACATCCCAAGTGCTGGTAATTCAAACAGGCTAACACATGATCTAATTTTTAAAAGAGAAGGAAAGGATAAAAAAAAATAGTCAAATAGTCCTCTATCAAAAGAAACACAGGATTTCTTGTCTTTTTTTGTGTATACATGTTCTTCCCTATCAGACTTCATCTCTTACAAATATACTTCATTCCCCAGGCCTGAGTCTGCACAGTTTTTTCCTCCCTCCCTTCTCCTGCTCCCCCTTCCTATAAGAATGTTTGCTCTGAGCCACCAACAGCTAGAGCTGCAGCAAGGAAGCTACTAAGACCAAGCTAAAATGGCAGTTGCTATATTAAGCAAACAGGAGGAGCTTCTAGGCTATTTACTCAGGTATGGTAAAGCTTTCTGCAGAATAAATATAAGGGTTGATTCACTGAAGTGCGATAAGCGTTATCACATGCTTTTTTGCTTTAAAATTGACACAAAAAAACGCGCAATTCGCAACGTATTATCGCATGCGTTAAGTCGTATATCGCGTGAGGTAAATAGCGCGCAACCAAATGGGTTAATTTTAACGCATTGCGTTAATTCTCGTGCAGAAATAACACTAACGCATGATTCACAAACACTTAGACGCACTAAATATTAGTCTGTGCGGAAATGAACACCTACTTGGGGCAGGCGGTAATTATAGAAAAGTACAGTTCATGAGCTTTTGGCAACACAATATGGACTTTGCAGTGGGATTTATTCAAGCCTGTGTTGGCCCTAGAGTGATGCAGCCTCCAGTCAGGGAAATGTTCATTTTCAGAACAGTAGTTTTCAGAAAGTAATGGAGCGTATGGCTAATATGGCATGCATTTTTTTGCACGCGGCAAGTTTGTGCGCGCTGCGTTAATTTGCGACGTAAATAACGCAAACGGCATAGCATCTAAATTAACGCAAGTATCCTTTTAGTGAATCGTGCGTTAAGACGGGAAAAAAAATACGCAATAACATTTTTAACGCATGCTATAAATAGCACTCATTTTATCGTACTTTAGTGAATCAACCCTATAGTGTTCTAACTTAGCACTAATGTGGCTAATCTATTGACAGTAAAATGCCTTTCCTTCTCATTTAAAATCTCTGTATATTATCATGATGCAATAACCAAGCCAACCAATGAAACTACAGTGCAGACATAACCAGGGCTGGAATAAGGGCATTTGCAATGGCCACAGGCTGTCAGGGGATGCCGGAAATGGTACTCTTACAACAGGACTACAGCATGAACACCTCTGATCCATCACCTAAGAAGAGAGCCCTAGTTGTGGTTGTTAACCTACCGTTTTTTTACATCATAAGAGACAGTTTCAGCTTCACTATCACCTATAGGAAAGTGTGTTGTAAAAATCTGTCTAGTAAAACTATCAGGGGCTCATTGTTATGGTGCACAGAGCTGCAAAGGGAACCCAAAGTGATATCTAAACTGATGCAACAACAAAAAACATAATCTTCCTGTTAATGAAAAACATTTCTTGCCACACAACTTTAAGGGGATCCAAACCCCCAATAATATTGATGTTATGTTATTCAGAATGGTTCGCTGAGCACTTTTGCAATATACACTGATTTTATGTTTTTAGCGGTTTATGAGTTCCAGGCTTTTGACCATCTTTGAATCTCAGAGTGTCAGCAACCCTAATTGTCTATATACT
This sequence comes from Xenopus tropicalis, assembly GCF_000004195.4. Taxonomy (NCBI): domain Eukaryota; kingdom Metazoa; phylum Chordata; class Amphibia; order Anura; family Pipidae; genus Xenopus; species Xenopus tropicalis. Next base: position 29,248,754 of record NC_030682.2, read on the forward strand.
AACTATGAACTTCCTGTATAGTCAGTTAACCTTAGGGTTGCTGACTTCCTTTTCTAAACATTTTTACAATTGCGTTAATAGCAAAATTAAATTTTTACATTCATTTTCTTTTATTTTCTTTTTCAATGTACCTTTTATTAGTTCTGACACTACAGAACCAGTGAGAACTAGTGCATAAGATACAAGAGTTTACAATTAGTTGAGGAAGGGATAATGCTGTCATAATTTTCTATTTTCAGTCGATTCTGAGATATTTGTATTTTTAGATTGCAGGTTTTTAGATCAACTGAAAGTCAACAAGTCGGTTAAAGGAGAAGGAAAGGCTAGTAAAGAGTCAATCTCAAGCTGCAGGCATACCTTCAGTTGTCTCAATAGTGCCCTTAAGTCTCCCCATATTTAACCTGTTCAGAAGATCAGAAGCCAAACAGGAAGGAAAAACGCTGAGCTGTGTAAAGAAAGTTCCCATAATGCCTCACTCCTGCACAGACACCTAGACCAAGTGAACATGCTCAGATAGTTAGACTATGGGGCCGATTCATTAAAACACGAGGTTGCCAAAATGTTAGGCACCCCCAAGTCACTTTAATTGCTAATCTTTTACTCCGGGCTGGTGCCCCTCTTAAGAGAAACCCACACCAGCCTGGGGTAGCTGCGAGCATCTCCTCTTCCTTCTTTGCACACTTGCGCATGCGCAGTAGAGTGAAAAGTCGAACTTTTTTTTTTTTTTTTAAAGGTTTTTATTTTCCATTTTTAATACAAACATAACATAAAACATTTATATATACAGCGTACAATGTCATGACCATGAAAAAGGGTTAACAATAGCAAGGGTTTTCTGATACAGTCCGCATAGCCTAAATCAGTTATGTAGGGTTGCAGGGTGAGGGGGGCCATTATATTAATACCGCACAGGGTTAATCTATGAGATTTTCAGCAGAGTGAGCGTCTATCCAGGGTGACCATACACTTTCAAATTTATTTGGGCAACCCCTAGCCAGATATGTTAGCTTAATAAGTGGGAGTCTGGAGTGGACCAGTTGTATCCAGTGTTGGAGGTCGGGGGGTTGGGGGCCCATCCACCTAATCGCAACCGCCTTTTTAGCATAAAAATACAGCGATCTAAGTAGCGTTCTAGTTTTATTTAGGGGAACTAAGTCTTCAATGAGACCCAAGAGGCATACTTCTGGGGATAGTATCCCTGGGAGGAGAACTTGCTCATTTAAGTAATTAGTTACCTCTGACCAGTATTTGTTAATTGTGGGACAGGACCATATAAGCTGAAAGAACCCAGTCTCTATCGCGTGGCATTTCGGGCAGGAGGCATGCTGGTCTTTCCCCATAATCTTTAGGCGCATAGGGGTAATATATGTTCTATGTATAATTCTAAATTGGACCATCTTGTCCTTAGTAGATATCAGAAAACTATATAGGTCGCTTGTTGCTTCTGCCCATTTGTCATCATCTAGTTGTGGGATATCGCCGTCCCACTTGCGCTTGGCTGTGTCAAATGGGGTCCCAAGGGTCGGTATTAGTATTTTGTATAGTGCGGATATCAACTTTTTGGGGTTGGGGTCCCATAATCTTGTCTCGAAGGGGAGTTCTGCGGAATTGATAGCTAGAGATCCGAATTGTGATACCACTGCATGGCGCAGCTGGAGGTATCTGAATGTAGCTAGGTTTGCCTGACCTAATTTATCTTGTAGTTGGATGAGGGATGGGAAGTTGCCCTCTAATAGTAGGTCTTGCAGGTGGCGGGCTCCCAGTTTAGGCCAGTATTGGAAGTCAGGGAGAAGTTTTAGGTGTTGGAAGTTGGAGTTCCTCCATATTGGAGAGCAGGGTGATGGTAGGTGCTTGAGTTTAGGGAACAGGTTACTAGTGATTGCCCAGATTCGTTGTGGGACTCTGATGACTGAGGGAAGTCCCGGGGTATCTCTGATTTTCCTATAGGGAGCATTTCTCAAGGCTTCCATAGATTCAGTGCATGAAGCCAGTAGTACTGTAAGAGGATTATCCATGTCTTGACTAAACCAACTGTGTATGAACCACAGTTGCGAAGCATAGAAATAGTATTGAAGGTGGGGGAGGGCTAGGCCCCCTTTGTCTTGCGGAGCCATTAATGTGCGCCTATTGACCCTAGGGGCTTTGTGTGCCCAAATAAACGGGAATAGGATTGAGTCAATGCGCTTGAATAGTTTTGGGGGAAGCCATATAGGAGCATGTTGCAGGACGTACAGGAACTTGGGTAGGTAGACCATCTTGAATAGGTTTACCCTGCCCCATATAGTTAGGGGAAGGCCTTCCCATAATTCGCTAGTATTTTTAAACTTGTGTATAATTGGGTCAATATTATTTGTTATATAATCCGTGGGATTTTGTGATATTTTGATACCTAAGTATCTGAACTCTGTAACCCATTTCAGTCCCATTATGTCCTCGCGTATTTGGGGGCCCTCCAGAGAGAAAAGGGTTGACTTAGCTTTGTTTATTTTAAGCCCACTAAGTGCTCCTAGGTTATCCGCAAGTTTGATAGCGTTGGTGAGGGAGTCCTGGTGGTCTGGTAGGAATAGAAGGATATCGTCCGCGTATAGAGCTATCTTTTCCTCTAGTCTACCGTATTTAAGCCCTTGTATGTTGTGGGTTTGGCGGATCAGAAGAGCATATGGCTCTATTGCAAGGGCGAATAGGAGAGGGGAGAGAGGGCATCCCTGTCTGGTACCGCGTGTGAGGGGGAAGGATTTGGAGGAGACATTATTAATGCGAACTTGCGCCACAGGGGAGAGGTAGAGTAGCTTTATCCAGGAGATAAAGGTGGGACCTATGCCGAATTTGCTTAGTGTTTTCCAGAGGTATGGCCATTCCACGGAATCAAAGGCCTTAGTTGCATCCAATGATACCACGGTTCTGGAGCCTGTGTTGGAGTGGTCTAATTGAAGGTGGGTGTGGAGGCGCCTTAAGTTGGTTGCCGTGCTTTTATTGGGCATGAACCCTGTTTGATCTGGGTGGACTATGGACGTTATAACTTTATTAAGGCGCTGGGCTAAGATTTTTGCCAGTATTTTAACGTCAGTGTTTATAAGGGAGATGGGCCTATATGAGTCGCAAAGTTCAGGGTCTTTCCCTTCTTTGAGAATAAGTACAATAATTGCAGTGTAGAAGGAGGGTGGGAGGGTACCTGTGGCTTTGGCTTCTAGGAGAGTAGTGTGGAGCCTGGGAGTGAGTTCTTCACTCATTACTCGGTACCAGGAGATTGGAAGACCGTCTGAGCCCGGAGTCTTCCCGCAGGGAAGGCAGCCTATGGCATCCGTTACCTCGCACAGTGTTATTGGGCTGTCAAGATAAGCAGATTCCGCGCTGCTGAGTGTGGGAAAGGAGATATTCTGCAAAAGCTGTTCCATATCGAGTTCTGTATGTGTGGTGCGTGACGTATAGAGGTCCTGGTAGTATTCTGCGAATACCTCAGCAATATCTAATGGGTCAGTAACATAGGTGTTTTGGTTGTTTTTAATTCTTGCAATCATAGTAGATGGGTTGTGAGCTTTAGCAAGGTATGCTAGGGTCTTCCCATTTTTATCCCCTTGGTCGAATGCTCGCTGACTTGCGTATAGGAGTTTCTTACGGGTGCAAGCAGTTTGTTTCAGTTCTAATTCCCTTTGGGCAGATACTAGTTGTTGGTGGTTATGGTCAGTGATATTCTCGCAGTATATTTTCTCAGCTGAGGTGACGGCTGCTTCTGCCTCAGCCATTTCGGTTTTACCCAATTTTCTGGCTGTTGCTACTGCGCTTATGAGAGACCCCCGGGCTACTGCTTTGGATGCCTCCCAAGTTATGTTGCTCTGACTAGAGCCCTCGTTTGTTTCCCAGTAAGATTTGTAGTTTGCTTTGCAGGTCTCTGCCACTACATTATTACTGAGCCATAAGGGAGAGAGTCGCCAGAGTCGGTGCATAGGATGTATTTTAGTGCATATTTTAAGGAGCAGCGGTGCATGATCTGACAGAGCTCTAGGAAGGAATGAGGCCTCTGTCACCCATTGTAAAAAGTCTGGTGTGCCCAGGGCCATGTCTATTCGAGAGAGAGAGCCTTTGCCTATGGAGTGACAGGAGTATTGCTTTTCAGTTGGGTGTTTGTATCTCCATATGTCTTGTAGGCCGTGGGCCTCTAACCAGTATTTGAAGTGGCTGCTTTGATGGGACGTTGTAGGGGTTCTGTCCATATCAGGGTCAGCCACTGTATTAAAGTCGCCCATTATAACCAATGGGCATGGTAGGTAAAGGGAAATTTTCTCAAATAGGGTGTCTAATGTCCCTCTGTCGAATGGGGGGGGCATGTAGAATGAGACTATTATCATTGTTTGGTTGTTAATTATGCAGTGAAGGATAACATATCTACCGTATCGGTCTGTAGCTAGATTAAGTAGCTCAAAAAGTACGTGTTTGCGGACTAGGATTGTCGTACCCCTGGAGTAGGTGGAGTATGATGCGTGGTAGGCGGAGCTAACCCATCTCCTTTTAAGTGCCAGGAGTTTCTGCCCTGTCAGATGGGTCTCCTGGAGGAGGAGAAGTTCAGGTTTGTATTTGTTAATGTAATCAAACATGAGGGCTCTTTTAAATTTTGAGTTCAGTCCCCGGATGTTCCATGAGATGAGACTAATTTCCCCCATTATGGCGGTGTTGAGATTTTAGGCTTATCCTGGATCTGCATTGGGTAACAGAGCATAGAGGGATACCTTGCAGATTGAGGTGAGTGGTTGGGGTCATGGCATAACATGCAATATAACGTGCAATGGAACAGTGCTTAAAACATAAACAATAACAATAATAAATCCCACCCCTTCCCTCCCTAACCCTCCCTGCCCATCTATCCAACATAGACGGCCTATACCCAAAACGGTTAAACTGGGGTGGTGCCGATAGGTGCTTGTGCCTGGTACTTACTGTACCTCTTGCTTGTGTGCTCGTTGCGTTTGCAGGCACCTGTTGGACACTTAAAAGGAAAGTAGGGTGGACAGCAGCGGGTTTAAGATTGGGGAAGCAGTTCAGAGGCCCACTTGGGGATGAGGCTATTAAGTGCTGAAAAGCGTAGAGGGCCCAAGTCAATTGTCCAGTGGACTGATAAAAGACCTAGGGTTCTTCAGCTGATTCGCCGAGCGGCATAGTCACATACAGTCCAGCTATGGGTGGTAGTGCCTGGGCTGGAGTTGCTGGCATTGGCGTTGTATGGGGGGTTGTAGTATATAAGGCAATTGTTTGTGCGTTGTTACAAAGTTCTAGGCCCCCCTTAGTTACCGGTCCAGGGCCAGAGCGGGGTTGAGTTTGGGACAGTTGGCCGCCCCCCAAGTGTAGTATCCAGCTGGTGTTAAGGTAGGCATTATGTATGGGGGGAATTATAACATTACCTGAGTGCTGCTGCCGCTAACCTGTAGGGCGCTGAGGTAAGGCCACAGTCTGGGTAGTAGTTCGTCCGGGCCGAGCGGCGGGCCAGATTGCGAGAGAGATTATGTGCAGGAGTTGGAGAGTCTGCAGAAGATGCGCGCTTGTTCCCAAGGTTCGGGCTGGGGTCCTCCATTAGCGCCTGCTAGGACTGTTGCGTGGGGTCCCTTGGCGTCTTTGGGTGTTGAGCCACTGGTCTGCGTCGTTGGGGGAGAGGAAAAAATGGGTAGCCCCGTCTGCCACCATACGCAGTTTAGCTGGGTAGATCATGGAATATATAATCCCTGCATCTCTGAGCCTTTTTTTGATCCCTTGGAAGGAGGCGCGTTGTTTCTGGATCGCCGGAGAGTAGTCCGGATATAAGGAAATCGTGTTGCCGTTCCACGTGAGGGGGCCCTTTTGGCGTGCTGCTGTGAGTGCTGCATCCCTGTCGCGAAAGTTGAGGAAGCGCATAATGAAGGGCCTAGGACTGGCGCCTGGTATCACTGGTCGCGTGGGTATGCGGTGGGCACGCTCGATGGTCAATAGCTGGGAGAAGGTGTCGGGTCCTAGGTTGTCGCGGAGCCATGTCTCAGCAAATGTCTCTAGGCGGTTCCCTTCCGACTTTTCAGGAAGGCTCAGCAGGCGCACATTGTTGCGTCGGCTGCGATTTTCAAGGTCCTCCGCTCTGTTGGACAGCGTTTGGACCTGCTCTCTTAGCCTTGTCAGCTCGTTCGGCAGGGGTTGTAGCGCGTCTTCCGCCGCTGATATTCTGCGCTCCGCTGATATTCTGCGCAACCATGGCTGCTCCGTGGGTCTGTAATTCGTGCTTCCATAATTATGAAGCGAAAAAACTTTGCAGATTTACTTTATAAGGAATTTAATGCTGATACAAATTAAAACACAACAGCAGGTGTAAAAACATTTTTTAGGTGGCTGTCAGTATCACTTTAAGCCAAAAGTCTAGTATTTGCAGTCTGAAACATCTCAGAAACCACTAAAATAAAAAACAAATTCAGTATATAAATATATACGGTATGTTTATTACAAAAGTGCTGAGACATGCATGTTCATTTCATTTGGGTTTTGACCCCCTTTAAAAATCTAGAGTTCATTTTGTGTTATTATCTCCTTACAGTCAGTATATGGGGTTTCACTTAGAAGGCAAGAGTGGCATGGTCTTATGTCACTGGGGACATCATAAAACTGTGCTAGCCTATGTATTTCCCTGTCCTAAGGGTTATTAATCACAAAAATGTAACAAATAGCGGCTCATTGGACATGTAAGAATGCAACCATTAAAGCATATCTTCTTTATACATGTCAACTCCCCTGTACTTGTAGCAAGTCTCCCTGCTCATATTCAAGCCCTGTCCAATATCCATCCAGCTTCCTTCAATAGCACACCTTAAAGTGGAGATAGGGCAAAAACTTGTCAGCTCTGAATTGCATAATGATTATGTATTTATATGCAGGCATTAATACAATACATTCAAATGGAGAAAATCTATCTAAGGGCTCAGCAATGCAGACTGTATTAAATATGTATAAACAAAGGCACTTTGTAATTATCACTGACAAAAGGTGAGTCCCAAAATAATAGACTGTAGACTGTTGGCACATCACTGGCATTAAAGAAGTCCTTTTAATCTATACATGAAACCTAAAAACCCCAAGCAAACAAAGTTAATGTGAAACAAAGATTTGTATAGTTGCACACCCTAGTACCATTTAACATACTACCTGCTCGGGATTATAAGTAAAAAACAATGCCATACAAAGAAGCAGGCTGAGAGTCATATAAATGCCTTGGGCGGCTGAAGCCGACTTGTGAGCCTCCGGATGGACAGCCTTGCACTAAATTGTAAACATGAAGGTCTATTCTATGCTTATATGCGCTATTAAAGCAATTGATATCATTTAAAAGTGAAATTGTTTTTGCAGAAATTTAGGAATTAACAAAGCCAGATACAACTTCCCACCATTTTTACAGTGCTCGCCAGCCTGTTACATGTAGTGGGCTGATTTTGTTTCATACACTGTGATGAAGGCTGGATAATATTTAGTGCTTGGACTGGACTAAAAAAGTAGAGGAATGCTTAGAGTGGCACAACAAAAAATTATTCACTTCTGTAACATAGTTTCTCTTCATATTCCAACTATAGTTTACTAGTGCAGTAAAACATATATACACATACTCGCATAGATGAAGAAGCCAGAGGGCCAACCAGAAAGGGTTTATTTACCAATGGTACAGACAAGCAAGCAATCCCAAACTGCTGCATACCAAAAGAAATAACACAATTACTATGGTGTGTACAGTATGTACTGGTTACATGCGATTGAAGCTCTACATTACAGAGAAGACAAATATGATATGAGAGACAGTGTAGCCAGTATTTTGTACTTGCTGTACACATTTCTTTATTGAAAAGAAACCTCCTTAAAATCCCTATACATCCCACTTAACGCAGATCAATAGTTTTAGCATACTATCAATAATCATGAGTCAGAACAAGACAACAATGCAGTTTCAGCTTTATGGGTTTACAAAAATACCAATACAGACACTAGACTTAGTTAAATCCTTGAGCTGCCATATACAATCTGCTCATCATTACTCTTTCTTCTCATACTGATTACTTAAGTGTAGTCTCCTCGTGGCCTTGGGCAAGTCACTTAAAACCAAAATTTGTTAAAGAGCCATAGACAACAAAGAAACCCCTAATATACCTATCACTGTAATCTGTTCCTTCACAAAGTATGAATAAATATCAGGTGTGCAGAGAATTGGATTTGAAGGATGCAGGCTGAAGGCAGGCTGGGAACAGATTTATTTATTTATTTATTTTGAGTCTCAAAGTAGTCAGCCAGATTAGCAGGAGAACAGGAGTCCAGGTTTTTAAAATCATTAAAAGGCTGCATGATTTTTTTTTATACATATTGCAAATATATATACAAGTTCAGAAGCAAATAGGGCCGGAACTATGGGTAGGCAGAAGAGGCACATGCGCAATGCTGGGGGGGGCGCTAGGCACATACCTCTTCTGCTCCCCTACTCCATGCCCTCGCCCTCCCATGTGCCACTCTTGTCCCAGTGAGGAGGGTGAAGTGCGATGGGAGGGGACAGTGTGTTGTTCGTTAGGCAAGGTGGACAGCTGGTTTGCCCAGGGTGCTCCCAGTCGGCTAGACCTGGCACTGGAAGCAAAGTTAGATTGTATACTATTTTGGTAAAAGAAGGTAAGCACATAATTTAGGTTGATGGTAGGGTGAAAGAACTCCCTTCTTGCTCCCTCCCCATCCCCTAAACTGTCTTTCAGATGTACCAGTTAGGGAACACCCTTAATGCCACAGGCCACAAAAGGTTCCTATGTGCCTTCACCTGAGAGGGCCTGTAGCCTGCTCTGTAATTTTGGGAGAATTCAAGTTCTTGTCCTCTTGGGCCACAGGTGGTGATGGTGGGGCTAGAAGCAAAGTGCAGAAAACATGGCAGTTTACACCATGCAAGTGTAAATGATTTATGTGCCTTGTAAAAATACATCATAACCCATGCTGAGAAAAGTTATTGCTAATAAAGAGGCTCGTTCCTGAATATTAAACTGGGGAATCCTGGGGCAGCAGTTTTACAAATATTCCCATTTGTTTATAACTTAAATAATCCGAGGCCTGTATCTGTTCATCAACCTGTGGGCTGCATTGAGAAGTTGAACTCCATTCTGATAAAATGGGTGCTACTGCTCAGTGCTACTCAGCGGCATAATTGGATTTTTGTTCATTTAACATTTAAGAAGTGTAACCCCTATTTGGCAGTAAAAACAGTGCCGGCTAGAATGGCTTTAGAGCATGGGGTACATAGGACTCTACACATCAGATGGGCTTTTGCTAAGTGGAAATATCCCTGGGGTGTAGTACAAGTACTACAACTCACTTAGGCTGTGTACAAGCAAACAACAGAATGGGCGCCAAAAGGGTTATAGCAATACTCACACAGAGGAGATATTAGGCAATTTCACAGAAGGTAGAAAAATATGGTGCCCACCCGTATAGCCCACCGCAGCCGAGGGTGGGGAAATTAAGGACCACCAACCAGCATGGCCTCCCTGTGAAGAGTAGCCTGGCCAAATACGTTTATCCTCAGATTGTCCCTTAACAGTCATGGAACCCTCACAGCCGACTATGGATCAGGGATAGAAACTGACCTGATACCTGAGTCTTAAACATGGTCCTACTCTGAAGCAACAGTGCCTTTGAGGAAGAGTACTTCCAGCTAATCTCTCCTGGTTGGAGCCAGAAACTGCTCTAACTAATCTCACTATCTCACTTTCTGAGAAAGCGTTCTTAAAAATGATCCTGATACTTACTACTCCTCATTCATGGGGTCTCTTTTCCCTGACTTCACTAGAGCTAAACGTAGCCTCTAGGGTACTCACTTTACTGGGGCCCTGTTGATCCCAGGCTCAGAGGAACTTCCACCTGGGTCAGGAGATGCAGCCAAAGAGGAAGACCCACCCCTTTGCTGCACTGTCCTGGAAATCTTATCCTGTTCCTGCAAGCTCTGGTTCTGCTGTAATAAGTGTGCCCTGATTGGATCTTTCTTCTTGAAAATTCTCCAATCAGAGCACAGCTTTCTTGAAAGACAGTAAAACTGACAAATCAAGGCACAGATGGCTTGGGGAGATATTACAAACCGAAGGCAGTGCAGAAATGAAGACTATGCAGGCTGTAAACTTTACCTACGAACCTCACCACACCAACTCTGAACTTGCTGCAGATTTCATCCCACAGGTTCTGAAATTAAATTGTTTTTTGTCACCTGACATCTATAATATCCCTATCACCTATCTTAACAGATGGATGGAAAGTTAACTCTTTCCCCCTGAAAAAGCTCATTGTGCTTTTATATATTTGTTGTTGATTTCTGCACTTTTTTTTTAGTTTTGTCATTGTTTTGTTCATTTCTAGTTAGTTACAGTGGGGCCAATGTTGTGTATCAGTGCCAGTGTTATAGTGCCAGGGCCTGAATATCTGCTATTAGTACCCACTGCATATCACTGTATATAATGTGCTGGTTTTGTAAATAAAGACTGCGCCTCACTGTATATAATGTGCCTGGGATGTCAGTACCCACTGCTTCTATAAAACTACCTTAAACACATCTAAAGGGGTGGTTCACTTTTAAGTTAAATTTTGGTATGTTATAGAATGGCCTATTCCTAGCAACTTTGCAATTGGTCTTCCTAATTAATTTTTTTAAAGTTATTGAATAATTTGCCTGCTGAACAAAAAGTTAAATAACTGAAAAACAATTAAAAATAAAAGAGGACCAACTGAAATTTGTCTCAGAATATCAATGTCTACATCATTTTAAAAGTAAATTTAAAGGTGAACTACCCCTTTAAGCTAACTGATCACAAACACAAATGTATAGAGAACACCTCACAGAAGTGCACGTATGGATACTTTTACATCCTAAGCATTTTAGGGTAAAAAAAGCCCTCTCACCCGCACTTTTGCGCAGTATCCCTGGGAGTCAGTGGGAACCGCAAGAGGTAGTTGGGAGGTTCATTTTTTACACCAGCAGTGAATCCACTAAGTCTCACATTAGCTTTAGCCCATCTTTAGCCTCCCCAAACAAAAAAGTCACCCTCCTCCTATGCCTCTACGTTGCTTTATTGTCAAACTGGATGAAAATTCACCCACCTAAAATAAACACAGTATCATAATGCCCCAGAATACCGAATACATGCAGTGCCAATGTCATGTGTATTAAACTTTAAACATATAGTACAATATATGCAGATACAATGGCAATTCCATGTATAATACCCTAGAACACACGGCAGGATAAATACAGTGCCAATACCATTTATAATACCCCAGAACACATGAAAAGTTAAATGCAGTGCCAATTCCATGTACAGGTATGGGACCTGTTATTCACAATGCTCGGGACCTGGGGTTTTCAGGATTAGGGATCTTTCTGTTATTTGGATCTGCTAAAAATAATGCCCCCACAGTGTAGTTCCCGACCCTCTTCAGTGGGGTGGCTAATTAGGGAATGACAAATGAAAATCTACTTTTTACAATTTAAAAATGATCGCTGCATGATGACACCTCTGGTTTATGGGATGTCACTTCCGGTGATACAGGAGTATGTCGGGTGGGCTTGCATGTGGATCAGAAAGTAGGTAAACAGTAGTAGTACAATCTCTGAAGAAAACAGCCTCAAGGTAAGCACCCATGGTCATTTCCACCTGCAGTGGTGTATGCCATGTGATCGTCCAGTTCAGCCATATGTCCACAGAGACTGAGATGAACGTTCAACACAGAAAAAAACACTTCAAGTAGTCCTTCTGGTTTTCCCCATAGAAAACAAGGACTTAAAACCAGAAATTAAGTGTATCATTAGATGAACACAGGCTAACGAGTCACAATAAGCAAATTACCCCTGAACTCTTCCAGCAATCAGCAGGACCTAAACTGTGTTTTGCAATCATTTTTACTGTTTTAAACCATTCTTGGAACAGAGGTTTGCTAGGCAAGTCACCTTTTTTCAATAAATGCGGTTATATAGATTCTATGTTACTGGCAGGTTTTTCACCCCCTTGCCAACAAGATAGAATCTATGCAGGGAACAGAATAATGGTGACGCTCCCCCCAAAATGATTTTTGCTACAAAAACAAAGCAAAAAGCAGACCATAACCTGACTTATAGAGATAATATACACCACTTTTTAATATGAGGCTTTTTAAGGATAAGCAGAGTGTCATTTCAACACAAGTCCTATTTATTGTTTTAATTTTTAGCAAAGGGTTTTAAGTGTATACTGCCCCTTTAAATTCATCTGTAACTCAAGCACATCATATACCAGCTAAAGTGGATCCATAATATTTACCTGGTCTTGGTGCTGAGGGCTCCCTGCTCTCACTCTGGTGCTGAGCAAGCCTTGTGTGGTCTGATTGTCCACCTCATTAGTGAAGATCAAACGCAATGGTACTGTGTCCTCCATCCCTAAGACATTGTTCTCCTTCTTTCTCTGCGTTCCTGTCATCCAGCCATTTCCTAAGGAAATAATATAACAGAATTAATATAAACAAAGATAAAACACACAAATTGAGCTGATTTTATGGTGCCAATAAACCTCATACACCCAGGCTTCTGAATCGAATCATCCAAACTAATGCAAGTTTAAAATGAATTAAATGACTTGCCATATAGTAACTCAGAGTCCCGTCACTAACCCAAACAAGCCAAAGAAGAAGAATCCTCACCAAATGAGGCACAAGGACCCTTCTGCCTTAAAAAATTTGATTTATATGGATAATTGTCCCAGTACAACATCCATACCAGACTGTCCCACATGTATTATAAATGCCAAGGGGTGGGGGAAGCAGTAGAATTTTAGAAACACTGACACATTTCAGAGACTAATGGTTTTCTATTTCAGTACCCAGAACAAATCAGTGGCTTGGAAGGTTTAATATGATATTCATCTTACTTTACTTTTCCATGCTGAAGCCTTATAAAGGGGGTAGCTGCATATAAAAGGTTTATCCAACCTTCGCTCAACCAAAATTAGTTCAGTGGTAATAAAGCTAGTGCTACTCAGTTTTCCATCAGTGTGGGAGATACTGTTGTTGGGAAACAATAATTTGAAATGTGGTATTCTGGGAGTCGAGGTCTCCGAATCTGGGGTGAGGTGGACATGCAATAGTGCTCAGGGCCAAACTCAGGGCGCCAGCGGTCCCTTAAGACTAGTGCTTAATTAGCTGTACAGTAAGGAACCTACCACACAAACATAGCTGGGGGATAGTCCCTGGCCATCTGTTCAGCAGAATGTGGCTATTGAGGCTTATATTTCAGGATTTTTTTTTCTGCATTCACAATTGCCATATTCAGGAAGATGTTTACCTCACAACCCTAGCCCCTTCTGGCTTTGCTGTGCCGGACAGGAGATATCAAGACATTTTGCCCCTTGCAGCTGTCATAGTGTGAATAACCTTAAGTTTAGTGCATTTCACACAACAGCACACAAATGCAATTAATTTATGGTTGGGCTGTTTGACTGAAAGGTTTGTGTAGGACGTGACATGAGGGAGAGTAAATAAAGTCATGAGTGGAACTGGCGCATCCCTGGCGGTACCCAGAGCAGTGTGTGTGTATTCTCCCACAGTGAACCTTGCTTTGTAGGTCAGCTGCCCTCCTCTCCTTATAGTAATGTGTTCCCAGCCCAATGCAGGGGAATGAGAGGAGGAGACACGCTGTATCCATAGAGGAATCTATAATAATAACGCCATACATACAGCGCAAATAAACAGAGCGCCGGGCACACCGCCGGATCCGCCTGGGGTACTGGCAATGGGCTAACTCACCTGCCCTGGTACTGGCAATGGGCTAACTCAATGGGCTAACTCACCTGCCCTGGTACTGGCAATGGGCTAACTCAATGGGCTACTCACCTGCCCTGGTGCTGCCGTGAGCCAGATGGATGGATCCAATCACACAGCAGATCCATGAAGCCAAGCGGCCCCCCTTGATGTGCATGGCTGCCAGTGTCAGAGCGACAGACGCATGCCGATGTGCCGATGAAATGGCCGGGCTCTCACACACACCGAGCTCCCTCACTGCTGCATTGTGTGCCGCTGCTTGCCGTTACAGCTCTTGTGCTTTTACTGCATTGGGTGGTTTGGTGGGGATGAGAGGACTCAAGCGCCTCCCAGGTTTCATCATCCAGATGCACAGCCACATCCTTCAGCAGCACATCAATAGCCTCCTCACAGGGCCCTGCTGCACACTGGGGCTTGTAGTTTTATTCTGCCTTATTATGGCCTGTCTTTCTGTACCTCTCAAGTATCCCAGCTGCTCAGTCTCATCTCATTCTGTGCTAGACCCTGTGCCATGTATTGGGACTGCCTCATAAATGACTGTCTAGAATTTTCTCACAGCTTTCTCATTTAATTTCCTATACATTCTACTAATATTGATAGCTAGCCACCATTAGCTACCATCCTTGCTGCTTATGTTCTATTATTGGGCTAAAACAGTGAGATCCCACATGTAACCCTGCACATGCTACTGAACTACAAGACTCTGCATCTCACTGATGGATGACAGCTCAGAAAGTATGAGAAATGTAGAAACACAGTGGTTACTTTAATTAAGGTGGCCATACCCTGGTAGATTTAAGATGCCAATTCGAGTCCTTTAGATCAGGGGGCTCAAACTCAATTTACCTGGGGGCTGCAGGAGGCAAAGTCAGGATGAGGCTGGGCCGCATAAGGGATTTCACAAAAAATTGGCTTTCAAGGGATAATGCAAGGCACGGCGGGCGGGAGCTGCTGATTGCGGAAATGACGTTATGCCATCGTCATTAGCAGCTAATTGTGCACACAGAACGTCTTCCCATAATAACTGTTATGATGGCATAACGTCATTTCCGCAATCAGCAGCTCCCGCCCGCCGTGCCTTGCATTATCCCTTGAATAGCAATAAAAATCGTGATCCATTCATTGCTTTTGAGAAGGCGTTGGTGCGGGCCACAAAATACTGTACCGAGGGCTGCAAATGGCCCGCGGGCCGCGAGTTTGAGACCCCTGCTTTAGACCAATTAGGCATCTTATCTGCACTGGAATGGGGACACCCAGCGGCCCTACCCTACCAATATGTGGCTGAAAATTTGGCAGGTGTCGATCGGGAAAGTTTGTTTTTTTAGTTAGATCAGGAACCACATAGGGTCACGACCTGGCCAATATTTTTCTGGCAATGGAGCTACTGGTAAATTTGTAATATCCTTAAATTAAGGCCCTGCCCTTAATCCACCCCCAATCCACTCCAAACTTACATTTTTCTCCTCCTGACCAGTCTACATATGTCATTCGCATGTCGTAGCCCTACCCCCTTTCACACCACAGCCCTGCCCCATTTTGGTTTGAAAGGTTTTAAGAAAGTTGACAACCCTAGGCCTAGGGCCAAACAATCAAATTAGCCCGATATTCCTTACGTCTGGTGGTCATGTTGGGAAAAGATCAGCTCCTTTGGCGATCTCTCCAAACAAGCAAATCTTATAATGTTTGGTCACCTAAAGCTCTTCTCTCTCTGTCTTTTTCGATACACAGGCCGACCCATATGGTACTGTGACTGGGCTAGGAGACATATATGGGCATTGACACTTGTTTCACTTGTTCCATTAATTTATCAGACTAACTATCAAAATGATCTAGTGAAGAAGAAGAAACAAGTTCTGTTGTAAAAACAGGTGAGATCTCTTCTTGATTTGCTAGCCAAAGTGGGCCTAAAATGTCATCATTTGTGGTCATGCCATTGTGTTGCAAATAAAGTCAATTTAAGAAGATGGTACTGTGGGTTTTCAGATTTACAGTCTCCCACACAGACCACTGCTTGGATGCCAGAGTAGAACTATGGGTTTACAAGCAACATGCAAGATCACAAGGCATGACACTTAAAAAGTTAAACTAAAACTACTTTTTTGTTTGCAAGTAACTTTTTGTTTTTATTATATGTAATTCAAATAGTGCCAACAAGCTTATGCAGCCTCTGCCCCAGGGGAGCTTGCCATTCAAAGTCCCTTTTATACTGTGGTCAGTTTTACAGAAGCAAATTAACCTACTTATATGTTATCGGAGCACAAACTCAGGACACAAACACTGCAAGTGGGTATTCTGTGGGTTCTGGAAAAAGCCAGAGAAGATGATGTAAGATGCCATAGAGTAGACTATTGCTTTATATTGGGCTGGTCAGGGCTGTTTGCACTTCTGTATACTTGACATGCTAGGGCTTATTTTGAATCTCAGTCCAGACCTGTTTGCAAGGCCAATGTGCTAACCATGGAACCACTGTGTTGCTGTATCTTCCAAGACAGGCACTTCAATTACAAATATCTGTACTGTTTACTAAATTGTATGCAAGTGAGTGCAACTAGTGCCTGCATGGGAAGGGGTGGCATTTGGGCAACAAATAGGGGTGCAATTACATGTATGTGTTTCAGATGGTGTGATGTGAAGGCATAAAAGACATGCAAGGGCTGTGCTTACTGCCAGGTCAGGGCAGTTAGGTACTGGCAGGACCAGAAGTAGGGATAGGAAGAAAAGCCTCATGCCTAGGGCACAGTGTTGAGGGGCACTAGGCATGTTCCTCTTCTGTCAACTACACCTAGGGGCCAAAACACGAGTTTGAATCCCGAATGGGAAAAATTCGGATTGGATACGATAATTTCTGAAGATCGCAAATATCACGAAAATGCTTACGAAAAAATTGTGTTAGTCACGATAATATTGTATTGGCGATCCGAAAGTCACGAAATTTTCGTACCGAACGATTGTAAACAGCGGCAGAACCGTTCCGAATCTTTCGCGCAAGCGTACGAAAAAGTTGCGCAACCGCGAAAAAATCGGCAAAAATATGGTCAGAGTGTTCAAATGAACGTTACGAGCGTTCATGTCTAAATAAATCTCCCCCCTAGTCTGGGTTAGGTCTAGACTGGGATTCAAAATAGGTCCTGGCATTTCAATAACACAGAAGCCCAAACAGCCCCCCACCAGCCCAATAAATAGTCACCTATTCCTTGTTAACCCTCTCCCCTCCTCGTCAGTGTGGTGTGTTGTGGCTTTGCAGGGGGGCATGCTGGCCGACCAGGTTGTCTAGGCAGCTTGGCTTGCTGCTGGGTACAAGGCTCATTGGCACCAGTGTGCGCGGCAGTGTCTTGCACCTCACTGAAGTAGGTTTAGCTGGCAAAGTGGTACACAGAACTATATAGATTAGTGCAAACAGGAACACACACTTTGTAAGGCATTTTAAAGGGTGGAATTCTGCACCCAGGGCTTATGCAGCGGTGACCTCTTTATTTATTGTAGTATACTGCATATAGATGTATCTGGTTTTTTTTAGGAATGGGCTTTGACTGTAGGGTATTGTCCAGCTTCCAGCAAGTCCTGGCAACCTCTTACAAGGTGCAAGGATTTGTAAACGTTAGCTAGGGGGCACATAAGTCTCCACCATTACAGCTACCTGATCAATATGTTCAAATCCTAAGGGATCTACTTCTAGGTACTGATTCTGCAGACATCAGTGGAAACGGCAATTGGTTCAGACCTATACTTCCCATCTAAGAAACCTGCTTGGCCTTGGGGTATGCTCAGTACATAAAAAATGATTTGGAGATGCACAGCTGGGGCATATGGTAGTGTGTGTTGTGATGAATCTGCAACTCTATAAGTGAAACATAAACCGTCAGGAAGGATTCCTGGGATATGGTGGGTCTTGCAGTCAATGCCATCCATACTGGGCCTCTGGGGAGGGCAGTGTACAGACTGTCAAATGAAAAAACAGAAGTGGATCCATAAACAGTGCAGCTCGGAGGGAGTTGCTGAGTAAGTTGGAGTGCGGCTGGAAAGATGCTTGGCTAAGCTTGCCGTGCCATTGATTGAAAGCTGCATTAGGGTTTTAATCCATTTATCTTCCAGGAAGCTAACAGAATATCCTTATGTTAATGTATACTCTTCTTTCAGCCTGATGGTATTTCTTTTTGTTTTCTAATTTGCTCCTTTCTTTCCTATTTACAGTTTTTGCACGTGTCATGAACACATTTGTGCAGTGTGAAAGCACAATGAGCTCCTTGCAGAGTTTACAGGACAATACATGACTAGGGAATTTGGTTACAGTGTGCCTTAGTAAGGAATGCAAGAGGGGCACTTGCAAGATGGGACCATTAACTTTAAAAAAAGGCATCAAAATTAGAGCATTTCCAAAAAATGCATCCCCCTTTTGATGCTTTAGATTTAGGCAGAACCCTGAGTAGTTTAAAGTGGCCAAAAGGAGTGGTGCACCTTTATGTTAACTTTCAGTATGTTATAGAATGCCCTATTCCTAAAAACTTTGTAACGGGTCTTTATTATTTATTTTTTTTATAATTCTCAAATTATAAGCCTTCCGCTTCTACATCTTTCCAGATTTCAAATGGGGGCCAGTGACCCCAGCAGCCAAAAATCTATTGCTCTGTGAGCTTACAATTGTATTATTATTGTTATTTTTTACACCTTATCTTTCTATTAAGTCCCTCGCCTGTTCATATCCCAGTCTATCGTTTAAACCACTGTCTGGTTGCTTAGGCAAACAAGACCCTAGCAAGCAAATTACTGCTGAGATTCCAAACTGGAGAGAATTTAAATAGATAAATAACTGAAAAACTAAAAAATGAAAACCATGCAAATGCAAATTGTCTCAGAATATCAATGTCTATATAATACTAAAAGTTAATTTAAAGATGAACAACCCCTTTAAAAAAATGGGGGTTCTGTCTATTTATTCTTAGCAACACCTGTAAATCCTTATATTGTTCACACCTGTAAATCCCTGGAATATTCAGTCCTATATACCTTGTATTGTTCACATCTGTAAATCCTTGGATTGTTTACACAGGCTCAGACTGTTGGCTCCACCACTGTTCACCTGTTCACACCTCAGACAGAGCTTTGCTGGCACTGTGTCATTGTATGTACTGCAGTACAAACTGTCTATCTTGGAGTGGTCATGATCAGTTACATATATAGACATGATAGGTTTCCCTGTCTCCTTCCCTACTCTGACTGCCCTGCCTGTGCACACCATACTTTGCCTGCCCTATGCTGCCTCTGTTTGCCATACTCTGCCTTCCCTATGCTGTCTGTGTGTGCCATACTCTGCCTTCCCTATGCTGTGTGTGCCATACTCTGCCTGCCCTATGTTGCCTTTGTGCGCCATACTCTGCCTGCCCTGTGCTGCCTCTGTTTGCCATACTCTGCCTTTCCTATGCTGTCTGTGTGTGCCATATTCTGCCTGCCCTATGCTGCCTTTGTGTGCCATACCCTGCCTGCCCTATGCTGCCTGAAGATGGACTCCAACACTGACAGCACCAGCCAACCATTTCAAACCCCCACATAAAAAAGGGTAAATTCATCTTAGTTCAGCTTATAGTTAAGTATATTTTACAATCACCTTAGTGGGAGGAATGATGATGATAGGAAGCAGTGTCATGCAATGACATAATCTTACTGGCGAGAATAAGGTGATTTTAACTCATTTCAATACACTGGTATTTTGGGCAGTTTGTCATCTACGCAAGTAACAGAACGCCTTGTATGCCATCATCTTAAGAGAATTTAATAGGATCCATTTGAGCCATAATTGGGAGAGCTTAATAAGAAGCAAGCAAATCCAGCTTTAAAACAGCATATCTGCAACAGAAGATTGTGTAAAATAATTGCATTATTAAAGGGGTGATTTACGTTCAGATTAACTTTTAGTATGTTACATAATGGCATATTCTTAGCAACTTTTCTACTGGTCTTCATTTTGTATAGTTTTTGAATTATTTACCATCCTCTTCTGAATCTTTCTAGCTTTCAAATGGGGCTCACTGCAGCCAAAAACTATTGCTCTGTGAGGTTACAACTTTATTATTATTGTTACTTTGTATTACTTATTTTTCTATTTAGGACCTCCTCTCTTCATATTCCTGTCTCTCTTTTAAACCACTGCCTGGTTGCTAAGTTTAATTCGACCCTAGAAGACTGAAATTCCAAACTGGAAAGCCACAAATAATAAAAAAACACCAAACTATTTCAGAATAGCACTCTCTACATCATACTAAAAGTTCATTTAAAGGTGAACAAACCCTTTAAATATGGGATTTTTTTGGGAATGATAATATTTCCAGATATTATCCTATTAGTGCTAAATGTCAGAGCTTACAATATGTGTAGGGTTAATATCTTTTCTGGAAAAAATAACCTTTCTATCTCTCTGGTAGAGACTGGCAAGTGGTAGGGCCAATGTTGCAGGCCTGGGCAATGGCACACAAGAACATTTTTTGCTTGTGGGAAATCTGCATTACCCATGGGTGACATTACCCTAAGAGGTATTCAGGTGTAATCACTGCATTGCAGTTACAGGCCTATATATCGTATATTACTGTTCTTAGCGGGCCTTTCACGGTTTTATGTACAAGTCCCCATTGAGAGTACAGTGTTATTTCGGGGCCCCTATTTGCCAATTACAATCACATACAAGCATAAATACATACACATATTACTTCCTATTTTACAGTTCAAAGAACATGTATAAAAGCCTTTCCTGCACTTACTCCAACAGGGCAGGATACAGGGCACAAACACTTCTTTGGCCCATATTTGCCACCCCCATCCTGCTAAACACTTTCCTACGTTATTTTAAAAGCAAACAAATGGGAAGATGACTATAGGAAATAATGACCCCTAGTGTTCTTTTTTGGGACTGTGTATACTGTAGAAATGTTGAGAAAGTCAGATTGTAATAATATATTCTGCAGTGCAATCAATTCATTTCTGTTTCAACAGCAACTCACTTTTTCTATAAAAACTGCACAGTTCTGTTATGGGTTCTGTACGGAATTTCTGCCCCACTACAGGCACTGTATGGTGCTGATGAAACACTGTGTGGACTTCAATGAACCTGTGAGGTAATGCCTGAAGGTTGTAGCCATGCATTTGTAAGTTTCCCTACAGCAAAAGCAAAATATTAATTTATGCCACAGTTAAGAGGAAAAGACTCTGGTGAATTGCACTTTCACCCTTTGATTGATATACCCAGGGGGACCATTAGAGTACTGGGGCCCACTCATTGCTGGTCCCAGAAAACAAGATATTTAGTCTCTCTAGACCTAAGAATTCCATCATTGCTGTGGGTCCCATCTCCTCAAGCTTCATAGATTGTCAGACAGAAGTAAGGCATCAAGACGACCAAGATGTAACAGATAACGCTGTTTCGACTCCCATAGTACATTGTACTAAAATGCTTAAAGGGATAGTACACCTTTAGGGCCGTGTACTAGGGCCTTAGTCACCAGCGACAAATCTCCCTTGTCGCAGGCGACTAATCTCTGTCTGACACAATTTGCAACAGTGAATTGGTTCTTGAATGAATTTAGTTTTTTGTCCAGCAGCTATTAGATCGCTAGGGTCCAATTTAGGTAGCAGCTAGCCACTGATTTAAATAAAAGACTGGAAAAAGTATAGGAGAGGGCCTAGAAAGATAAGTAATAAAAAGCAGCAATAATAATACGGTAACCTCACAGATCAAGTTTTTTGGATGTTGGGGTCAGTGACAGCTGGAAAAAGACAAAACAGTAAGGCAAATAATTTGAGAACCATGCAAAATAAATAAATAAAATAAATGAACACTTGTGATCTACCACTTTAAAAGCAAAAATCCTATTGATTGCTATAGGTTACTGCACCTGGGTATTTAAATAGAATGGCATTTTTCTATTGCTTTCTGTTTTTAGTTTCCCTTTTTCAGTATGCCAGCTGACACTCTAGTCTAGACTGTTATAACATTTTTAATGAAATCAGGTCCAGCTGTTTGCTCCATGCACACATAATTTGGCCTGTGTTTATTTGCTGCACGTCTTATGCATGAATTAATTATATCTTAGTTGGGATTACTGTTTAAATATTTTTTTTTCTTTTTATCTTAGTAACAGTAGCCAACAAAGCTAGATTAAAGGAACCATTTACCATCTCCTATAACAGTGATCCCCAACCAGTGGCTCATGAGTAACATGTTGCTCACCAACCCCTTAGGGCATTCAAGTTAGCTGGGACAGCAGAAACTTTCATGAGGTACAAGGAAGCAAATAAAGCATGCAAAAAAGCTATCAAGCAAGCTAAAATAGAAATGGAAAGGGATATTGCAGCTAGGAGTAAAAAGAATCCTAAATTATTTTTTAATTATGTGAATAGTAAAAAAATGAAGCAAGAAGGGGTGGGAACCTTATTATCATGGGGGGGTAAGTTGGTTGATGAGAATGGGGAAAAAGCTGAAATTTTGAACTCTTATTTTTCATCTGTCTATACATCTGAGGAGCCAGCTAATGAAGGCTTCCCTTTAAATATGCCCAGTTCTAGTAATTTAGCTACTGGCGCATGGGTCACTCAGGAGGAAATTCAAAAGAGACTTGAACATGTAAAGGTAAACAAAGGTCCAGGGCCGGATGGGATTCATCCCAGGGTATTAAATGAGCTGAGCGCTGTGATTGCCAAACCTCTTCACTTAATTTTTCAGGATTCATTGAGGTCTGGCATGGTGCAGAGAGACTGGCGGATTGCTAATGTGGTGCCGTTATTTAAAAAGTGATCCCGTTCTCAGCCTGAAAACTATAGGCCTGTTAGTCTGACATCAGTAGTAGGAAAAATTTTGGAAGGGGTAATAAGGGATAGGGTACTTGAATACATTGCAGTTCACAATACCATTAGTATACCAGCATGGTTTTATGCGTAACAGATCTTGCCAGACTAATTTAGTCGCCTTTGATGAGGAGGTGAGTAGGAACCTCGATGCTGGAATGGCAGTTGATGTCATCTACTTGACACAAAATTGTGCAAAACTATAAGTTCCATGCAGGATGCTGCCGCTTTGCAGAGCCATTTGACAAAATTAGATAACTGGGCAGCAAACTGGAAAATGAGGTTCAATGTTGACAAGTGCAAAGTTATGCACTTTGGTAGAAATAATATAAACGCGAACTATCTACTGAATGGTAGTGTGTTGGGGGCATCCTTAATGGAGAAGGATCTAGGGTTTTTTTGTTGATAACAAATTGTCTAATTCCAGGCAGTGTCATTCTGTGGCTACTAAAGCAAATAAAGTGCTGTCTTGTATAAAAAAGGGCATTGACTCAAGGGATGAGAACATAATTTTGCCCCTTTATAGGTCCCTGGTAAGGCCTCACCTTGAGTATGCAGTGCAGTTTTGGGCTCCAGTCCTTAAGAAGGATATTAATGAGCTGGAGAAAGTGCAGAGACGTGCAACTAAACTGGTAAAGGGGATGGAAGATTTAAACTATGAGGTGAGACTGTCGAGGTTGAGGTTGTTTTCTCTGGAAAAGAGGCGCTTGCGAGGGGACATGATTACTCTGTACAAGTACATTAGAGGGGATTATAGGCAGTTGGGGGATGTTCTTTTTTCCCATAAAAACAATCAGCGCACCAGAGGTCACCCCTATAGATTAGAGGAACGGAGCTTCCATTTGAAGCAGCGTAGGTGGTTTTTCACGGTGAGGGCAGTGAGGTTGTGGAATGCCCTTCCTAGTGATGTGGTAATGGCAGATTGGGTTAATGCCTTTAAGAGGGGCCTGGATGAGTTCTTGAACAACCAGAATATCCAAGGCTATTGTGATACTAATATCTACAGTTAGTACTAGTGGTTGTATATATAGTTTATGTATGTGAGTGTATAGATTGGTAGGTGTGGGTTAGGTGTGCTGGGTTTACTTGGATGGGTTGAACTTGATGGACACTGGTCTTTTTTCAACCCTATGTAACTATGTAACCCCTTGGATGTTGCTCTCAGTGCCCCCAAACCAGGTAGTTATTTTTGAATTCCTGACTTGGGGGCAAGTTTAGGTTGAATAAAAACAAGATTTACTACCAAATAAAGCCCCCTGTAAGCTAATAGTGTGCATAGAGGCTGCCTAATAGCCAATCCTAGCCCTTATTTGGCACCTCCATGAACTTTTATGGTGCTTGTGTTGCTCTCAAAGTCTTTTTACATTTGTCTGTGGCTCACGAGTAAGAAAGGTTGGGGACCCCTGCCCTATAAAAATGTAAAATTGCTTTGAGTGCTATTATAGGATTCAGTTAAAGTGACAGTATTTTAATAAAAGTCAAGCAGCATTATAAATATACACTGCCCCCATTAATGCATCCATCAAGCAGCGTTAATGCTAAGCCTACCCAAGCCTCATTACAAATTGTGCTGCAAGTTAATTTTCTTTGTTAGAATTTATAAAGTGCTAATTAACTTTATATAACCATTAACCATGCTTAAACAACTCCCAGAGACAGTTACAAGTCTATGACTAAGGGGCAGATTTATCAAAATGTAAAATTAGAGCCGACTATAAAAAATCCCATAGGAATGAACAGAAAGTAGGCACTTGTTTTTCTGGTGAACTCACACCTTGATAAATCTGCCCTTAAGTGATGGAAAACACAAAATGTGTAAGACTGCCTCTGTTTGTACTTTAATATGTACATACATTTTTCTTTTTTCAAAATGCATAAGTTAATAGAGCTTCTCTAACAGGATCCTGCATTGAAATCTTTTTTTTTTTTTTTTTAATAGCAAACAGATGATATATTTAATTCTGAAATTTCACATGGGGCTAGCCTTGTTCTTCATTTCCCAGAGTGCCACAGCCATGTGACCTATGCTCTGATAAACTTCAGTCACACTTTACTGCTGAGCTGCAACCAAACAGCAAACCCCACACTACCCAGGTGTGTTTAATCACATGGTATAGGACAAAAGAAAGACCACCTGTGCTCTGGGGGTCTAGCACTAATAAATCAAATCTGTTTACATTAGTCATATGCGGGTTTGGGTCAACATTCACACAAGATTTGCAGGTCACCGGTGGGTTCAGGTGCTGCACCCTACATGAGGTCCAAAATGTGGCAGGTCAGACGAGAGTCTATAAATTAAATAGACAGCTTTCCCGGTTGGGCGTAGGCAGGTTTGGGTTGGGAGCACATCACTCATTTATATTATCTTTTTTTGCAGTAAAAACAGGCAAATGTATCATGGCAACAGAAGTCGAATTATACATATTCGGTAAAAAGAATTCTATGTTGTCCAGGGAAAAAAAGTTTAACTGCACTCTATCCTTTGTAGTGTGACTTCCACCTGAGTCAAGGGATTTATAGTATTCTACCTTGGTACACATCCTCCAATAGGAATGACTGAATACAGGAGCAAGGGGAAATACCCATAAACATGACATGGAGTAGAACACTGCAAACACAGCAGGTTGAAGATTTTGTTATAGTAGTAGCAAAACAAATATCTGGCAGATGTAGCCTGAGGGGAAGATTAAAAACCAATCACTTACAAGCTGTCATGTGCCTGATCAGTACAAATACTGGCACGGGATCCCTTTTCCAGAAAACCCATTATCCAGGAAGTTCCAAATTACAAGTAAACCATCTCCCATAAAGCCTATATCAAACTAATAATTCTATTTTTTTTTTTTGTTTAAATTAATTCTCTTTTTCTCGGTTATAATAAAACAGTACAGGTATAGGATCCCTTATCCGGAAACCTGCTATCCAGAAAGTTCACAATTACGGAAAGTCCATCTCCCACAGACTCCATTATAAGTAAATAATTCTACTTTTAAAAATTATTTTCTTTTTCTCGGTTATAAAAAAATCAGAACCTTGTACTTGATCCCAACTATAATATAATTAAACCTTTATTGGAGGCAAAACAAGCCTATTGGGTTTGTTCAATACTTAAATGATTTTTAACAGACATAAGTTATGGAGATCCATAACAACGGAAAGATCCCTTATCCGAAAAACCCCAGGTCCCGAGCATTCTGGATAACAGATCCCATACCAGTACCTACTACGTGATGGTAACTAAGCTGCATTTACTGTATCTATATTGGTGGCTAAACATTCCTATTGGGGTTATTGTTTAAATGTTTTTAAATTGACAAATTATAGAGATACACATTATGGAAAGAATCCTTATCTGGAAAACCCCAGGTCACAAGCATTGCTAAAAAGAAATCCTATACCTGTACATGATTTAAGAATTAATATTCTGTTACTGCATATAGTGTAAAGACAACATGGTAACCAATTTAATAGGTCTATGCATACATTAATTTTATTCTTATCTGTTGTCATATGTATGATCTGTATAATGTACGCCTTTGCAGTGACATTTTCCTTGGAGTTTCACAGAACCACAACACAAGGTTTAAGAAGATTGTCTATTTTGTAGTTAGCTATGAAACCTAGCTAAGGTATATATGCACATTTAATTTAGTAGGTTGCAGCAAAGATACAGTTTCATTTAGTGGAGCAAACTATAAATCAGTTTGCTATTTAAAAAAGGAGCATCATACCCATTTATTCAACACTAAATTAATTCATAGGGCTTGTGCTGAACAAACTTTATTAGGAAATACTGTATGCATGGTTTTTTTTTGTTATTTCTTGCTCATTAAAAAGTAAAAGTCACAGTTCTCCATCATGTTATTATATGCACAATTATCTCAACAAAAGGTTTCCGCTTAGGGAACAGTCGTTTATGCAGAGACAAAAACACATGTTCAGCACAAGCCCTATTTGTTAAAGCAATATTGTCATGGGAAAACATGTTTGTTTTTCAAAACACATCAGTTAATAGAGCTTCTGCAGCAGAATCCTGAATTGATATCAGTTTTTCACAGATTTTTTTTATATTTAATTTTGAAATTTCAAGAGCACTCCATATTCTTAATCTGAATCATGAAACATAAGAAAACCTACAGACTTGTAACCACAGAAACACACCAGCAAAATTTCCAAAGAGAAAGATTAGAACATTATGTTCTATGTGAGTAATGAAACTTAAGAACATTATTGTGAGAAATACGTTTTACTTACTAAAATAAGAGTGTCTTTAAGTATTACTGTTGCTATACAAAGAAATCTCACATCTGGCTATTTATTTTGTGGATTAAAGAAAAGTATTTTCCGCGCATTAAAATCATTAAAACAAATAATAAAATTACAAATAATTAAAACTCAAACATTAAAAGCCAAGAAACGAAGAGCCAGACGTGGTGGTGTGCGAGAAGAGAGACAAAAGCAAGTTTTTGTGGGCTTGATCCCGATTATCGCCATCATCCATACTGCATGGGTCACACACACAGCTGCCAGCAAACCCAAAAAACTCAGTTTTATCCTCACTGGACTCAAACATTGCTAGCAGAGTTTCACTGGGTACATTTAAAACATCATTTTGCTGTGGAACAGACACCTTATGCGAGAGTCTGCAGAGAAGCTCATCATCAGCTAGGTTTGTTTGAGCAGAAGTCTTCAGTTTCCTGTGCAGATTTCCTGAAGGCGAGTAATCAGGCAGGAGACTCTGGAGCTCATCCGACTGTACAGTGGGATATATTTGGTCCATTGTTCTATGCCCTTCTTTGTTGTGAAGGTGATTTACAGTCTTAGGAAATGTAATATTATCACACACAGCTGGATCCATTTTTCCATAAGTGAGAGCTGCCTGGCATGCAGTCAATTTACTACAATGTATATTTCCCTTTAGAGAGACATTCGCGTACTGTGCGACAGCGTCTACCTTCTGTGGAACATATAGTAAGATATTGCTAGGAATGTTGCTAGCATCCCACCCAATCTTTGGCCTCTCCATAGTATGATCTATAGTTTCATTTTGTTTCGTTTCATTGTAAACAACTGACATTTCTCTTTCACCTAATGAACCCGGGAGATTGTCCTTCAAACACAAAGCTGGCACAGATGTTGCTACAAGTTGCTCAAAGTTGTCTGTTGTATATTTTTTGTTGCATAATTCTGCAGATCCCACAGGAGAGGGCAAGGAAAACATTGGATCGGTATTGCAAACAGGAGTTGGTGGAACAGAACAAGAAGTAGCATAAGGATCCTTTAACGTATTCTCCTGCAGTGGGGTGGTAGCTGACACTCTTTCTGAAAAAGTGTTTGCTTTTGAAGCTTCATTTCTCTCCTGGCCTTCAGCTTTATATTTTTCAGTCAACATCAATATCCCCACACTACAAATAAAAAAAAAATAATATACATATATAATGAATATATGGAAAGTAACAGGTAACCAATAAACTCTACCTGCTGGTATGGTTACTATACCTGGTGCAAATGTTATAACCTATTAAATGTGAACTTTGGCTTCTGAACCTAAATTTGTTAAAGAGCCCCACACAACACAAACTCCTAATACACCTATTGCTATTATCTGTTCCTTCAAAAAGTATTAATAAATACGATTTTATTTGCTGAAATCCAGCTTCAAAATGGTTCTTCTTTCTGCATCATCCTGGCAGGGGAGGAGGGACTAAAATATTAGTGTTATTTCTCCACAGCTTACAGAATGCAGGAACTACATAACCCACAATACTTTGCACCGTTATATTCCTTTTCTTATTGACATCATGAGTGAAGGGGATTGTGTGATTTGAAGGCGCAGGCTGAGGACAATTGAATACGGTTACACTTTATTTGAAGTAGTCAGCCAGATCAGCAGGAGAACAGGGGGGCCAGGCTTAGGGAACTGTTCCAAATCATATTACATCAAACATCATGAAAAGGCTGCATATTATTTAACTGTTTATTGCAAAGTTGTTTGAAATTATGTTTACCTTTTAAAAAGCTTATGTTGTGTTTGAGTAGAGTTCCACTTTAAAAAAAAGAATACCACCTGAAAATGGTAGCAAGCTGACTTTATTGCCAAGCAATGCCCTGGCTGAGTAGTTGATATTTACAATTTATGTATTTACCTTTTTCTTCCATTTTTGTATTTCGACCAATCCACAAAGTCAAACTCAAAAGTAGAAATAAGATCATCAACCACTTGATAGTATGCACTTTCTGAATAGTTCTTATGCTGTGGGCTTAAAATATGCTGCAATAAAAAAAATGAATCCATAAATTATGTATGTATACACATATTAATGCGTGTAAAGGACTGCTAAATTTTACATTACATGATATGTTAATATGAAGACAGGATAAAAATACAAAATGGAGTTTGACTGCTCTAAGCAAATGCATTCCAATGGACTGACACAGTTAGGAAAAAGTTAATAACTCAGAATAACATTTGGTCCAGAGTATAATAATGTCACTACATGTGAAAACTTTGATAGCACTGGTTTGTATGTATGCATGATCTAAGTCCTTACCATGCAGTCCTTACCACTGGAATATTAGTAACAAACTTAGGGGCTGATATATCAAAATGTAAGATTAGAGCTCACCACAGAATAATTCACCCAATTTCTATTCATTTCTATTGGATTTTAGAGGTGTATTTATGAATGAGTAAACTTAAAATTCACCCTTTGATAAATATGCTTTTAAAAAGCCCATAGGAATAAATAGAAAGAGGGTGAATTTTTCTGTTTTGAGCTCTAATCCCCCTTAACATATTAAACTGCAAAAAATATTTTACAAGTAAAATTATATAGTTTTTAGTTATGTTTAAAATAGTACTAAGTCTCTATAATTTATTAAAGAAAAAATAGATTATACTTACAGATTCCAGACTGTCGTATTTTTTAAGACAGCACTCACAGTAGCCATGCTTCTTTTGCTCCTTTAATTTAATATTTGCATTGTTTGCACCATCCTGTACGTGACCAGTCTTATTTATACTGCAAAACAATACATGGATTAGGAATGCGGCACATAAAAATAATGACTACATTATCAATTAAAATTTCTTCCTATGATGTTTAGCTTTTGCTCATATGCATTCTAAAAGTGTGTGTTTGGGCTGCATTGATTGGCAAGTGTCAGCAGCATTCATGAAAGGATGTGGTGAATGCCCTAAACATTAATGATGGACCATTTCCATTCTGCCCCCACAGTCCAAAGTTGGGGCAAAGTGGACAACCAAGTTAACTGGGTTTATCACCTTTAAATTGACTTAGTATGATGAAGACAATGATATTCTGAGACAATTTGCAATTGGCTTTTATTGTATTTTGTGTAGTTTTGCAGTTATTCAGTAGCAGTGTGGAATTTCAGCAGCAATATGGCTGTTAGGGTCTTGTTTACCTTAGCAACCAGGGAGTGATTTAAATAAGAGAATTTAATATGAATAGAAGGGCACCTGAATGGAAAGATACATAATAACAAGTAATGATAATAATACAATTGTAAGCTCACGGCGCAATCGTTTTCTGGCTGCCGGGGTCAGTGACCCCCATTAGAAAGCTGGAAAGATGTAGAGGAGGAAGGCAAATAATTAAACTATAAAAAATAATGAAAACCAATTAAAAAGTTCCTAGGAATAAGACATTCTAGAATATATTTAAAAGTTTATTTAAAGGTGAATCTCCCTTTAAAATATCAGCTCCTTCGTCTTCGTTGTTGTAAGTGCTGTATTGACAAACCTTTGTTTTGTTTCTGCCAGCTTCTGTCCAACATCTGCTTTTTTATCCACCTCTACTAAATAATTTGATGTAGTATTCTGGAAGGATCGAAACTGTGGCAATACAAGGTATAATGGTCTGTACTGGCTGTGCAATAAAAAAAATAAAAAATTTCAGGATTATTAATCTTAGATCACACATTTATAATGGAAACAGTCTATGGCAGTGGAGCATAGTGCCAACACCATATATTCTACATTTCCAGTGAGTCAATTCCTGTGCTTCATTAAATACATTTTTATTTTTTCTGTACATAGAGTGGTGTCAAGGACTGAAAGTGAAGAAATAATAAGTTTTATACCAAAATCTTTAATGCTTTAAACAGGGCGTATACCCATTGTTTATCGACTTCAATGACATACATATGTTAGATATTCTTTTTGCCAAATGTTTTAATTACAAAGCAGAAACCCTATTCACTGAGCTTATATTAAGACAGTGGTATAAATAACTGCTTAAATGGCAGTTATTTCTATAATGAAGGACCCAGTTTCCTTTTACTGAAGTGCATGCTAAGGTTCATGTACTTGAACCCAACGCCCAATATAGTACAATAAAAAACAATTTGCCAATATTAGTCCTTATGATTAATTCAAAATACGCTAATAATGTAGGCTGGTTGCTCAGGGAGAATTGTCTTGTGTTATTTTAATACATTGTGTATGATAAGGGTGACAACAGATTACCACCTTTACCACATCCAACTTACCAACTGCAGTCTTCTACTTTTATGTATGGGCTTTTTAGTTTTTGAGCTACATGAGGAGAAAAAAAAAAAAAGTAAATTTGTTTTGCTGTACAGGCTGAAAAACATTTGACAAACTTCACTTGATAGATATTTTTCTGAAATATGAATGAAAAAATTGCACGTGACAACTTACGTTTTACTTTCCGACGTGCTGGATGTTTGCTCTGAAAAACAATAAATAAAATGTAAGCAGAAATATCCCAATACACCTTCAGTTCGCTTTGTAATGCCAGTAACATACTAAATACTATTTTAAAAGGGTAAAGTAAAGTAAAAACTTCCCAGAAAGTTTAGGGGGTTCTGTTATAATCTTTAAAAACACCACTGTCAAAGATATTTGCTATTATGGACCAATCACCAGGATTAATAATGATGGCAGGATTAATAATATTAAAAAAATGAAATACAATTTATACGAAGTAGTATGTGGAGATCATTGGCATGTTGTGAGCCAGTCACATCTTAAAAGAAGCAACTTTTTGATGTGCTTTTGACTAACTTTTCTGTAACAGTGCCCAGTTGTTACCCATGTCTGTTGCTAACTCAACAAGTACCGTGTCCGCTGCAGGTAGTATAAAGAGGGAACACAACAGATTCCCAATAGTTTCAGTATATATGAGCCTGCAAACACATTAGGATTGGCTTGCCTAAGGCCTAAGTAAATATTTCCTTTCCCGCATTACACATAGAACAGAGACACACATTGTAGATTGAAACACTTACTTCAGACTTGACTACAGGTTGGGATTTTTTGACTTGCTGCAATGAACTTTTCTTCTTTTCAATGTAACGCTTTGCTTCTGAAATGTAGGTTGGGTGATACTGTTAAATAAGACTGAACAATACAGGGCTGCTTCTAGACATCTAGATTTCAGACTGAGGGACTCTTTACTAGGGATGCACCAAACCCACTTTTCACCAAACGGCCGAATACCAAACCGAATGCTAATTAGGATCGGGAAGGGTTAAACATCAGCTCACACTGAAAAAATCCCCCCCCCAAAAATGTAGCCCTTCGAAATGCAAATTAGCATATGCTAATTTATGCTAATTAGGATTCAGATTCGATTCAGCCGAAATCGAACCCTGCAAAAAAAAGGCCGAATACTGAACCAAATCCTGGTTACAGTGCATCCCTACTCTTTACACTTATCCTATGAGGATTCTGCCCTGCCCCCAAATACAAATCGACTTGCACTTGATATAGTCTTGCCACAAATTATGAATTAAAAAAAAAAATAAACATATATAACATATAATTATTTGTTACATATACAGATCCATCTCTCGCCATTTGCTTGGGAACTTATTCCTTTATGGCAAAGGTTATTAACTATTGACTTTATTTAGAAGGAAGATTTATCAACGCTCGAGTTTGATATTTTTTTTTTTTTAAAGATTCAAGTTTTTTGTGCTAAATGTGAACGTTTATGTTTGCTATACATCACATTTTTAATTTTTCCCCGCCACACACAGTATTTATAGATCATTTGCACTTGGTTTTGTAACTTTGAGAAAGGCTGGTTCTACAGCTGAAACGTCAGTTTCTCTTGTTCAATAAATGTCTTTTGTATTTTCATAAATCCTGTGAGACTTCTATATGTTCTACTTTCTATCGAAATTCTATGAGGATTGCAACCAGGCAAGTCTCTTTACCAGTAACACGAGTGCTGGCATTTTTATCTAATTATATATAATATACATACACACTGCAGTTACACACCTGGAAGGTGTCACTTTAAACAGAGTTGTTTTAAAATATTTCTAATGAATCAAGAACCAAATATGCAGATACTTACGTATAACACTGCATAGGAAATTTCCCAATAAAAAGCAATGTTACCTTATATAAATTGGGGTTGCTGGATAATGCTATTAAAACCAGTAAAAAGATAAATAAAATCAACATGCTGCATAGCTATTTCTAAGCATGCCGCAGACTGCTATGGTTTTTATACAGCTTGAATCCACACAATGTTGCCTATGCACAGGTTTATTATAGGTCATTTTTTCTATGTTTTTATAATAAAAAAGATGAAGCTACCAATTCATAGACATTGTTTGCAATCAATCCAAAAGAAAGAGAAATAGGGAAGAAGAAAAAAAAAGTCTTACCTTCAACATGAAGTATTTTAACTCCCCAGTTGAGGGCATTAGATAAAATACTATTTTTTGGTAGAATTTCCTGTGAAAATAGATACCAGAAGAACAGACTATATCAAAGCAGTTTACCATAGAAGAAAAAAAGAAACCACCATAAATATTTCTAAATTAAAAAGGAGAATGCCGTGGAACAAATCACCCGCTAATTTTAAAACAGGGGGTGTACTAAATGTTCCCTTTAAGCTGTGTGTTCGTGCACACACAGCAAATTGTGGTGCACACAAAGAAATTTGTATGAAAACACAACATTCTGTATCCATTCTGACCTGAACACACCATTTTTTAAAATGTGCACACAAAAGATATTTTTGCACACATAGCCAAGATGGAATTAGATATAACATTGGGCGTACTGCCCCTCTGAACAATCTGTAAATGAGCTATTTTACTAGTAACAAATAATAGACTGAGGAAAGCAAGAAAATATAAATAGTCATTAGCAAATGTAAGAGTCTCACCTGCTCTTTGATCGCCTTTTTCACTAAAGATTTCCCCCGACTTACAAGGCTCTGTTTACACAATAAAAAAAAAAAAAAAGTTCAGATAAATGTTATATTAATCAATATCTGAGAAACTTTGCTTTTTCCTGACTAAACACAGCACTTATGTGTAGTTTGA
Organism: Xenopus tropicalis; assembly: GCF_000004195.4. Taxonomy (NCBI): domain Eukaryota; kingdom Metazoa; phylum Chordata; class Amphibia; order Anura; family Pipidae; genus Xenopus; species Xenopus tropicalis. The sequence goes on from NC_030682.2 coordinate 29,282,711, forward strand.
CAAATGTTTTCTCTCATTGCACAAAGTTTCCAAAGACTTTTACAGCACAGCAACTCAAGAATTCTTGAGACACCAAGAATTCTCAAGTCAGTGGAGCAATAGATGGACTTCCATTTAAACACACACATTGATGTGTAATTAAATGGTTTAAACAGAACTTGCTGACAGGTTTGGGCACCCGAGCTTTAACCGAAAAAAAAATAAAAAATATGATACTGTTCCTTTAAGATAGGGGAACTAATAAATCATCCCCAAAAAAGGTCATGTGACATTACAGCTCTGGACAGATGAAACAAGCAAATATTTAGCAAATTATGCAATATTTTGGTCTATTTAATTTTGGTCAGATATGTATTATTTGCATAATAATTTGCAAATTAAATATCTGACCAAATCTTTGAGATGATAAAATATGTGTTTCTTCAAATGCTCGGTGTTCTGTGATGTGCATTTTCTACGTGAAATCTGCCCCCTTGTGCACAGCGGCAGGCTGACCCCCTTCCTGTCAGTGACTGTACACACAGGGCAGCACTGGGCTAACTGAAAGCTACAGAATGTTCTACCCCATTATAAGAATACACTTACTCAATTCTACACAAAGAAACTTGCATGATTTACATACTTTTCAATGTTAATAGACAATCAAGGATTTTGCACAGGACTTTGGACTAATGTAATGTTTCTATGTGAGCACAATTTAAAGTCAGAAGTTAATTTAGCCTGATACCTTTTCATTTTTTTTACTTGAATTTCCTTCTTGAGGTAATCGCCTATTGCCTGGGCTGGTTGAACTCTCTCCGGTGTTTTGAGCAGGTTCGGGACTCGGTACAGAACAAACATACTTCAAAGTCTTCACACATTTTGCTTCCTTTTTACTTGTTATAAGATAGCTGATTTCTTTGCTGAGAAATCCTTCAACAGTCTGAGAAAATATGGAGGGGTAACAATTTTAAGACATTTTAAAACAGATAACAGTTCCTTTCACCTGTTCACACCTCCCAGACAAGGCAGTATATCACAGCTTAATGCCAACGGCTTCTATAATTAGCAGGCAATTGAAGGTTCATTTACGAATTTGTAATGTAAAAAGTAATGAGTACAAATGCTAATTTCTAGCAAAACATTCTCTCTTGCAGCACAGGGGTAACAGATATTTAGTACTTCTACAGATGAGCCACTCAGAAATTTATCTGAAAACATCCTTAAAGGAGTAGTTCACTTTTACAAAATCTATTGCTTTCAAGTAGTAGTAAATCAGAAACTATAACTTTAACAGCTTTTAAGGGGAAGGAAAGTAAACATGGTAATATATCCAGCTGTGATAGAAAGCACACAATTGGTGTGTGTGTAAGCAGCACAAAATCAGCATAACGCAATGTTTGTATAACTTTTACTGCACGTTGGTTGCCTAGCAACAACATTGGCACCAACTTAGGTTTGTAACACACATGGTGCTGGTGTCCCTGATGAAAGTTCCAATCAGGAACAGAAACGTTGGACTGAATAAACCTCATTTTTCTTCACCTGATGACATTGGGTGCAAATCCCTTTGAGTGCCATCACTACCTACCGACATACATAAATAAAAATGTAATACAATACAATCTTTTACAATGAAGTAAAAGATACACTAGTTGCATTAAGTTTTTTATAGTTGACTTACACCTCCAAGTTCTTTTATGTCTTTTTCCAGTTTTTCAGATATTAATTTGGATGTTAGGTCAAGATAGAACACTTTCCCAGAAAAAGGTTTGCATATGTCTGCTTGAACTTTTCCAGTTGGATTCTTCACTGTTGCTACAGTGGATTTCATTTTCACACCTCGCCCATGTGGTGCTCCTTCAAAACAAGAGAAAAAGGCAATCTGTATTATTACAACATTCTCCGACAACTGTTTTCTTCTCTATCGAAAAAATGCCAAGCTTTTCCTTGAGCCAATAACCTAACTTAGAACTTTAAAGGAACAGTAACACCAAAAAATAAAAGCTTTTTAAAGTAATTGAAATATAATGTACTGATGCCCTGCATCAGTACAGGGAAAAGGCACAGGTTACATAGCCGATAACAGATAATCTCTGTAGAATACAGTGTTTTATCTATTATCTGCTATGTGCCTTTTCCCTTTTGAATGGCTGCCTCTGTGGCTACACGGCAGCTTTGTTTATATAAATTTCTGAGGCAAACATACCAGTTGTACCAGGGCAGGGCAGCAGTACATTATATTCTAAATTACTTTTATACGCTTTCATTTTTTGGTGTTACTGTTCCTTTAACAAAATACACAAATTAAAAAGGAAAGATGTATATTTACAAAAGGTGAAAATTTCAACTCACTGTTCCTTTGCAACTTGGGTCCCCTGCTAGCTTCATTTGCTTTGTCCTCCGGAGAAAGCACCACCTAAGAAAATGTAAGATCAGTTAACTAACTTGTAAATGCAAAGATTGGTCATCCCAATGGTATGCATTCAATACAAAACCATGCAAAACTGATAACGGGCCAAGTACAGTGGATGAGCAAATGGGAAAAATTACAAAGGATAACAGATTGTAAAAATATACATATAGGGGCACATTTACTAATCCACGAATCCGAATGGGAAAAATTCAGATTGGAAACGAACATTTTGCGATTTTTTTCGTAGCCGTTACGATTTGCTCGTATATTGTCGCGACTTTTTCGTATTGAGCGCTCGTAAACGGCAGGCAAACCTTTCAGACTTTGCATGATTTTGGAAGCCTCCCATAGGACTCAATGGCACTCTGCAGCTCCAACCTGGCCCAAGGAAAGTCACGATACTGAAGCTTGAATGAATCCGAAACTTTCGTACTCGGCGCGACAGCTACGAAAAAGTCGTGACAATTCACGCAAGTCGTAACGCTACGAAAAAGTCACGACAATTTACGAAAAAATTGCAAAATACCGATCATTACGGAAAAAATGCATTCGGACGCTTTTCGGACGTTCGTGGATTAGTAAATGTGCCCCATAGTGTGTTTTCTAACACTGCCCCTCTATACGGAATAAGTTATGTGATACTGCTGTATAAACCCACTGCTTTCACTCTATAATTTACGCTGTTGTCACCTGTGTGACTACCAACATTATTGTGCAGTTACACATATAACACCATGGCCAATAGCATGCAGCAAATGGCATTGCTCCAAGCACAATAAACTGTGACTACTGACCAAGTACTTCCGATAATAGATCAGAACTTCACATTCCAATTTAATTTGGCAATTTTCTCAACCAGCAGAGACATGTAATGTATTAGCACAGTTTATGTCCTAAGTTACCCTAAGTAATTGGCATAGTGGTTAGCATTGCTGCCTGTCTGCTACTCCTTTACATTAACCTTTCAACAACAATTAGTAAACACTCTCTCCCAAGCAAAAAATCATAAAACTGTGAAGCTGTACTCTGTTGGGCATGCACAGGTCTAAGTTGGAGAGTGCTAGCTGGAAGAGAAAGGTAAGATGGTGGCACTTCTTTACAATGTTCAGGAGAGTGTAGTTTTTTTTTTTCCAAAAAGAAGCTCCAGCATGATAAAAGTAATTTCCATCACAGGTTCTTTATAGTATAGTATACTTTCCTTGTTCTTTATAGTAATTTAAAAATGTAGCTGACGCAAGTTAATCAGCAGAAATGAAAGAGAACTGACAATTGCTACACTGCTGCAAAAGTCATATCCAACAGTGCAGAGAATATATATAATAAGCATGATACTTTCAATAGCAAGTATAATTTACAAACATTAAAACCACTGAAAACATTCAATGGTATAAATGTATATTGGAAAGTTACTAAAAATTATTTTCTTTTATTAGGACATTTGCCTAATAAAAGAAAACAAATCTAAGCAACTTTACAATCTACATTCATTACAAATTTGTAATAGATTATTAAGGAGACATATTGGATAAATGGGAAAAACCCTAATATTGTAGGCAATTATGAATAATATACGGCGCTGGTTTCCCTTTGGGCTAAACATTAACCCTATCTGTAAAAATGGCCCCTTTATTGGAGCTCCCTATAGATCCTCTCTCTTCTCTGTCCGAGTTTAAAATGAAGAGTGGGTGTGTCCTAACGGTCCCTGCCAGAAGCACAGTAGGAGGGGGAGAGCCAATCACAGCCCTGCACTCACACAAGCAAAGACAGGCTTCAGTTCCCTATCAGGTCAGCCTAGCTGCTGATTGGTTCCTATCCTACATTGCAGTGTACGGATGGCCGCCGGCTCCCCAGCTCATCCAGAGAATTCAGCCAGAAGGAAGTGGAACAGATGGGCGGGACTAGTGGGGTTTTGGGGGAATTTCTCTGAAATACAGCTTTTTAGCACAATCCTTCTATATCTAGAGGAGTATAATTCACTGGCACATTCATAATTTTTATAGGATGTCTCCATTAAAGTTATTTGTATATATAATTGCTATTATAAGCAGTTTGTCCTTTTCTAGTCTCTGCCCTGTTGGCTCTGGCATTTGAAACAATGTAACATAAGCCAGCAGACTGACAGACCTGCCTTGCTGGAGGAGACTGGCTTTTGCAACATTGTTTGAAAAATCATAACCAGGAGTTCAGCAAATGCTGCTTTCAGTAGCAATTACATTTACACATAACTTTTAAAGCACTAAAAATCTGTAATAAATTCATATTGGAAAGTTGCTAATAATTATGTTTTCTTTTTATTAAGCAAAGAAATATTTTTGGGGGTTGACATGCCAACCCAAAGCAAAAATTGGGTTTTGTGCAGACATGCTTTTTAAAAACATAAGAAAGTTGGTATGGTTGCAGCAGTAGGTATAATACTTATAGATGTCAGCTCCACAGGGAAAGGGCTGTCAGGGAATGCCAGGAGCCACACATAACAGCACAAAGCCCATTGGCTGGGAGACCAGGCCTGGGTGGGACAGGAATTAAAGGGACACCTGGCAAAGCACAATTGCCCCAACTGGGGTAGGGGGGGGGGGGGGGGGGGTCGGAGGTGCAGTATAGCAGTGGAAGGCTGCAGTTTAGGCAAATATGGGTTACAATGAAAATATCTAAGAACTGTTACCCGTTGTAAGGAGTCCCTTCTCTTGTCTATGTCACGACCCCCCCCCCCCTGCAATTGCTCTGCCCTACTCTTATTATCTCTGGCTTTGGAACGACTATTGCTGGTCTGCTGAATGGCGCCTAGTTATTATACAGCGCTACAGACTAAGTCGGCACTTACGGATACATGCAGTACCTACTGTCGCAACGAACCGCTGCATACGTACTATTTCCACCATTCCCATGATACCCCAGGGTGGGGGAGATTTAATTTAGTAGCGCGGCTACAGCGAACAGACCGCACAATACAGCTCTCCGCTTACCGAACACTGGCCGCGTCCTCCCACCAAGGCCCCGCAGGGGCTCCCGGACACATCAATGCGCTCCGCCAGCTCTCAGCCCCTTACTCCGCTTCCTACAGTTTAAGCCTCCGTCTGTTTTGCCGCCTCTCTCCGAACAGCCCCGCCCCCAGCCGCTAGGGTAAACGCAGAAAATACGTCAGCAAAAATCAAGATTCGCCACACCAGCAGCATCGAAAGCGCTGTACTTTTCAAATCTGACACTAATAAGATAAAGTAACCTTTAATATGTGTCCCCAATTGTAGGTGACAGTCGCTATTTTTATGTAAGATTATGTCTTTGGAAGTCACCTAGTGGCAATGATTTTTATTTTCCCCGTTCCTGAAGAACGGTTCTTGCAAAAACACCATTTATTGGAATGTGCTAAAGCGAATGAAAGGCTAAATAGTAAAGGCCTTTAATCACGTGACTAAGGCTGACAGGCTATGTACAGTATAGGCTAAATCTAGCTCTGGTTCAGCTTGGATTCCCAGCATCTTCCCACAGCCTAGGGCTGTCACGGGTTGCTCCGCGTTACTCGTTGATATATAAGATACAGACCAAGTATAAGGTCACGAAACAAACTATTTTGTGAATCTTTGCCCTAGTCAATCATGGCGCCCTAGGCTTGCAGGGCCCTCCCCTGGGCAGGAGCTGCGTGTGCTTGTGTAATAGTACAGTAACCGGCATGTCCTGCGCTTGGCACTCTCACATGCTTCTGTAGGAGAGGGGATTCTTCCATGTGCGATTGCCCGCCGGCTTCTATTGGAGAGAATGGGCTGTGAGCCTCCTGCTCTGCGGTGAGCGAAGTCCATTATGGCGGCCCTCTGTCCTAAGCGCCTATAAGGACATACCTTGTGGCTGGTTTCAAGGAGGTCAGTCGGACCTGACACCTGTGGGATATAAAAGAATAAACTTGTGCGTATCTCATGGGATCGTGCTGACACCATAGACAGCTGTGAGGGGGAAGCTCAACATTTCTTCTCCTCCATGAAACTTTCTGCTCAAAATGATATTTTCCCTGACTTTCTGACTGCCACTCAAGGTTAGACTGCTAAATCTCTTCTACTCTTTGCATTCCTACAACAGCTGCTCAGCCAGAGACACCAACTGCCTCATTTTGTGTGCCTTTTGAATGATATATATTTATAATCATTATAATTTATATACTTGTTATCCCTGCCTGTTTTAACTTAACAGTGAGCCTTGTGTGGTTATGCATTCAGCACTGTCACCCTCATTATCCACTGACAGAGATGTAATCCAGAGATATAGGATTCTGTACTATTCTATTCACTATATACAGTTAAAAAATGATTGCAGCTGTTTATGCTGTGTTATATCATGTATTAATTACTTAGGGGCACATTACTTATCCACGGACGTCCGAAAAGCGTCCAAATGCGTTTTTTTCGTAATGATCGGTATTTTGTGATTTTTTTCGTAAATTGTCGCAACTTTTTTCGTAGCTGTTACGACTTTTCTGTAAATTGTCGTGACTTTTTCGTAGCGTTACGACTTGCACGGATTGTCGCAACTTTTTCGTAGCCGTCGCGCCGAGTACAAAAGTTTCGGATTCATTCAAGCTTCAGTATCGTGACTTTCCTTGGGCCAGGTTGGAGCTGCAGAGTGCCATTGAGTCCTATGGGAGACTTTCCTTGGGCCGGGTTGGAGCTGCAGAGTGCCATTGAGCCCTATGGGAGGCTTTCCTTGGGCCAGGTTAGAGCTGCAGAGTGCCATTGAGCCCTATGGGAGACTTTCCTTGGGCCAGGTTGGAGCTGCAGAGTGCCATTGAGCCCTATGGGAGACTTTCCTTGGGCCGGGTTGGAGCTGCAGAGTGCCATTGAGCCCTATGGGAGACTTTCCTTGGGCCAGGTTGGAGCTGCAGAGTGCCATTGAGCCCTATGGGAGACTTTCCTTGGGCCGGGTTGGAGCTGCAGAGTGCCATTGAGCCCTATAGGAGACTTTCCTTGGGCAGGGTTGGAGCTGCAGGGTGCCATTGAGTCCTATGGGAGGCTTCCAAAATCATGCAAAGTCTGAAAGGTTTGCCCACCGTTTACGAACGCTCAATACGAAAAAGTCGCGACAATATACGAGCAAATTGTAACGGCTACGAAAAAGTTGCGACAATTCGCGCAAGTCGGAACGGCTACGAAAAAGTCGCGACAATTTATGAAAAAGTCGTAACGGCGCCGAAAAAAATTGCAAAAAATACGAAAAAGTCACAAAATGTTTGTTTCCAATCCAAATTTTTCCCATTCGGATTCGTGGATTAGTAAATTTGCCCCTTAGTGTAGCCCCTTGGCATTGGTATGATCTAAGCATTAGAGACTGCTGCTTAGGTAAACAAATAACAAAAATTCTTCAGTTGCTAGTGAGAATGAGTTCTTTAGTCCTTCAGCTAAAAGTCTTATTTATATTATGTGTGATGGGATCCACGGTTGTACACTGTAAAAGCGTTATCTTAGTTTACCACATGGTGGACACACGCGTAGGTCTACACCTCCCTTGGATGAAACTATCTTGTTACAATTCCCTTAGATTTTGTTTGTATGAGATGGTACTTGCTCATTTTTATACATAGTTTTTAAAAGCTTAAATTTTTTACAAACCGTTTATGAGTGATTGAAGATTTAAATTTAGTTATATTTATGTAGTAAACAAAGTTTTAAAATATACCCTCTCAAAGATTGATGCAAAGAACCAAAGGGTATAATACCATAAAGCTGGTGCACACAAACAGAAGCATGGATATTGTGTGTGTGTATGTGTACATATACATACATACATACATGGAGATATTTATTGCAGGTGTTGTAAGGAAAGTCAATGGGCATCAGGTGCAGATACACTCATTTGGCGACCTTACCAAAAAGCGGAGCTTAACATGTATGGCCGGCCACCTTAAGTATGTTTTCCCTTGTGGTACATAGTACCTCCTCACATTCCTTTTAAATATTGTTTACTGAAAGATCTATTACTCAATATCTCTAAGGTGTGTATGATACCAATTAAATCAATGAAGCAAATATTTAAAGTACGTCACTGTGTGCTTCTGTTTTGAATTTGCAGATAAAGTGCACAAATTGGCTTGTGTTTTATACCCATGTGAACTGTGAAGCAGGGGAAAGGTTTAGGCAGTTTGGACTGATTTCATCTTGGCATGAAGCTTGCAAAACTTTTATGCAGGCAGAAATTGAACCTCCCAATCTTGCTCATTTGAGTGTCTCTGAAGTCTCTGGTAAGGCTGGTGCAGAAAAAGCAACAACAAAATTATATGGATGGGTTTGCAGGGCTGTGGCTGATGTATAGCATAGTAGGGAGTGATTGTGCCTATAGTAGCAGTGGGGAGATAATAGCCTCTGGGAAGGGACTGTGGCTGTGGGATAGCAGGTATAGTAGGGAGAGATGGTGCCTATAGTAGCAGTGGGGGGATAATAGCCTCTGGGAAGGGACTGTGGCTGTGGGATAGCAGGTATAGTAGGGAGAGATGGTGCCTATAGTAGCAGTGGGATAATAGCCTCTGGGAAGGGACTGTGGCTGTGGGATAGCAGGTATAGTAGGGAGAGATGGTGCCTATAGTAGCAGTGGGGGGATAATAGCCTCTGGGAAGGGACTGTGGCTGTGGGATAGCAGGTATAGTAGGGAGAGATGGTGCCTATAGTAGCAGTGGGGGGTAATAGCCTCTGGGAATGGATTGTGGCTGTGGGATAGTAGGGAGAGATGGTGCCTATAGAAGCAGAGGGGATAATAACTCTGGGAGGGATTGTGGCAGTAGATAGTGGGTGAAATTGAGTGAGTACTTGAGTACCTGTAGTACTTTTGCATAGGAAAGGGTGGTCTTTTTCCACTTAGCAGCAATGTGTATCCTGACGGCCATACATGTATGCTGGATCAGTTTCTGTGCAGAGTTATTGTGTCCTGTCAATATATGTCCGAGAAGCATCACTTGTGGATTTACTTGTATTTCTGAATGTAGGAGATGGAAAAGTAACTCTGCAGTCTTTTTACATAGGGCCATTGCTATAGGACATTCCCACCAGGTATGGCACATGGTGCCTGTATCGTTGCAGTTCTGCAAGCACGTCTGAGGAACTGAGGGGTAGATTTTATTGAGCTTTGCAGGCACATAGTATGCACGGTGGAGTAATTCAATTGATGTTTCCATTAGGGTGACATTGTAGCTACCTTTATTTATTGTAGTGGAGCATTTTCTCCATTGTTGTGAGAGTAGAACCCATATCTTTCTCCCATTTTTCCATATAATGTAAAAGTTTGTCCTTGCTAGCATGTTTGTTGAATTGGGATTATAGATAGGTAATTACACCGTTTCTGAGTTTTTGCAGTAAAGTTCAAAGGCGGTGCAGGCTATTTGCTTTGATTTCAGATTTTGATAGGTAAAGTGTATCAGTTGCGAGGCTCAGTATTGTTCCTGCTAAGGTATTTCATATTTTTGTTTAAGTTGGTCTCTTGTCATTAGTTTATTACCAGTCGTAAGATGGTGAAGATATTTCACAACTTGGGAATGCTACTATGAGAAGTTGCTCTGTTGAGCCGGAGGAAAAAGGGTGTTGTTAAAGAGGGGAGTCATCAAGGAGGATGTATTAGCCATGTGGTGCTTATTACGAATGGAGTACCAGACTTGAAGCATTGTGTACGTCAATGGTGAGTTAGTTTTACAATTTTTCAGTTCTGGCTTTGGTGCCCAGAGTAAGCTTTGTAAAGGCAAGGGTGCCAGTTATCCTGTTTCTATTTGTGCGCAAAGTAGCGCTCCATACTCAGCATAGATTTGGGGTATTTGGGTACATCTGGCCGCTCTGTAGTAATGCCACAGGCATGGTACTGATAGGCCTCCTTTTTTTATGTAGGAACATTTTATTGTTCTGCGGTAGTTTCAGGTCTCTAAGTGGTACCTCGATGGGGAGGACTCGGAAGTAATACAGAATCCTAGGTAAAAGTACCATTTTAATACAATTGATTCTGCCTACCCAAGATATACGTTTTTTGTTCCAATCTCTCAGATTGTTATTCAGTTCCTTATAGAGAGGAGGGTAATTGTTAAAATATACACTGTGTATATCTGGGGTAAGGCGGATACCCAGGTATGGAAGATATTTTTCTCTGATTTGGAATTCAAAGTTTAATTGTATAAGTTTTACTACAGGTTTAGATATATTGCATGGCATACATTCACTCTTATCTTGGTTCAATCTAAGTTGAAGCTTTCTTTTTATCTCTGTACTGTTACAGTGCAAAATAAAAATTAACAGAATTCCAATCTGACACTTTTCATACTGAATTCATAGTATCCCTCCAATGATGTTTTGAATGAACTATTAGTTATTTCTGTTCATGCCACATGAATACCCTTATACCTTTTATTAATGTTTCTACATTATAGTATGGGCCTCATTTTTATATTCATTATTATCACTGATTTACAATCTGACCAATTACCACATAACCATTTTTTAAAAGGGACATGTAATTAGCTTTGGGGAGATTAAAGGAAATAGTAAAATTATCAACATATTTACTCCCTCCAGCAAAATGCAGAAAAATACGGAACCAGTGCAGGAAGCTATTAACATTACCCCCAGCCAACAGATGATTGCATCTTCCATGGGAGCCCTCCTCACATCTTTCTTCGGTAAGGAATATGTATATAAGGATTTTGCTAGCAGGGGGCATATTTGCTAGAAGTATCATATTTATTAAAGGGCAATGTCAGATGCTGTGTTTTGTCGCCTGAGCAAAATTGCCTTCCGTGATGGTGACAAAACACCTGACAATACCTCAGCATTGAAGACTATGGAATCACTGTTCAAAACTAAGAAATAGTGTAAGCTCGCCAAATTGCATTTTTTGTGCAGGTACAGAATCTGAATGTATTCCCATTCACTTATATTGACAGTTTGAATAATTTTTGAAAATGAATATCTTTGAGAAACATACACTAGGGTACTCTTGGATAAACATTTGAGATAACATTTCTCTATGGAGGGGATAGTAATTGTATTCTTGTATGGTCATAGTTTAATAGGCCATATTTGGCATGTGTTAAATCTAGGGAGTGCTAAGGTTGTAAATGGATTTAGGTCATTGGCAGCAAGATTTTATAGCTTTATACCCAACTAAATAGTGAGACCGAGCCAAGCAGAGCACCCTTTGACTCTTTATTTGTTAAAAAAACAACTTACAGCATCCCAGCTCTAAATACAGCCTGGGAGGATCAGCAGTGCCTGATGAGTAATTTGTCATGCCAATAATATTTGTTGTCTAATATGTGTCTTATTCTGTCTATTTTGTGTCTAATTATAGTTACACCTCTGGATGTAGTGAAGATTCGGCTACAGGCTCAAAGCAAACCTTTTATAAAAGGTGGGAAGGTCATTATCCGTTATTATTTAAATGTATTGTTTTTGTAATCTCAAGGTGATATCTAATATTCTCATTTTTTTTTTTATAATACACAGGTTTCAGTGAGTCATGTGACAAATTACATCACTAAGCACCAATTATAACTGATGACATCACAAGCACCGTTTATAAGGATATTCATGGCTTTTATGTATTATATCTTTATAAACAGTGGTTAGCGATTTTATCAGTTATAATTGTTGCTCAGATGAAATTTCACATAACTTATTGAAAGTTGTGTATGATAATAAATAAAGTACCTGCTGTTGTAAAATATGAGCATATTAGAAGTCGCCTCAGAGTTCCATGACCTTTATAAAAGTACTCGCCTTTGGCCTTGTTCTTTTATATGGTTATAAAACTCCTCAGTGACTTATAAATATCCTTAATTATTCTTAATATCCTTATTTACTATGTAGATATATCTGTGTATCCCAGGTCCTATATAATTTGGATCACTATACCTTAAGTCTACAAACCCCCCATACAGATTACATACAAAACTATGATTGATAAATGATACAAAAAGCGTGTATGCATCAAAATACAGATTCAATAAATACAGATACAATAATTTAAAAAAAGCATTTCTATCCATAATTATTTAGTTCTCCTTTAAGCGCTTTCATGCAGTACTTGGAGTAAAAGTTTTCAATAAAATTATATTTTGATAACCTTTGTTTCTGATCAGGGGAAAGCTTTAATGCATTATTAATATTATAGTCCAATACTTTATTACAGTAGGTACATGCACATAAAGACCAATTTCAGCAGAACCTTTTTATGTTTTTTTGGACTGTGGGAGAAACCAGAGCACATGCTGGAAATTCACACAGGCATGAGTAGTGTATATAAACTCTATGTACCTAGGGATTCTGCTTGGGGGTCAAACGCAAGACCCTAGCTCTGTAAGGCAGCAGTGTTAACCACTAAACTTTTAAGGTGGCCATACACGCGACAGGTGGGCGATATCAGATGAATTCAGGCTAATTGGGGCGTTTGGCCCCAGGGTAATAGGCGCAGTCGGTTCGGGGACCGCATCAACGAGCAGATGCGGTCCCCGATCCAACTACATTTTTTAACCTGCCCGAACGATATCTGCCCGATTTCAGGCCAGATGTCGTTTGGGCAGGCTTGTCATTTGTGCCCCTACACGGGCTGATACGCTGCCGAATCAGTCTAATGGACCGATATTGGCAGCTAGAGTCGCCGTATGGCCACCTTAAGTTTCCATTAGAATGAATCCTCCTACACTCAAGCCCATCAGCCCAATTTTTTGTGGTGCCTATTTAGTGCTTCCTAAAATTCTTTTTACTGACACCTGTTCTGCTGTTTATGCTGAAGACAAAAACTTATAAAGTTGTATGAATAATTCTGTGCTTTTTTATATTAGGAAAATGCTTTGTTTATTGCAATGGTTTAATGGATCATCTGTGCCTATGTACAAATGGGAATGGAAAAGCATGGTATAGAGCACCTGGCCATTTCCGAGGGACCACGGTAAGGCGATACTGTGATACTTTCTCATGCAGTGCCAGCTTCTTTCATTATATTGTCTGTAAGTACCAAGGTTAATTCTTGAGACAGCAGAGCTGGTCAAACTATAGCTTTGTATATAGTGGAAATTTTTACCATGCAGTGGTATCTTTTGAAATCTGTGGCACATGCATTAAAATCTATTAAAGAACACTTAGGGGCAGATTTATCAAAACACGAGTTCGAATCCCGAATGGGAAAAATTTGGATTTCTGAAGATCGCAAATATCACGAAAATGCTTACGAAAAAAATCGTATACATATAACATCGTATTGGCGATCCGAAAGTCACAGAATCGTGCAAGCACGAAAAAAACAGCGACAATACGCTCGGAGCGTTCGGGTCTTGGTAAATCTCCCCCTTAGGGGCAGATTTATCAAAGTACAGGTATGGGATCCCTAATCCAGAAACCCATTATCCAGAAAGTTCCGAATTACGGAAAGGCTGTCTCCCATAGACTCCATTATAAGCAAATAATTCTGATTTTTAAAAATTATTTCCTTTTTCTCTGTAATAATAAAACAGTACATTGTACTTGATCCCAACTAAGATATAATTCATCCTTATTGGAAGCAAAACAAGCCTATTGGGTTTATTCAATATTTAAATTATTTTTAGCAGACTTAAGTTATGGAGATACAAATTACGGAAAGATCCCTTATCCGGAATACCCCGGGTCCCAAGCATTCTGGATAACAGGTCCTATAACTGTATGAGTTTGAATCCCGAAATAGGAAAAATTCAGATTAAATACGATAATTTCTGATGATCAGAAATGTCACAAAAATGCTTACGAAAAATCGCAATAGTCACAATATCGTAATGGCGATCTGAAAGTCACAACATATTCGTATCCAAACGATCGTAAACTGCGGGAAAACCTTTCTGACTTTCTGATCCTTCTGTGCATATTTTTGAAAGCCTACCATAGGACTCAATGGCACTCTGCAGCTCCAACCTGGCCCAAGGAAATTCATGATAACGAAGCTTTAATGAATCCAAAACTTTTGCATTCGTTGTGACAAATACGATTTTGTCGCAAAGTACGAAAAAGTTGCACAAATTAATGAAAAATTTGCAGAAAATACGCACAGTTCTATAGATTAGAAAAAATACAAATTATTTGTATTCGGGCTCAATCGTACTTTGGTAAATTTGCCACTTAGCTCCATCTTTAAGACTGATCTTATGGGCATGTCATTTTTAAACAGCATGAGGCTGGGCTGTGTTCAGCATGCTAGATTCTGTGCATTGCCTGCTACGGTGCTGGGTGGAAGTTGTTTGGGCAACTCTGCTTTTAAAGGAACTGGAAAGACTTTATTTTAAAATTAAATTAAATCAAATAGTATAAAATAAAAGGTTCTTAGGCATGCCAAATACATGGCTGGAGGGCACAAGGTTGATGTAATGAACTGTGCAACTGAGCTCTAATGACAATAACTAATGAGCAAGGACTCATTAAAATGTCAGTAACAATATTACTTTTTTCTTGTATTTGCATGCGGAAATTACCTGACCTGCACATCGCAACTTCTTAGCCCATGTTCAGCAAGGGATTTTGAACATATAGATATAGCTTCAATTCATACAAACAGAAGGTGTAACATAGTTTTAAAAAGAGTTTTACATTGAACAAATTATTAATAACATTATTTATTTTAGGATGCTTTTGTCCAGATAATAAGGAATGAAGGAATCAAGTCCTTGTGGAGCGGCCTACCTCCTACTCTGTAAGTGTGTTGTTCATCCATCTTCAGTTTTAAAAAAAAAAAAAAAACACTTTGAAACCAACACCAATGTTGGACTTGCCGAAGGAAAGGGTATCATCATATTAGCAGTGTAAAACTGCTCATATCATAAAAATGCTGTAGAACACAAAGTAAATTGCAAGATTTCTCAGAAGGGCAATTTTTACATTAACCTTTTATGAATCAACTGTTTTATATATAACTGTTGTTTTATTATTAATGGATATAGGAGTTCCCAGCAAGTAATGAGGTTTTAATAGCGGATAAAATGATAACAGATGTGTAAATAAAAGATGCATGTCACCAGTGCAACTGTGATTATTGCTGTAGTCTCCTTGCTATCTATCCATTATAATATACTAAGAAATCTAAGCAGTAAAGGCAGTCTTAATACACTTCTTAAAATCTTTGTAAGGAGTTACAAGTCAATGGAAGGCTACACGAGCACGAGGTGCTGATGTTGCCTGTGCTATAACTTTCTGTCAAAATGGTCTAAAAGTTATTTACCTGTGCTACAAATGTATCCAAGTGTATTAAGGTGGCCATACACGTGGCGATCTGACGATGTTTCGTACAACCATCGGTCGTACGAAACATCGTAAGATCCGCCACACACCATTCAGGGCTGAATCGGCAGGTAAGGAGGTAGAAACAATAGGATTTCTACCTCCTTCTGCCGATTCAGATCTGAAGGGAGAATTTTGGTCAGGCGCCTTCTATGGCGCCCGATCAAAATTTTCCAACTGGTCCGATCGGCGAGTCGTCCGATATCAGCAGGTTCCTGCGATATCGGACGACTCGCCGACATACCATACACGCACCGATTATCGTACGAAACGAGGTTTCGTACGATAATATCGGTGCGTGTATGGCCACCTTTAAAGGTTAGTACAAGTATTGGACCTTTTATCCTGGAACCCATTATCCAGAAAGTTCCGAATAACGGAAAGGCCATCACTCATAGACTCCATTTTAATCAAATAATTCACATTTTTAAGAATTATTTCCTTTTCCTCTGTAATTAAAACACAGTACCTTGTACTTGATCCCAACTAAGATATAATTAATCCTGTTTACTGTTTAAATAACGTTTTTAGCAGGCTTAAGGTAGGAGATCCAAATTACAGAAAGATCCCTTATACGGAAAACCCTAGGTCCCGAGCATTCTGGATAATGGGTCCCATACCTGTACTTTAAAATGCTGACCCAGCCAGCACTCCGGGTGGGGTAAAACAGTACCGACTTTGACATGGTGTAACCAGGAAGACTGTTGCCTAAAGTGGTTGGTAGCTATGGTACAGACCCAAAGTGCACATACCAAAATAAAGCTTCTCACAGTGGGGCATCACAGCTGTCAATGAATTGAGGCAAAAAATGGCAGTGTTTAGTTCTTACACGCACAGAGAAGACTTTGACATCTCTATGTTCCAGTGGGCAAGGCATTATTGGGCTGATAGTTGCCCTTGCATTAGTTAGAAGCCAATTCTATTTATCTGATCTGTGTTACTTTATTATCATATCTGATTGAAATACTTGTTTCTACTTGCAGTGTCATGGCAGTGCCGGCCACAGTCATTTATTTTACATGCTATGATCAGCTACGGGACATTTTGATTCGCAGTATGCCAGAAAGGGCAGAAATTGCTTCTCTGGTTGCTGGAGCCACTGCTAGATGTAAGTAATTCAGAGTCTCTGCTCTGCAGTGCAATCACATGCCAGGCTGACTGTAGATCAGGCTGTTATTCATGTGCAGCTGCTTGGATAGGAAACCTATTTCCTGGGCAACCACGTGAGCTGATTATCAAAAGGGAAAGTCTTTGGTTGTGGGTGAAAGTTTATTTTGTACCATGTGCAATTATTTCCTTAAAGCTTATATGGCCTTATAAATACTTTAGCTGACTAGATGGCAATAGTCCATTTGTATGCTGGTGGATTCAGCATCTCTCCCAGTAATATGCTGTGCTGCTTTACAGTAGACTAGGCTGAGGTCATATGAGGCAGGCTCAGCTTCTCTCCACCTGTGGTTTCATCACAAGCAGAGAGAAGCTGAGCCTTCACCTTGTGTGCCCTCAACCTTACATAAAGAGAACAAAGACAGCTTACTGTTTGTGTAAGAATAATGGTATGTGTAGCGACTGGTAGAATTTACCCACTCCGGACTTGTGAAAAGCCACAGATCACTATCACAGTCATTTTTACAATTTCTTGCACAATGATAGCTGCTATTTCTAATTGCACAAGGAAGAATTACTGGCATAATATAATAATTAGCACAGAGTTTTCACCAGGTTTCGTAACCCATAGCAATCAATCAGATATTTGCTTTCAAAGAGCTGACTGATAAATAGTATCTACTGATTTGTTGCTAAGAGTTACTAGACCTGGTAGTTACACTATGCCTTTTTTTGCATTATATCATACAATTCTAAAATGTTTTTGTACTCTTTTCAAACATATGGCTATTCTGTGCCATCTTCCAAATAAATCATACAACCTGATGTCTGTGGCTCCTGTGTTTGCCAGTAAGTACAATGTGAATAGATCCTTTCTACGTTTGATGATTGGCTAGATATAAGTAAAACCTGCCAATGGCCGTTGCATAAAGTAAGGCAGCCTGTTACTTCTGGTAATAAAAGTAACCAAACAAACAGCCAGTGCACTTAGCAGTCATAAATAGCTCTTAATTCCCAATGATACATTAAGGCCCTTTGATTGTTGATTTTCCTTCTGGTCATTGTTGTTACCTATCTTTCTTGGCAGTGTGGTCAGCAACATTAATTAGCCCACTGGAACTGATAAGAACCAAGATGCAGTACAGACCACTGTCCTATAAGGAGCTCAGGCAATGTATCCAAAGTTCGGTGGCAAAAGATGGCTGGCTCGCACTCTGGAAAGGATGGGGACCCACTGTGCTTCGAGATGTCCCTTTCTCTGGTAAGGGCATCCTATACTATATATACTATACATATTCACTCAAATGTTGTTATTATACATTATTGATATAGCCTACACATTGCAGAGAATGTTGAGTCATTCACTGCAGTACTTCACATCATCACAGTTAAGCAAACATTTGCAGTCAATTCATTCAGTAGCCACTTAACCTCTGAGCCTGTTTTTTTGAGCTGTGGGAGGAAACCCCTTCATTTAGAGAAAACCAACACACGCATTTTTCCCTGGTAGAATCAAACCCATGGTTCCAGAACTGACAGATGGCAATGGTAAATAATGCGCCATCCCCTGTGAATATCAGTATTTATGCAATTATGCTTTAATACTTTGAGCAAATGTGTGAACGGATTTTCATGGATGAATTTTAATGTAATCCCATAATCTCACTCCTTCCTGTTTGACCATGTTATGTCTGGTATCTGTTTGGCAGTGGTCACCAGCTGGGAGCATGCGCTCTGAGTGCAAATACTATATCCGGTTTATCCGTTTTGTAACATGAACCTGACTGGTGGGGTCCCAGCACTGAATGTGCAAGATCATTTTAGGCTTGATGAGCATGCAGGCATGAATACAGCAATTGTTTAGTTTTGCAGAGTGAGTTTACCACTACAGGTGTTAAACTGCACAAAAACATGTTGCTGTTTGCAGCTGCACTGGTTTATTTTTCACCGTGGGAATAAAAATATTTTAAAAAACATTGTAGCATTGTGCTTGCACTATATTGCCTCCAGATGGAGACAGAGCTGAATGAATGGTCTTATTATATTCTAGTAAATGCTATAAAATAGCTGTGTATGAAAAATGCATATATGGGAACATACTAATAGACCAGCATCCTGAAAATGGCATAGTAACGTGTTGCTTTCATTCAGTCTCCATGGACCAAATGTATTCTCCTCAGATAGCGAGTATCCATGCGCGCTGTAGGAGAGTGTAACACTTGCCTAAAGAGAGGAGAGACATTGCCAGTGTATTCTGCATGGAGATGGGCAAACATTTCTCATAGATATTCTGTATTAGGTGTACATTTTCTGGACTACAGGTGCACCCTGTGTGTGCAGTGACAGGCGGGTAACTACACACAAGGGGCGGCAGGGGGCTGTGTCTGTGTATTGTCCAACAGCTGAAAAATGCCAGGTATAACCTAGGCTTACTGGCCAGGACCAAGAATGCTACTCAGAGCCAGTACTGCTATAAGCTGCAACCTCTTTTATCAACTCTTTTGTTACATCTAATATATAATTTTTTTAAAAGAGGAAAATTTAATTTTAGATATAGATTTAGATAGAACAAAAATATACCCTATAGCAAACAGCAACAGAGGATGCTGGTACTTTCAGTTCTGTACAAGCTGTGAACCACTGGATTCTGCCTCTGTTGGCAGTTCTATTTTGTATTTTTAATGGCTGAAGCCATAATATTATCTGAAAGCAAGCTCAGTGTTTTGGGTTTAAAAATTTTATGCATCTTAATTTTGTCTCCTAAATACATATTTCTTTCCTTTTTAGCACTGTACTGGCACAACTATGAACTTGTGAAGCAGTCATTATGTCAGAGATACAACACCTTGCAGCCAACGTTTGCGATCAGTTTTACAGCTGGTGCTGTGTCTGGCTCAGTAAGTGTTTCTATGCTGTTTGATTATAGTTTTTAGAGAAACATCAAATAAAAAATAACATTGTAGTGGCTGCTGCACTAGGGTGCTGCTAACCTATTGGACTCTGTGAATATTGTCTCTGGGGCTGAAGCATTTGGAGACAAGTAATTTAGTTATTGCACCGACCTGGACAACTTTTTTGGCGAAGTAAGCAGCAGCAGCACATCAGCGCATCGGGGTGAGCAGCCCCAGTAGCAGCAGTGCATCAGGGGTGAGCAGCCCCAGTAGCAGCAGCGCATCAGGGGTGAGCAGCCCCGGTAGCAGCAGCGCATCAGGGGTGAGCAGCCCCGGTAGCAGCAGCGCATCAGGGGTGAGCAGCCCCGGTAGCAGCAGCGCATCAGGGGTGAGCAGCCCCGGTAGCAGCAGCGCATCAGGGGTGAGCAGCCCCGGTAGCAGCAGCGCATCAGGGGTGAGCAGCCCCGGTAGCAGCAGCGCATCAGGGGTGAGCAGCCCCGGTAGCAGCAGCGCATCAGGGGTGAGCAGCCCCGGTAGCAGCAGCGCATCAGGGGTGAGCAGCCCCGGTAGCAGCAGCGCATCAGGGGTGAGCAGCCCCGGTAGCAGCAGCGCATCAGGGGTGAGCAGCCCCGGTGGCAGCACGTCAGATATTAGCAGCTCCGGTAGAAGCCATGTCACAGGTAAGCAGCACCAGCAGCATGCCAGAGGTGAGCAGCCCCAGAAGCAGTGCATCATAGGTAAGCAGCGCTGCGGAAGAGGGGTCAGGAGTTAATTATGGATATCTTTAAAAAACTGTTCAGAATTTTAATATATTATTTATAGCAACATTGATTGCATCTCTTATATATGTTCCTCAAGGGCTGGTGATTACTTTTAATGCTTATTTAATATGCAGATCATGAATCTCTCTTCTTACAACTAGTTGTTACGAGCCATATTGCATCAAGCCCTGCCTTGGACATTCCAAATTTACATAGAAATACAGCAGTGCCGACATTTGGCATATGAGAGCACAGAACAGGATAACAGATGTATCTGATTCATATTCTTTGTAACCAACAGATTGCAGCAATAGTCACTTTGCCTTTTGATGTTGTGAAAACAAGAAGACAAGTTGAGGTTGGGGAGCTAGAGATGTTCACCTGTAAGTGCCTGAATAAAATCCCATATATTAACACATGGACTTATCTGTACGGTTGTATCTGTTATATAATGATATTTTATCCAGCCATTTCTTGCATTTTTACTTTTAGATTCTCAGAAAAGATCCTCATCAACATGGAAGCTGATGAGGGCTATAGTGATTGAGAATGGCTTTGGGGGGCTGTTTGCTGGTGAGTGCATCCCACATAAACTCCATATCTATAAGCCAAATCTACTTACTATTTCAATGTATAAATATACTTTTATTAAATGCCCCCTGTTTATTTGACTTTGTAGAACACAGTGTCAGTTTCCTCTTTAAAGAGGCAGTTCACCTTTAACTTTTTTGTCTTATTCTTGATAACGTGGCATTTTTTATATTTTTTTAAATTATTTGCCATCCTACTAACATTTAATTTGAAGGTAACATTTAATTTCAGGTATGGGATCTATTATGCACAATCCTTGGGGCCTTTCAATACTGTGGAACCCCAATAGGAACATATCTAATAGGATTGTTTTGCCATCAGAATAGATTTCTGCTAGCTCAGTGAACATAAATTACAAGCTACTGTTGGCTTATTACAGATTAAAAGTGTTTTAATAAGAGACTATGACTTTCTTATACATTAATCCCTATTAAAATAAAGTGCCTGATTCCCTGTGACTGTACTGCTGGGCTTTGTCTCAGTTTTTCCAATAGGATTATGTAACAGAGGGCCAGGGAAAGCATATTTTTTAACTGCAACTAAAAAAAACCCCAAAACACTGTTTTCATGTAACTGCTTTCTTTTTCCATTGCAGGTCTTATACCCCGATTAATTAAGGTTGCACCCGCCTGCGCCATAATGATCAGCACCTATGAATTTGGAAAGTCGTTTTTTCGTAAGCTAAATAATGAACGTCAGCTGAAAAGCTTATGATTTAAGTTTGGGCAGTGGCTCAAGCATGTCCGCAGTGCCTGTAAATGGATTATGTGTTACTAAAATGCCTTCTGTGAATCTGAAAGGAACAGCCCAGGTTATAGATTTTCCTATAGCAGTAGTCCAGATACTAGCATGTTACATTCTGCCTTGTGTTCTCACACGTGATCCCTGAGAAGATTTTATTTTTAATGTTGACTCACTAAACTTTTTTAACGTTTTCTTATTTTTTTTTTTAATAAATCCTCCTTTCCCCCAGTCCAGTCAGTATTTGTTTATTCTTATAATATTAGGGGGGAATGGATGGGACAGTAGCCTCACAGATGCGGGTTCATAGTCTTATATGGGTGCTGTCTAGCACAGTACTAGAGTAATTGGTAATGGAAGAGAGCAGGCATTATATAAATTCCCTTTGCTTGCCTATAAATTAAGAACCATGTCATAGCTGCTCAAGCATCATCCTTTGGCTTTAGGTCCATCCCTTCATTAATTTGTGCCATAGAACTGTTGTTTCCTGTCAGATGTCAAACTTGTGGCAGCTCTTCTGCTGTTTCTACAGTTCACGTGTGTTAGCTGAGGATGTAAATAAACTGAATTTCTGAGGAATTTATAGCCTGGTGCATTATACATTTATAGAAAAGAGGCCTTTATTTTTATTTAAAGCCATAAAGTGGAGATATTTATGTGAATGTTCTAAAGAAAATGAAATGTAGAAATATTATCTGACGGGGGGGGGAGATAGAAAAGTAAATATGAAATTACAGGCTGCTTCTGCACTGTTGGAATTATCTTGACTGAACCTGATGCTAAATATTAAATCAATTCAGCAGGAACCATAGTGTAACATTCTTTTGAGGGTTTCATCCAGCTATCAAGCACTTAGATGTGTAATGTATATGAAGGTATCATGTATTCTGTACACCTAGTTTTTACTTCCCTTCGGAACTGTATTAAACTTGTTTATGTAAACCTCAGTGTCCTCATTGTTCCTCTTTTACAGTTGTTGAACTACAAGTCTCAGGACCGCAAGTGGAATGTCCATAGATTTAATGTAGGTGTGCATGTATATGTATTCTGACATTGCAAAGAAGATCCTGTAAGTGTGAATCATCTTTGCAACTTTGAATACATATACTGATGAACTGCATCCAGGTTCTGTTTGTCCTTCTACAAGTGAGTGTTGGCATTCAGTTCTATCAGTATATTTATATATGTGTATATCTTTAGACCGTGATCCCCAACCAGTGGCTGGGAAGCAACCTGTTGCTCACCAACCCCTTGGATGCTGCTCCCAGTGGATTCAAAGCAGCTGCTTATTTTTGACTTAGAGTAAAGTTTTGGTTGCATTAAAGCCAGATGTACTGCCAAAAGAGCTTCCTGTAGGCTGCCCGTCCACATAGGGACTACCATGATGTCACATTATCATGTATAGGAAATGCTAACATGACTAGAGGAAAATACATCTGGGTCCTGTAACTTGTGTGGGGGAGTGAGGCTAAGGACTGCAGAACCCCAACATTTCTTTGTCACTAATACAGTTTAAAGTGGGGGTGTATATTATAGTATCTGCCTCCTTCCCAGTATAACTAATTATTTAGCTGATGAGAGTACTAGTTCTGTGGTACAACAGCTGTGCTGTGCCTCGTATAAATAATTTTTTCATAATTGTGGCCATTAGGTAGAGTTATGCTTGGCACAGTTGTGTATGGTGGCTGCCTACAAGGTAATGTAGCTCCAGCGTCATTAGCACACCTATGCTTGATCCATCTAAGCAAACTTGCCTTCAAGCAACATTGCATCCAGCTGAACATGCAAGTGCAGGCAGCATATGGATGAAAGTAATTTGAATAAATGTCATAATTTCTTGCAATGACTGCATATATTTACACACAACCGCAGTACAACCTGAATGGCTGTGAATATTCTGATCATTTAGTGTTATTACGCATGTTTTAATAATGCTTTACAGTTGCTGCTGCTGCTTGTTTTCCCTT
The DNA here is from genome assembly GCF_000004195.4 of Xenopus tropicalis. NCBI lineage: Eukaryota > Metazoa > Chordata > Amphibia > Anura > Pipidae > Xenopus > Xenopus tropicalis. Next base: position 29,306,414 of record NC_030682.2, read on the forward strand.
AAAGTAGAAAGAAAGGTAAAAACTAAGTAAGCTTTATCAAAAAAGTCTATGTAAATACAGCCATAAGCACTCACAGAAATGCTGCACTGACTTCTCGGTCAAAAGATTTGTTGTGTCTGTAATTCATGTGCCAGAGACCCACAGCGTTCTCCCCTCTCCTGCTCCCCCCTCCCTCAAGAATGCTAAGAACTCACTCCCCCCCTTAGGAATGTGGATCTGAGCCAATCAGCAGGAAGCTGACTTATAGTCTTACAAACTGAGCATGTTCACTTGGTCTTGGTGCAGGAGTGAGGCATTATGGGAACTTTCTTTACAGAGCTCAGCGATTTTTCTTCCTGTTTGGCTTCTGATCATCTGAACAGGTGAAATATGGGGAGACCTAAGGAGGTGACACATACATTATGGGTCTCAAAAATATACTGTATATCTAAGCCTCTGGAACAATTTATTTATAAAGTAATTTTCTCCCAAAGTACTGCCTTCAGGTGCTGCAGCATAAGTGGACACAACTTCTAAAAACCAGTTTCCAGTTGACTCCATCAACTAGGTCCTATTTGAAGCCATTGTACCAGAGGACATTGTGAGTAAGGTGACCCTTGATTTATATCACAATTTCCGACATTTAAAAAGAGAGAGACTGACTTAGATCTACATGGTGTCTACCTGTCTGATTATTATCTCCAGAAACAGATCCCAAGAAATATGGGGAGACTTAAGGGCACTATTGAGACAACTGAAAGTATGCCTGCAGCTTGAGATTAACTCTTTACTAGCCTTTCCTTCTCCTTTAAGCACAAAGAATCTGCAAAACAACCAATTTGCCTTGCTCTTGGGCACCAAAAACACTAGGGATACATTAAACAGGGAAATCTTCATTTTGAATTTTTAATTAAACAAACAAGGCTGTTGGACAGATTGCAAAGGATACTTGGTTTTTACTCCAAATGGACAATCTTGCTGAGAGAGAGAGAGACCAGTGGTAAACTATATTGGGATCCTGCTGATCGGTAGAGCAAAGAGTTATTTCTCTAAGAAACATACAGGCAGGTTAATTGGCTCCTGATAAAACTGACCATGCAGTGTAATAGGGACCTTAGAATGTAAGCTCCACTTGGGCAGGGACTGATGTGTAATCTCTGTAAAGCACTGCAGAAAATATCCAAGCTATATAAGTAAAGAACAATAATTATCAGTTTAGGTGTTTGCATCTGACAGTTTTAAATGCAGTGAGAATTAAATCACAAGTATAAAGAAATGCAGTAACCCACAGCAACCAGTCAAATGTTTGCTTTCTTTATTAGAATTACTGTAGACCAATAAGCCTCCAGTATAGCAGAAGCGGATATGAGAGAGAGAAGCAACTCCAGCTGAAGTTGAGGGATATGTACATTTCTTGAGCTTATGAATAAATAAATAAGAAATACATTTCTTTAGATACACTGTTTTTCCATTTTTGCACTACTACAGAAGTGACGGAGCTCATTTATAACAGAGCTACAGTATAACGGTATTTCAGCTGTTGGACAGCTCCTCTGCCTTGTGCTTCCCTCTGCTGGAAGAACCCAAGGAAAGAAATCCGGTAGAGGAATATTTGAGACTTTGCTGCTAGGAAAATTAACAAGTTGTATTTTTATTATCAAATCAAGCGCCAACATAATCCGCAGCATGACTGGTATGAACAAAACTAAACAGAATGTTGCCTCTGTATAGAAACTGTGATTTACATTATCTTAAATGCTTCATCATTCAACATAATATTGCATGTATTATGTATTTTATTATTGTGGTATATTTTATTCACAAGATGGGAATTTTACTATGCACTCATTTGTAGATTATATTGTCAGGGCTGTATTTATACTGTATATAGGCACCATAGGGCCTGTGCCTAGGGCGGCAGCCTTGGGTGGCCGTATAATTAATAAAGTTATGAAAAAAGAAAAGCCATCCCCAGCCACAGCCACACCTACCATTGGAAATCTGGCGGTAGAGCAGGGGGGGTCCAGCGCATCTTCCCCCCTGGCTTGACGTCATTAGTACTCGTTTTTATTTGTTGATGTAGAACATACAAAAAAAACTATTTCTAGGCAACAAAGTTTCTATTTTATATGAAAGGGGTATTCACTAAAAGCGCTGTAACTTGGTCACGCCAGGCCCCCCTTCAGAAAAGTCTTTTGAGAGGGCCCGGTGCGACCATTCCTTCGCCCACCCCCCCTCCTGGCCCCGACAGCGATGTTATATTTAAGGTAGGACAGGGGCCAGGGAGGGGAGACTAAGGTACAGCAGACTCCGCGGTCTGGGCCCTCCTGCGACTGGGGGGTCTGCTGTATATATATATATATATATAGTTATTCCACAGTTCACTAGATTTCTATAATTTAGGAAAGGGAGTTTCTCTGTACCTTTTTTGGGGTTTTTATTGGTACTTCCAGCCACTTGCATATGTTTTACATGATCTCCAGTAACAGATATTACTCCTGTTTGGGCCAATAAAATAAAACCATCTAGGTGGTAAGCTATTGACCTGAAGGCCACCAGTGTAAATAACTTTCAAACAAAGGGTAGGATATAGCCATCCCATAGGCAGACATTTGTATGGTAGTTGGCTGGAAATTTGGCCCCGGTAAAGTTAAAGGTGCTTAGGTAAAGGCACAGCAGACTTAATGTAGATCAGATACCCACTGGCTTTTACAGTGTTTAGTGCATTTGCAAATGTTTGCTGACACTATTGATTGAAGGGCCCTTTGGCTATGCCAAGTGTCGAATTAGCACTACACCTGGTAGGTAGATAATAAGGTTGTCTATAGGGAATTCTTCAAAACAACTTGCCACTCTGCCCAGGCTAACATTCCTATTTAACTTGGCTGTCGGCTAATCAGGCATAAGGAATACTATTAACATTTGGGAATTTTGGCAACTGAATCACAAACTGGAACCATGAAACCAAACCTAAATATATTCTACAGTTTCCTTGTCTGGTTATTGTTTCAACCACTTCTGTAGGCCTAGGAGCTTTTGTTAGAGGGAAAGCAGCTTATCTGTCCTGCAGCTGCTTCCCCCGATGGATTTAAATTGCTGGGTGCCCCTCTTCTGCAGTAACAGCAAGCTTGCCTTTCTTTACAGCCATATCCTATTGGGCATCGCCCAGACATTCTTACTTTCCCGTCCCTTGTAGAGATGTATGATTATTGTGCTGGGGCTGAGCTACATTCTTTCCCATAACCAATACCATATATCAATATCCGTGTATGCATACCGGACTTGCAATCTGTGGATTCTGGCAAATGCCCTGTTATGATAGAAGACAACAAGGACCATTAGAGTGATGCATATTAGATACCCTGTGACCAGTGGGCTGATCATTAAACATTTATGAGCAGCAACTATTAAAGCAGCCCCATGGCCTCTGATTTAATTCTTGTATTTAATTCTTGTAACATGACAAAGAAATGTGTGATCCACAGGCAAATTTCAGCCCAAAAACACTCAACTGTGCACTTTTGGGCTAAAATCCTCCCATGAGCAGATGGCAGCCAATAGGCATAAATATGTGCCTGGATAATTGTACACCAGAGGGATCACTGGTTTCCCAGCTGGTCTCTGCTGCTTAGGCACTGACTCTGCTGCTTTAGCATTGCTGCCTTAAAGCACTGGTCCTGAGTTCAATTTCAGCTTTAACAATACAACTGTATATTCTGTTTGCCTGTGTGGGGTTTCCTTGCACTCACATACAGGCAGATGTGATTAACCTTAGATTGTAAGCTCCACTGGGGCAGTAACTGATATATAATTGCTGTGGAATGTTTTGGTGCTATATAGTAATCACTCTACTTCTGTCTACTGCAGTTTAACCTTAGCCTCTTCTATTCTCCCTCCATCAGGATTATGCCTCTCATTTTTCCTTTGCTAGTCAGGAAGGTTCCTTTGGTCCACTGAACACTTAGCCATGACACCTTTTCATATTGCTCTTCCAATGCCCCCACCCATTAACACTGACACGAGAACTATTTGTACTGTACACATACATTTACCAAAGTCACTCTGCTCTGACAAGACAGCTGCGGCAGAACATCTTGGAATCATGTGACATACTGTTCAAAAACCAAGTATTAAAAGTATGGTGATAAATTTGACAGGATTAGGGTTTGTGGAGATACCAAAAAACTATTTAAAGGCTTTTAAAATAGTAAGAATAATCCCAGCTTGAGGTGCCATATACTTTTTTAAACCAGTTCCTAGATCAAATGTAAGTATATGGGGTACATTTATGGGGCGTTCTGGATACTTGCTGTTGCAGACAGATACATTTGCGTACTGATATATCAATGTGCGTACTGATATATAACTGTGCGTACTGATATATAAATGATTAATGGAGTCCAGAAAATTGAATATATAAACGCTCAGCCTTACTGCTCGCACAGCACGATGCGTCAATCCCCAATAGCCCACCGCTTGGCTTTTTTGGAATATCACCAAGGTGCTCTCCTCTTTTCTTGTGATATAAATGATTAATGTGCGTACTGATATATAACTGTGCGTACTGATATATAAATGATTAATGTGCGTACTGATATATAAATGTGCGTACTGATACATGTGCTACACTATAAGATACGCAGCCTGCCTTTGTGCCTCTATACCGTACAGTTGTCATTATAAGAGCCGCTGGCTGCGCAACTATAACGCTACGGACACTGTACAACGGGTTATTATAGCGAGAGTTAGGAAGCCCCGCATGTAACCATTCCTATTCTCCCGAATAACCCAAGCAGCTCCCATTCAGCCGCTACGAGCCTTGCGGTCCCATTGCCGCCGTGCTGGGCAGGAGACTGAGATAAACTTCCGGTCTGGTCACATGAGAGGAGCTGCTGCTCTGAGAGGAAAATCCAGCTGCTGCATGAGCAGAAAGCAGTGCCGCTCCGGCCGCTCCGGGAGAGAGCATCACCTGCTGCTGGGGGAAGGCTTCTCAGGCTGCCCGCACCTCTGGTCCCAGTCTGTCACTGAAACAAGGAGCTGGCAGCTGGAGGGCAGACTATTGGCAGAACTGCAGGCACCCTAAATAATCCTCAGCCCAGCACTGTGATGCCGGTGCCTGCCATTCCCTGATCTCCTGCCATCTAGCTGGGCTTTGTGCTCCCTAGCAGCCTGCCTGGCTCATGTGCTGGGCTGCCTGGGACCTGGTGAGATCAGCCTATAGTCAGGCAGTGTCAGTGAGAGGCACTGGGGGAGGTGCAGCACTAGCTCATCATTACTAGGCTGCTGCTGCTGCTGAATGGCAGGGGGGCCACTTCCATAGGCAGGGCAATACCTCCACATACACAAAGAAGCACTGGGGGTGTCCAGGCTGGAGATGGCATCCCTGAGCCTGGGATTAAGTCTGTCTAGGAAGAAGAATGCCTTGAGGAATGCAGCAGTGGAGAGGAAGAATCTGCTCACAGTCTGCAGGTAATTTCCATTCACCTATATACATATTAGATATCTTGCAACCCTATAGCTGCCGTTAATCTACAACTCACCACAGTGGAATTCCTACTTGAAGTTGTAGTGCAACAACAGCTGGGGAAGTGCAGGTATGTAAATGAATACAACTGATAACAAGTGCAACTCCACACTAAGCTACACGGGCGACTTTGCAGTATCTGCACAGTCAGTTCTTACAAACCATAGCAAGAGGAACCAGTGCCACCTCTGAGCCATACCAGCTCCCAGTCATTTACAAACACAGCGACTTACCTTGAGTGAGTGGCGGATGGACTCGCTGCCACTGAAATATATTTAAATGATGGGAACATGCATATAATCTGTACTGGTACCATAAATGCTGTGATTTTATTGCACTAAGGAATACGCTGATAACTGTTGGTCTGATAATAATAACCTGTGTAGCTTTATTTCCTTTTTGCACCCCAGTACTGGTTACATATGTGTTACACAGAATCAGTGCAATAGAATTCCTAAGAGAGCTGGGGTAATGTGCTGGGTGTTTGTGTTACATGATCTGCCCACTGTGCCACATACAAGTTCCGGTGCAACCCTTACTCCCCGTGTGTAGTGTGAGACCTTCTTGGAGTGTTGGGAAACACGGTGTGCACTTGTGTTTCTGCCTGTGAGCGTTTGTGCAAGCGCAGGATGTGCTCTTTAAAGAAACCTAAGTATAACAAGTGTAAGGCAATATCTAAAGCAGACAACAAAGGAATCTCTTGTTAAACAACACCCCCCCCCCACTCAGGGAAAGAATACTTAGTTTTTAGATTGTAAGCTCTTTTGGGCAGGGCTCTCTTCACCTCTTGTATCGGTTACTGAATGCCTTATATGTTACTCTGTATGTCCATTGTATGAAACCCACTTATTGTACAGCGCTGCAGAATATGTAGGCGCTTTATAGATAAATAAATAAATGTTAATAATAATAATAGTTGCTGCTATACTTTAAAGGGGAACTCCAACCAAACACAATACAACTTGAGCTTTTTGAAAAGTAAACACAATTTCAAGCAACTTTGCAATATACATCAATTAAAAAATGCAGGTTTTTCCTGGGTTTTAATGTAGTAATATGGTTTGTAACAGTTTCCTAAGCCTGATCCCCTGTTCTCCTGCTGATCTGACTGACTATTTGAGACTCAAAAAACAAAATTGCAATAGTCAACTGTCCTCAGCCTGCCTTCAGCCTGCATCCTCCAAATCCCACAATTTCCTGCAGGCATGATTTCAATAAGGAAACGAACATCACAGTGCAATGGGTTCCTGCATGCTGTAAGCTGTGGATAAGTTGTAAGAAAATAAAAAATGTGGCATAGGACTTGTTCAGGTGTTGTTCATGGGAAGCCCAAAGGGGTGCCCAGGGATCCCGACATACACCCCTGGTAACATTTTTCTAGATGTTATTTTGAGAACAGTGAATTGCAAACTTTGTGGCCCCAGCATGTCAGCTTCCAATCAAAAGGTGTGCGCTCACAGGGCCCCCATACATAGCAGAAAACTTTTTTACTTTATTGGAACATTATTTGAAAACATGCTTGATGCTCTTCGTGTCTTGCACATTAACATATTTAACTCAATCCTTCCGGTTTTGAAGAGAAAACGCTGACCTATATAAAGCTACATCACAGAAAGCCTTTAAGCTCAAGTATAAGGGGACATTTTTAACCCCTTTGGCAGCCTAGACAGGATTTCCAGCACCCTTCCATTATTAGCAGGAGAGCTAAATTATGTCCTCCTCTATATCTTCTCCTGTGCAGACAAAATGTTTACCAACCATAACCTGTCGATATAAATTTTGAATATCTTCTAGCACATGCTCTCTATTTCTTGATTTTAAGATACGGGTGATACAACATACATGCTGCACCCCACAGTATACTACACGTGTGCGGTTCCAGTTCATAAAATGTCTAATACCATTTTTTACCAGTATGTCGGCTCCCAGAATTCTATACTAATCTGATATTGAAGGAAGCTTGGTGAAAAAGTGTAGTAATTCCTTTAGTTAGTGAGCACTGATGCTCCCCAGAACATTAGCACATCATAACAATAAGTGTTTTAATGCATGTACCATTTTCTTACTTGTAATGGCTGAATTAGATACAGTTTCCTTTTGTAAGGGCAGAATTTCATACAATAACAATCAGTTTGTTGTTTTAGGGTTATGCAAGTTACTATTCATTGGTCTGTCCAGCGTCTGAAAGGCACTTTTGTGATGAGGGCACTGAAGTTCTGCACAGCTGACTGACTGAAGTGCCACTGTGGTTCCACAACCCCTATTCCTGCACTCCCTGTTCCTCCATGTACTGTCCTACATAGGGAAATTTAAGGGATAATATACCCCCTAGCATTTAATATAGAAGTCTTGATCATGGAACTCTTTGGTGCCCTCTAATATCCTTATATAGAATAGTTAGGGTACATCATCAACAGGGCTGGACTATTGCTTAAGCTATAGCCTAAGGGTCCAGTGTGATCAAGGGTCCATCTTTCTTTTTTTTTTTTTTTTTTTAATTATTATTTCTCTTTCTGAATCTTTTAAGATTTGCACTGTGTCTGGTAGGGTGCCCCTGGGAGAAGAAGGCAGGCAAGGTGTGTACGTGTAGATCCAGGCACGCAGGCACCCAAGTTCGCCGATGGTGCACGCCAAACCCGACCCAGCATAGAGAGCACACATGAAAGCACACATACCTGGATCTACATGCATCAGGGGCATGCATGCCCCTTGCCTGGCGCCTTCTCCCAGGTGCACCCAACTGGACCCAGCACAAATAAAAATAAAAAGATTCAGAAAGAGAAAATAGAAATAATAAAGAAAAAAAAGCTAGATGGGGCTCTGGACCTAGACATGCAAGTGACACGTGCCTTGCCTGCTGTGTGTCTCCAGGTGGGAGTAGCCTAGAAGGGGGTGCCTGTGGAAAGTGTAGCCTAGGGGCTTCACATCTCATTAATCCGCCACTGATCATCAACACATTCACTTTACACACTGTGGGGGGGAAATCAGCAAAGTGAACCAAAGTAAAACTGAAGAAATATTTCTAAACTTCAATGAATTGGGAGTCCCAAATTATTAAGGGCAAATATGTCAGAACAACTTAACAGCATTAACTTAGGTGGCCATACCCATTCAGATTTAAGTCTTCAATTGTACATTTAAATGCAACAATTTGCAACTAACATATAGACTGAAATAGTAGGAGAAGGCATGAAATAATTTGTAGACACCAATTGTACAAAAGTACCTGCCTGGAAATGCATTGTAGGTCCCCCAAGGATATTGGCAGATACTCAATAAATGCATAGATTTTATTGTTATCTGACTAAAATTTTCCAACTTGGCTGATTGGCTAAATGACTGATCGCCATGGTACGAAAATTATCGGGACAATAATTCGGAGCCCACACGCAGTCCAAAAATTGGACAAAGTGGATTTTAGAGGTGGGTGTATGGCTAGCTTTATGCATTCCCTTGTTGTGAAAAGCATAAAAGAGTGAATGCAGTGGAACTGTCTCTTGGTTTTTGACTTGCATTAGTAACATTATGCTCCTGCTGGCAAAATGATCTTGCTCCAACTTTTTGATGTAAAACAAAAACTACTGTTTTGGCATAATGTGGCATTGTTCATCCAGTTGTGAAACTTTTCAACAAACATTTTTTTCTAATTAATTTTTATATCTTATTTGGCCAATTCACTACTGTACGAATCCGAATCACGAAATCCGATCATTTCCGATGATTGCAAATGTCACGAAAATTCTTTTTGTTTGAATACGAAAGTTTCATACTTACGATCCTTAAGATACTTCCGATCCAAAATTTTTGTATTGAAATGAACATTTGCGATTGGTGATCTGATATTCATGATATTTTCGTATCCCAACAATCGTAAACGCCACCGAAACCCTTTCTGACTTTGACGCTTCAATGCATGACGTGGGAAGCTTTCCAAACGACTCAGTGGCACTCTGCAGCTCCAACCTGGCCAAAAGAAAGTCACGATACTGAAGCTTGAATGAATTCGGAACCTTTGTACTTGTTGCGTCAAATACGATTTTGTCGCACAAATTATTGTGCAAAGTACAAAAAAGTCATGCAAATTTACGAAAATATTGTAGAAAATACGCACAGTTAAGATTTTTTTGTAATCGTACCCAATCGTACTTAGATAAATGGGCCCCTATATGTCTTTTATGAATTCCTCACAGATTTCCAATCCGCCAACTACTTGAATGATAAAAAGATCAGGAAGTGAAGAGCTCTCCACTTTCTTTTGGCTGCCACAGGAAATATTCCATCATGGCAGTCAGTCCTCGATCCACTATGATCACAGGATTATTAGTCTAAATAGGACTTCCCTGCTGGCCATACATTACCATGTGGTCGGACAGTCAAAATCATTGCCAATCAAATCTCAGCATGTATGGCCAGTATTGACCAAAGTGTTGGTTCAGAAGTACAGATATAGAATCTTTTATAACAGTTATGTAGAGGACTCTGACAGCAGGCAATGCTATTTCCTATAGGCTGTTTCAGCAAACAATTTCTCACTAATTAGCTTTTCGCTTTGTATTAATAAGGCAGTGCTTTGTAACTTACCCTGCATGGGTCCAAATTGGTGTCAAAACAATTGGAATTGGCTTTTTAATGATTGCAGCTTCTTTTTTAGTAGATGAAAAGACATGCTGTTCCACTTTACAAAAAGACCCCAGGTCCCTAGCATTTAGAATAATAGATCCCCATAGATACCAGTATCTTTATGACACTGACGGAGCTTTAGTTGCATCTTGCAGTTTGATAGCAGATGTAAAGTCTATGGAATTCATATAAGACATTATTAAAAGTTGGGTCAGTGCCTCAATGCAAATATATCCCAGTAGTGTCCAGATGTTGTTGCCTTTGGCTGTAAGGATGATGGGAGCTGCGAAGCCTTGGATTGCTAGCAGCACAAATCTCAAAATGATTGATCCAAGCAGCCAGCTATAATGTGAAAACAAGCACCATGGAAATAATATCTCTTCTATAGAGAACCTAGTGAGCATATATTCAGCTATAGGCACCTGCTGAGATATGCCTTTATCTGGAGTCCAATTGCCCCAGCTCTTTAGGATAAGTATTATTGTAGGAGGGGATACATATTACTCTAGGCGGTGTGCCTTCTGTTTCTCCCCAAATAATAGCAGCAAACTTGCATATTGCGAGCAATCAGTGGAATTGTGTATGAGAAGAGTTGCAGTGCCAGGCAGACTGAACAGCCCATATACTGTGCTTTCTTCTTTTTTTTGTATTTAAAGTTGTTTCACTAATTTTAAAGGAACAGTAACACCAAAAAATGAAAGTGTATAAAAATAATTAATATATTATGTACTATTGCCCTGCACTGGTAAAAGTTGTGTGTTTGCTTCATAAACACTACTACAGTTTATATAAATTCCCTGCTGTGTAGCCATGGGGGCAGCCATTTAAATTGAAAAAAGGAGAAAAGGCACAGGTTACTAAGCAGATAACAGATAAGTAGCATAGATTCCCATTGTATTGTACACAGTTATCTGTTATCTTCTTATATAACCTGTGCCTTTTCTCCTTTTTTCAATTTAAATGGCTGCCCCCATGGCTACACAACAGCTATTTCTATTAACTACAGTAGTCTTTCTGAAGCAAACACACAGCTTTTACCAGTGCAGGGCAACAGTACATTATATTTTAATTATTTTAAAACATTTTTATTTTTTAGTGTTACTGTTCCTTTAAAGGCCACTTCAACCCAAAAACTGTTTCTCGCATAATGAAAAAAAAAATTTAATTCTAGGCAAGTTTCCAACGTATATTTATCATAAATTTTCTGCAGTTTTTAAAATAAATTGCAGAAGTATTTTCAATAAAAAGCAGTATTTGTCTGGCTGTTTTTATTACCTGCATTTCTGTTTCTGACTTCCCAAACAATGTAGTAGGAGCCTGCCGATAACACAAATGCTACAAGAGTCAAACCCAGAGAACAGAAACATATAAACAAACACTGGCTTCCATAGCAATTACATTTACCAATGCCTGTAAAACCATTAAATGCAAATTGGAAAGTTGCTTAGAATAATTATTTATTACATCATTTTATCCTTGAAAATTTCAGCCTCATTTAAGTGTATTACATTTTAAATAATATTTAATTTTCAGTTATGTAATGATGGAAAGTCTACCCTAAACAGGCTCAGTTAGCCTTGTGCAGAGCTGCCCATGGGGATGCTGGGAATTGCAGTTCTAGAGAGCCTGTGCTTGCCTACAATATGTTTTTCCTGCCTGCTTTACCTTGATTTATACCACCCTTTTTTCTGTTTATTAAAGGGAAAGCTACTCACATTTGGAATACATATTAATAGAGTTTCAAAAATCTATACATGTACCAACCTTCTATTCTAGGTCTCTTGTAATACACTAGATCATAATTCTGCAAAATCCAGTAGAAAAGGAGACTGTTCTGCTTATAGGAAAATGTAATAAGTTGTGAAAATTGCTAGTAGTGCCACAGTGAGAAGAAAAGTACCCCCTCCTAAATGCTAAACAGACTGGAAATATTTTCCTCATCACCGTTACTGATTTGTGTGGTCCCCTTGAGAAGGAAAAGATTGCTAAACTACTTGGGCTGACCTGATCTGCTCGTCTTGCACTCTAAGGAGTCATAGACTGAAAGGCTAATGCCACACAGGACTGACTGTCAGCCTGCGGATAAACACAGACTGAGAATCCGCTGCTACGCTGGCATCATCTTTTCCCTGTTCCTGCACCTGGAGCCATTGCATCAGCCAATAAACTACAGGTATTGGACCCCTTATCCGGAAACCTATTATCCATACAGTTCCAAATTATGGAAAGGCCATCTCCCATAGACTCCATTTTAATCAAATAATTCACATTTTTAAAAATGGTTTTCTTTTTCCCTGTAATAATAATAAGTGCCTTGTTCTTAATCCCAACTAAGATATAATTAATCCTTATTGGAAAGCACTCCTGTTGGATTTAATTACTGTTTATACAATTTTTTTAGTAGACTTAGGTAGGAGATTTTTCCGAATTATGGAAAGACCTCTTATCCGGAATACCCCAGGTCCCAAGCATTCTGGATACCGGGTCCTATACCTGTACTGGCTAGGGAGCTGGCACACTACTCTATTGGCCATCAAAGCCTGTCACTGCCAACATGAATGAGGCTACTGTTCAAGTCTGGGTCTAAATCTATAACTAAGCCTGTGTCATTTTGTCTTTTTATTTTAAGAACTGAAGATTTATTGAGCATCCAAATAAGAATAATAGGTGCTTCTTTGTACACTATTGAGACTGATAGTGCCTGTGCAGCTTTGAACGATTCATGCTATAGGAACAAAGGAATTTGACTGCCTAATTGGCACATTCAATTAAAAAATGTTTCCGGATTAATAGAGCCCAGAATCCTGATAGCAATGCAAGTATATATAGTGAACAGGTAGAGCACCATAACGTTCCTTTAGAGGGACTTAGCCCACTCAGTGGGCCTACACTAACCAAACTAAAAGGATGAAAACCAGATGTAATATGAAATGAAATATAGCATCATAGAGAGAGTAATTATGCTCCTGTGGCCTCTGTTGTGGAAAGCAGGGGTTCTTCCAAGCAATGAGCCTTTGTGCAGGGAACACATAAGCCTTGCCAATGGAAATGTGTGCCATCTTTGCATCTAATTTTGTTACTATTGGCTGCTGTTGCATGTAGTACCTTATGTATCTTCACTCTGTCCAAGTCACTTAAACACACAGCTAATTATTGGCTTAGTTTTTGCCAGAAAGATTTATTCACTTAGTTATAATCGGCTTTTATAGAACACTTTTGTGTGTCCAGATCCCACGCAGCTGAATGAAAGAGAATGCAGAACTGGAGCCCAGGGGAACTTATGACTGGTCATTCTATTTAGGTGACTCATTTAATGAACAAAATACTGTATGTGTAATAGTGCAGTGCATTTCTTGGGTCTCTAATGTCATTGCTTGAGTGCTAATTAGCAACTAAAGGTAGCGTATTAACAGATGTGTTTTATTATGAAACGGGACCCTTCAGGGGGAACTACCTCAAAAATGAAAATTTAATACAAGCTTAATCTACTGGAAATAAGAAACTTTCCAAATTTAATTAATTAAAAATTCTATAATAATAAAGTTACTCTTCACTAACTCCCTTTCGGCAATCTGTCTCTCTTCATTCTCTCTTCATGTTGGAGTTGGGTGTCAGATTTTTACTGACAGTTAGGTATAATGCATCTTTTTTTGTTGGGGGGGAGCAGGGACTTCCTTTCCTAGCAGATATATCAGATGTAATTCAAATACCTGACTCCAGTACAAACAAAATATAACATAATATCTGACTCCAGCATAAATCCTGCATGTAGAGAGACTTTTTTTTGTTGTTGGTTATTTTGAAAGTGTTAGCTCTAATACATCATATAGGCAAAGGCAGCTAGCTGTTATTTCCAAACAGTACAGAATTCTTTACTGATTACAGTTAAAAAGCTCCTTATTTCAGTGAGATGAAGCTTATATAAAATTGAAGTATTTTCCTTTAAGGATTTTCCACTTATAGTATCAAATGCACTTTTTTATGTGTGTTATTAAATAATCGAACTGCAGGTTATGGGTGCATTAGGGGTTGGTATGTGTAAATTTCTGTATTGTCTATATCAGTGCTGTCCAACTTCTGTGGTACAGTTTTGACCACTCCCCTTTTTTTAAACTGCACCCACTTCAAACCACACCCATGTTATCACAAGAGCTTTTACATTAATGGTGGTAGCGAAGCAAAAACCCAAATGGTTGGTGCTCACTGCAGGGATTTCACCCTTCATTCATATGTGAAAGAAGTTTTCTATGTCATATTAAGACATAGCCTTAAATCCATATGCCTCCCCTGTGGATAGCACAGCAACCCTAAACACATAATTACTCACCTTGGGACCATATAATGACTATTTACAACTACTAACAAACTCCTAGAACAAATCCCTGCTGAATAAGGTACATAGGCAGCATAGGGCAGAGTATGGCACACACAGGCAAGGTAGTGCAGGCAGAGTATGGCACACACAGGTAGCATAAGGCAGGCAGAGTATGGCACACACAGGCAGCATATGGCAGGCAGAGTATGGCACACGCAGGCAGCATAGGGCAGGCAGAGTATGGCACACGCAGGCAGCATAGGGCAGGCAGAGTATGGCACACATATGCAGCATAGGGCAGGTAGTACACACAGTGGCACAATGCTGGCACTGCTCCTACAGTCTGTCTAAAGTGTGAACAATGTGGGCGCTTACAGTCGGAGTTTGAGTTGTAAACAATATAGGGGTGAACAAAGGTTTTTTTGACTAAAAGTTGTAAACCATACAGGGGCTTAAAGGTGTGAACAATACAGGGAATTAAAGCATCAATCTAGATATGAACAATGCAGGGGGAAAGATAATCTCAGCACTGATACCATTTGTATGTATGTATGTATAACTTTATTTATAAAGCACCACGAGAGTACGCAGCGCTGTACAATCTTACAAAATACAAAATTACTCACAGGGAGGACAAGTGTTATAATAAATACAATAAATATATATATATATATATATATATATATATATATATATAAATGCACAGGGAATAAGTGCCATGTGGTATGAGACACAGTAGATCCATTTAAAGTTTACTCAAAGGTAAGCAGTCACAGCAGCCAGACAGGTGGGGGGGCCAAAGCGGCGGGGAGTGTGGCCCACGGGCCGCCAGTTTGACAGCACTGGTCTAGATAGTGGGGATGGGCAAATTTCAGATTCAAGTGTTTGGTAAAACCAAATTCAAACTCTAAAAGTTACGGTATGTGATTTTAGAGCATGCAATTACAAGAATTGTCAGGTTATTTTAGCACATAGATTATTTTACCCTGTATACCAGGGTCAGTTCTAGTAAACCATAGCAGCCAAACATCAGGAAGGTACTAAATGTAACATCATTTTGAGGTCTATTGTCTGTCATCTGTTTGGTTGCCATGTGACTGCGTCCACCTACTCTGCCAATGCCTACCAAGGCAACCGTCTTCTCTGGTCCTGAGTCTGTTCTTACAGTAGTTATGGCTGCCACTGTCTAGAGCAGTGATCCCCAGTGGCTCGTGAGCAACATGTTGCTCACCAAACCCTTGGATGTTGCCCCCCAGTTTTAAGCATAGTCCCTGATGTAAATGTACATGTGCTTTTTTTAGTTGACCGAATAAAGACTGTTTTTGATTTTTACTTTGTGGTGCTCCGCTATATATATCTTTTTTTACATGTTGCCCCCAGTGGTGCTTATTTTTGAATTCCTGACTTGGGGTAAGTTTTGGTTACATATAAACCTGGTGATGCCAAACAGAGCCTTCTGCAGGCTTCCAGTTCACATAGGGCATACCAAATAGCCAATCATAGTTTTTATTTGGCACTCCTGGAACTTTTTTCATGCTTGTGTTGCTCCCTAATACTTTTTCATTTGAATTTGTCTCACATTATAAAAGGTTGGGGTAGAAGGTTAGAAAAATATTGTTACAGAACAAGGAAAGGGTTTATCACTGGTGGATGCCAATTTGTTAGGCAAGCTTGGAGTACAAGTTTGGATTTTACAATACTGTGCATGGACTGTGCCCAGGGCAGTTGCAAGGGAGTCGGCCTGGGGTCTGAGGTCAGTAATTATAACCACTGGGGGTGCCTAATGAATTAGCAGCTCCCAGTGATTAGCCATTTACTTTTAGGTGCACAGGACAGACTGGGCAGAAATGTTGACTGTTCCACCTTAAGTAAAGACGAGGGGAAAATAATAATAATAATAATAATAATAATGTCACAGTTAGATATCTTGTCTGTTTTCCCTGTTAACACCAATAAAAAGTAGAAATGACTGCCAGTCTCTATTTCCCAGTAATTTGTGTTGTGTTTTCTTTATGGGGGGGGCAGTCAAAGGTACAAAAATGTGTTTCTACATAATTATAGCTGATTTCTTATATTTAAGTTTAAACAATGTGATTGTATGAACACTGCCCAAATTCTCTGTGAGACTGATCTACATTTCAAAGGAAAAGAACACTGCCTACAATTCCATTGT
The DNA here is from genome assembly GCF_000004195.4 of Xenopus tropicalis. Taxonomy (NCBI): domain Eukaryota; kingdom Metazoa; phylum Chordata; class Amphibia; order Anura; family Pipidae; genus Xenopus; species Xenopus tropicalis. The sequence goes on from NC_030682.2 coordinate 29,323,025, forward strand.
TAATCCACGACTGACAAGTACATTACTTCTCACTCTTGGAACCAAGGTTTCCTCACAGAACCCAGAAAACAGAAAAGGTTTGTACGGAGCAAACAACCACTGCTGTTTAAAAATCTTTCACTTTATTGCAGTCTCTTTAAAAACATGTTGTACACAAAACAAACGAAACCACACGCTTGACGCGTTTCGTGGTATCCCACCACTTTCTCAAAAGCTAGATATAGCTATAGAGAAAGTGGTGGGATACCACGAAACGCGTCAAGCGTGTGGTTTCGTTTGTTTTGTGTACAACATGTTTTTAAAGAGACTGCAATAAAGTGAAAGATTTTTAAACAGCAGTGGTTGTTTGCTCCGTACAAACCTTTTCTGTTGCTTGGAAATTTGGCTGTCTGGGTTCCGGCATGGACGTTGAGCACACACTGACTGTCCGGTAAGTGCTCCCGTGAAATTTGATATTCCTCACAGAACCCAGAGACTTGTAAGGTGAAACGTAATTGCATTAGTCAGAAAGTAAAAATAATTAAAGTTATAAAAAATATAAATAATAGGGCTGATTCACTAAAGTGCGTTTTAATGTGCGCTATTTATAGCGTGCATTAAAAATGTTATCGTGTCTAAATTTTCGCGACTTTTCGCACGATTCACTATAAGCATACTTGTGCTAATTTACGCGCGATATTGCATGCGTTATTTAACTTGCGAAGACTATTTTCGTGCGGTATTTGACGGTACATGCGCTAAATAACGCCCGCGTATAGTTGCTGCATATAAATAGTAGCATATACAGTAAATAGTGCATATAAATTGTCGCCGCATATAAATAGTGTATATAAATAGTAGCCACATATAAATAGTAGCATATAAATGGAAGAATATAAATAGTAGATGCTTATAAATAGTAGCCGCTAGTGATGAGCAAATGTGTTCTGGTTATCTTTGGTGAAAAATTTGCAAATCTTTCAAAAGATCCATGAAACGGCAAAAATGTTGCCCGCGACTATTATCTTTTGCCGCCTGTGTCAATTTTTGGACGTGCGGTGAACTTTTGCGTGGCGAATTTTTTCATGCGTTTTGCCATTGGCAGATTGTTTTGCGAAACGCATGAAAAAATTCGCCGTGGAAAGATTTGCCGCACGTCCAAAAATTCACGGCGAATCCATGCCTGGCGAAACATTTCATCCCTTGTAGCCGCATATAAATAGTCGTGCGAATAAACGCACACCATGTTAGCCATACACGCCAATACTTGCGGTAAATTACTGTTTTAAAAATGACCATTTCGCTGCAAACTGGCGGCTGCGTCACTCTAGGGGAAACACATACTTGAATAAATAACACCGCAAAGTCCATATTTTATTGCAAAAACTCATTTACTGTACTTTTCTATAATTATCGCCTGCCTGTAGTAGGTGTTAATTTTTGCATAGCCTAATGCGATATTTAGCGCTCCTTACTGTTTGTGGATCATGCGTTAGTATTCTTTTCTGTGCGCTAATTAACGCATGCGTTAAAACTACCACATGCGGTCGCGCGAAAATTAACGCATGCGATATGCGACTTAACGCGCGCGATAATACTGTAGTGAATCGCGCGCTAATTATCGCGTCTATTTTAACGCAAAAAATTATCGCACTTTAGTGAATCAGCCCTAATATCTCTTAATAAAGTTTTTTGATGCCTTGTAATTATCTCACAGCTGTTATTACTGGTACAAATGATAAGCTAAAATGATTAGTTGAATGGTTTCTGTTCTGGTCAGGAACACCAAACATTGAAAGTTCTTCATATACAATTTAAACATATATCGTACTTGTTTCATGTACTAATGGAGTGTAAACTGCTGTGTCAGACTGCAATGTAGCCTTGGCTAGGTCTGGCCTGTAGCCAACAGGAGCCTTTACTGTTACTGTACTGTAACATTTAAACAGAACCAACTGCAAAATGTAAACTAAATATTTTTACCTTCCAGCTTATATGTAAAGGTTTCCTTGTCACAAAGTGCAAAGATAAAAGGGGCTGAATGTGCAGTGTGCATATACTGTACCCTATGGCTCATTTATCAACACTGGGCAAATTCGCCCCGAGCAGTAGCCCATAGCAACTAATCAGTGATTTGCTTTTTTTAGCCAGCTGCAGGTGAAACAGTGAGTGCAACAATTTGATTGGTTGCCATGGGTTACTGCTCATGGACAATTTTGCCCAGTGTTGATAAATTAGCCCCAATAGTGTTCCACAGTTTCCCTGTTGATGCAAATGAATTAGGACTAAAAAAGTGAAAAGGTGACCAAATATTATAAATGTGTATTATTTTATGAAATGTTTAACCTATCCCTTTACCTTCAATATTTGAACAGTTGGGTAGGCTGTAAATTTATTTTTTCAAATTGTGCTCATTGGGCAGTGCCAGAAGCCATAGCATTTACTGGTGTCAGAGGACATTGTTACTCTTTTACCCACTCACATAAAGAGACTCCCTACTTATAGAAAAGCATCTAAGTAATAATTTACCGTAGAAAAGTTTCTTAGAATCTTAGAATGGGAGGGGAGGCTAAACAATTGGCACAAGTTGTGATTTTGTTGCTCATAATTCACCTTGCACCTCCCCTTCTACATGCCTAACCCTCAAATGCTTCTTAAATGCACAACACCCATGACAAACCATTCCAGTAAAAACAAAAGAAGATGGCGGAGCAAAGCGATACCTTGTATCAGTGAGCTCTGGATTTTCAATCTGGCACAATGGCCACATTTTGCTCCCATTTACACTACAGTGCTTGTGGCTACTAACAAGTAACATTTTCTTCACTTTTAAATTGTTCTTCTTATAAATCAAAGATTGCTGCTTAAAGGACATGTAAAGCCTACATTTGCCTACAATGTATATCAGTTGGACACATCACCCCCACCCAAATGGCATCATTTATACTGCAAATATCCCCTCTGCTTGCCAGCACCATCACATTTTCCTAAAGCAAATAGCAGCTTTCACCCGATGGCCATTTTTCTTCTGATACATAATCAGATACATTTAAATTTGCAAACAGCATACACACACAAAGACAGCTAGAACTGAGTTTCTGTGGGAACCAGCAATGCCATCTCTTTACTGGCTTCTAGACTGGGGGGCGTGTTTAGTAATCTGAGCTTGGGACAACTGAGCATGCCCACAAGCCAGAAGTCAAAGCAAATTCCTGAGGGAGGGGGCTGAGTGGGTTACAGGAGGAGAAGGAAATCTAAGTGATTAAGGAGATGTTGCAGCCTTACTATTAACCTCTGGAGAACCAGTGTGGCAGGTATTGAAAGATTTCAAAGAGGCTGTTTACTGATTACATTTTTGTGTGTGGGGTTTACATGTCCTTTAAGGCAGTCTGAGTTGTTTCATTTCACCATTTTTTAATAGTATGTTATTTTTGTGGCCAGGAGAAAGATGTTGTCTAATAGGATGAACTTCCTGTAGAGCAAGTGTCCTAAACTCTGACCAACTGCTCCAGCAACCTGAGGCATCGGGGTCACATCTGTTCTTGTTTTTACTGAAGGCTGGAAAGCTGTGCAGCAGCTCTGTTAGAATGAGCTTGCATTGGGAGCTCCATATCCTACAACCACAAGGCTTGTGATTCATTTATTTGCCAGTCTGGGACGGCTGCTGTGATACACAATAAAGATATGTCACATAGAATATTAATAACGAACTCTTGCTTCTTCATGTTGTCGCATGTGAGTCATATTGTATCTCCTCTTCTGCCAAAAAAAGATTCCATGGAATGTGACAGCCAGATCTTACTTATATTACCTTTTTAATTATCCCCTTATATTTACATTTTCCACATCTAATAAAGCATTTGGGTGCTACAATATATACTGACTCCCTTTGCATAAATTTCCTTCATATTAAAAGTGTTTATGAAAAACAGAATAAATTCTTTTTATTCATTGCATTGTTTGTCCCCCACAATCGGTAGGCCCCTTACCCCATTTCCACACAGTAAACCAAAAAATGGGCCATGAAATCAAGGACTAACTCCTTAATGACGTCACTCATACGGGTGCATGTGACATCTGCTATGTGTGACGTCACTTCCACTGGTAGTGAAGTCACAAGCGCCAGTGATCCCCTTGGGAACCCTCATCCCCCCAGCTCCGCCACTGGATTTGCCCAGGTAGCATCTGGCAGCTAGGAAGGGTTTTTATTTAATCGATGATATAGGCACTTGGGGGCCACCCCCCTTAATGCTAGCGCCCTTGGCACAGGCCCTTGGGTGCCTATACAGGTATGGGATCCTTTATGCAGAAAGTTCTGAATTAAGGAAAGGCCATCTCCCATAGATTGCATTATAAGCAAATAATTATAATTTTTAAAAATGATTTCCTTTTTCCCTGTAATAAAACAGTACCTTGTACTTGATCCCAACTAAGATATAATTAATCCTTATTGGAGGCAATACAAGCCTATTGGGTTTATTCAATATTTTTACCAGACTTAAGGTATGGAGATCCAAATTACGGAAAGATACCTGTATATACGCATTGCCCTGACCATGACCACTAACCAGGACTTGGGAGTGGTGCCTAAGGGTGATGAAACATGGTACATTTTGTCACCTTCTGCCTAATCTCCTCTGGCACGGATGACAAAATATTGAAATACCTTTCCATTGGTGTCAGTATGTATTGCCTCCAGTAAAATATCTGAATAACATAACTGCATGAAAATGAAAGAGAAAGCCTTTTCCTGGGTTTTCTGGAGGATATAAGATTAAAATGCTTTACAGTTTACACCGCTAAAAAAAGGTATTTTCTGATGTTTTGTAACCTGCACTGGAGGAAATTGAGCGAGGACGACACAAAACATACTGTGTGCCATTACCCTAAAAATGACACCTTATATATCTTTGTTTGTATGATCTACATTTTACTTATGGCATGTTGTCAATATTAAAGCTACCTTTTGCTAAAGAATCTGATATGATGTATCCATATATTTTTGTTGCTAAGAAAACAAATTGTATTTTTGTGAGAGAATGAAAGCTGCTATTGCCTCACGCAGTCATATTAAAGTCACATACTCTGACTCAGCAAGGCTTTCATTGCCTCGTCAGCTCCTTGTGATCTTGGAATTTTCCTTCTCTGTGGCTCCAACCACAGATGCACACACAGGGTTCTGGCCCATAAGAATTCAGAGTGTACATAACACAACTAGTGAACAGGCTGCTTTGCAAGCCTACGCAACCTACATTCTGCCTCTGACCTTTGCCTCTGTTCTCCTCTCATCACCTCTTATTTATACACGGTATAAATAAAGGATGATGATACTCTGGGTCAATGATATGATATGGTATGGTTAAATAAAGCATTAAAACTGTGAATCATAGAATACGTATAGGTATTGGATACGTTATCCGGAATCCTGTTATCCAGAAAGCTCAGAATTACAGAAAGACCATCGCCCATAGACCCCAATTTAATCAAATAATTCACATTTTTAAAAATGATTTCCTTTCTCTGTAATAATAAACCAGTACCTTGTACTTGATCCCATATAATGAATTATTCTCGGAGGCAAAACAATGTTGTTTAATGTGTACATTATTTTTAAGTAGACTTAAGGTAAGGAGATCCAAATTACAGAAAGTTTCTTTATCTGGAAAAAAGTCCTGAGCATTCTGGTTAACAGGTCCTATACCTATATAATTTACCACCTGGTAAAAAGTTGCTTCTATAAAATAAATGCATTGTTCCAGTCTACAGTATAAACCCTGCTTGGCCCCTGAGCTGGTGCAGAGACAAACACAAACCTATCAGAATTCATTCCCCTTCTGTTTTTGCCATGGTTAAGTATAGGCAGGTTAGTGTGAATTCTCATGGGAAGAGCTGTCTGAGCTCTAATCTTGGTTTGTTTCTGATGTTTGTATATCTTGTATTTTCCATGGCTTGGGACAAATCAGACTTTCAGCTCTATACTCATTCCACAGGTCTAAGTGCTGGAGCTTTGCATCCCTCAAGACCCATCCACTGCTCACCCCTCCAGGGAATAGCACAGACCGTAATTTAGTCACAGGAAAGCATGGATCTTTGTCCTTCACAAAGAGTGTGTTATAGTAGCCAGTGGTAACCAGGTTAGGACAGGAGCTGGTTGAAATGTTACAGTAGAGAGTCAAAACAAGAAGTGTGTGTTTGGGGAACTGCAGTGTGTATGGAGGGGGTTAGCGAGAGCTGAAATGTGAGCAGGTTGTGATCAGAAAGGGGGAATGGGGAGTTAGTAAAGTTAGAATTTGGATATATAAGATCAAGTGAGTTGCCTTTGAAGTTAGTGAATCTGAGCGCAGAGATAAGCCAAAGAGGAATGTTAGTAAAAGGAGTTTACAGACAGCAGGGCTTTAGGATTGCTAAGGTTATGTTAAAATCTCCTGGAATAACTTACGGAGCATTAGAGGGAAGGTATTAAGAAAGCCAAGCAGCAAGGTTGTGAGGTAGGTACAGAACGTCAATATATGACAGCGATGTGGAATGATACAGGAGAAAAGAGTCTAGTATATTGAACCTCAAATGAGGAAGATGATAGAGAAGGTTATGTTGGACTGGAGGCCCATCATACTCCATCATCATATATTGCTACGGCCCCCTGCCCACTTATGGGATATATTGAATTCTGAAATATGTGGCATAACTGTTTATTATAATTAGGCTCCCAACATGTAGCACAGAGGATAGTCATCCCACTAAATGGAAGAAGTTGGACAGCACAATGGTGGACTCTTTTGTTAATACCGATATTAAATGCATAAATATTTAAATTTCCCATGATTTGTAATAAGGAAAGTTTTACTTATAGGGATTGCTTGAAGCCCTACAAGATTACAGTTGTTTATTTTTACCATATGCTAGGGGTAAAAATTGTGTTGCTCCAGAGTTGAAAGGTCTGCTCCCTTCCTTCTATATACTGTATGTGGAATACATGGAAGAGCACAGGTGTTCCTGTTGTGCTGCCCCAGCAATATGTATAATTAAATATTGTACAGGTATAGGACCCATTATCCAGAATACTCGGGACCAAGGGTATTCCGGATAGGGGGTCTTTCTGTAATTTAGATCTCTATACCTAAAGTCTACAAAAAAATCAATAAAACATTAATTAAACCCAATAGGATTGTTTTACATCCAATAAGGATTATTTATATCTTAGTTTGGATCAATTGCAAGGTACTGTTTTATTACTAAAGAGAGTAAAATGGAGTCTATGGGAGGAGGGCTTTCTGTAATTTGGAGCTTTCTGGATAACGGGTTTCCGGATAAGGGATCCCATACCTGTATTGCTCGTCACCTTCATGTATAATATGTATTGTGAGCTATTGACCAAGCCATATGTGCACATACTAAGGTCTCAAAACTAATTTTTAATTATTTCATATTGGTTATTTCACCGATGCAATTTAGTTCCTACCTTGGTAAATAGGCCACATATGTTTTTAGCTGTAGATCAGAATGAAGCATGCCTTCAGTGGCAGTGGGGAGACTTCTCTCAGTCTTTTATACACCGCCTTCCAAGAAAACTGTGACTTTTATGTTTTAGACTATGTGGCACAGCACAAAAGGGAATACAGAATAGAATATTCTGTCTTTTTATCTGATATACACAGCATGCTGTAGCTCTGGAATATGAGTATTTGAGTGTATGACCTAGTAAACAGGCTAGCCTGATTATATTTGTGTGTGTCATCAACTTACACAAATGTTTACACTGTTGTGCCTAATAATTTGTGTGTCACATTTCTGGTTAACAACCATTATTAGAGAGCAGAAGGGCTTATTAACAAACATAGGTTCTAACTTGCATTAGACTGTTCAAAAAAATCTGAATGAAATCTGATCAGTTGTTGGCTCCGCCCACTTTTTCTAACCTTGGCCCCACAGTTTTTAGTAAAAACCATTATGCTAAGTTTGGGGACCCTAGTTTTAATAGTGTTTGAATGGCAGCAACTTAAATTTCCCCAGTGACTAACTCTGCAAAGTTTAGGGACCTTGAGATTAATAGTTAAAGAACGGCAGCAGTTTAAATTTAAACCAATAAAAGTCAATAGGTGAATTGTGATTGGTGGGTGTGCCCACTTTTTCTAACCTTGAGTCGAAGTCACCCAGTGACAAACAGTGGGCACCCTGGCATAAATAGTATGAGAATGACAGCATTTTAAATTTAAACCAATAAAATTCAATGGATGGAATCTGATTGGCTCTTAGTGGCCCAACCCACTTTTCCTATTTTTGAACTGCAGTCCCGCAGTGACTAACTTTGCAAAGTTTGGGGACTCAGGCATAAAAATTGTGGGACTGACAGCATTTTACACTTCACCATTGAAATTAAATAGGTGAAATGTTATTTAAAATGTTGGTGGCACGGCCTACTTTTTCTAACTTTGAACTGCAAATACCCAGTGACTAACTTTGCAAAGTGTAACAACCCTGGAATTAATACTTAAATAATGGCATCAGTTTAAATATAAACAAATAAAATTTAATGGGTGGAAAAGGATTGGCTGTTGATGGCTCCGCCCACTTGTTCTAACCCTGAATACGTAGTCTGAAAATGCAGTCCCCCAGTGCGAGAATGGTAGCAGGTTGAATTTCCCCATTGAAAATCAATAGTTAAAATCTGATTGGCTGTTGGTGGCTTCGCCCACTTTTTCTAACTCTGAACTGCAGTTACCTGGTGACTATCTCTGCAAAGTTTGGGGACCTTAGTAAGTATTAATATTTAAAGAATGGCAGCAGTTTAAATTTAAGCATATGAAGTCTATATGTGAAATCTGATTGGCTGTTGTTGGCCCTGCCCACTTTTCTAAACTTGGAACGTAGTCACCCAGTGACAAACTGTGCAAAGTTTGGGGACCCTGACATTAAACATGTGAGAATGGAAGCACTGATAACAATGAAAGAAATGTGATTGGCTTTTTGTGGCCCTGCCCACTTTTTCTAACCTTGAGTACGAAGTCACCCAGTTTGTGGATCCTGGTGTTAATACTGTGAGAATGGCAGCAGGTTGAATTTCCCCTTTGGAAGTCAATAGGTAAATCTGATTGGCTGTTGGTGGCTCCGCCCACTTTTTCTAACCTTGAACTGCTGCTACCTGGTGCCTTACTCTGCAAAGTTTGGGGACCCCGGTGTTAATACTGTGAGAATGGCAGCAGGTTGAATTTCCGCCAAGTCAATAGGTAAAGTCTGATTGGCTGTTCACAGCTCTGCCCACTTTTGGGCATCCAACAATCATCAAATTTTCATTCAGGCTGACCCCATGACTATGTGATTCAAGTTTGGGGAGTGTAGCCTCAAAGCTGTAAGATTGGCAGAAGTTTCAATTTCCCCATAAAAGTCAATAGATGAAATTTGATTTGCTGTTGTTGGCCCCTCCCACTTTGGGGGGTCATCCAACAAATATTTCTGTTTTATTTGGGGTGACTCCATTATTATGTTATTCAAGTTTGTGGGGTGTAGCTTCAAAGCTGTAAGTGTGGCAGCAGAAAATCTTCCCTGTCAAAGTCAATGGGAAACTTGGGGGGTTAGGAGCAGCGCCACAAAATGATGGGGGGTGGGATCGCTTAGAAAACCACAAGCAACCTGCTCCGCTATAGGGCGAAGATGTGTGAGGAGTTTGGGTGTTGTACCCCTAAAACTGCAGGAGGAGTAGCGTCTAACATAGGCAGACATAGACATATACAGACAGACACAGACTGAAAGACGTATTCAAACTGAGAGCGAAATCCCTTGGGCCGTACGGTGGCTCAGTGCATAGCACTGCAGCCTTGCGCGCTGGAGACCTGAGTTCAGTTCCGAGCAGGACACTTCACGCTGCGTATGGAGTCTCTATGTCCTCCCCGTGCGGGCAGTGGGTTGCGCCCCCACAGCACAAAGACATAAGTTGCCAGTTACAGTTCCCGGGAGTTGGCCGCTCCCAAGTTTTTTATGTGCAGTCAAAGAGTAGTTTTGTCACTTATTAAAGCCAAGCGCCTTAAGCCATTAGATCCATTGCACTTTACCTATTGCTCCAATTCATCTACGGTGGAGGCCATTATTGCTGCTCTCCATCTTTCTTTGTCTCATTTTGACAAAACAAAATTCTTATGTAAGGATGTTGTTTATTGATTTTAGTTCTGCTTTGAACACTGTTATTTAAGAGAGGTTAATTTGTAAGCACTGTAAAACTCCCCCTTATATATATATTTTAAAAATGACCACAATGTGGGTTATAGGAGAGAGAGTTTACATAGTTGATGGCTGGCCAGCCAATATCAGTGGGGAGAAGTGCCTTCACACACACACACACACTAAAGCAAAGCCATTTTCTGAGCCAGTCTCACTCTCACACAGCATCATGTGACCAGGCTGGGGCTCAGAAAAGATACAAGGGAACAAGTTTCAGGCTGCAGCAACTGCCAGAGAGACGGCCAGTATTGTCAGGAGAGAGACCCACAATCAGCACAAGCTGAGATCTTAAACACCATTATTGTGACCTGGGGCACTTTTACTTGCCCTGTTTGAGGGGGGAATTCTGGGGGGCAAGTGCCTCCATTGTCCCTTACTGTGGATGCCAATGCTGTAGGCATCTCGGAAAAGTTGGTTTTTAAGAGATTATTTGAAAGCAATTAAAGAGGGACAGAATGCAAGGAAGGGAGTTCTAAAAGGAAATAAGGCAGGGAAAAGGTAGAGATCATGATTTAAACAAAGAATACATTTTGGAGAGTATTTGAAAAAAAGAGTTGAGATCTAAGGAGGAGCAGTGAGTGCTTTCATTGTAACCCTGAGAGCAACATGGAGTCAGTAAAGGAAATGGCAGAGTCTAGTAAGGCCGAAATAACAGGGTTACACTGTGGGGATAGGGTACAATTTAGTAGTGTTTTATTGGTGAACACAACAGCACCACTCTGATTCTGTGAATTCAATTTGATTTTTCAACTGTGCTGAATCTAAGTTGCCTGTAAATGTATATAGTCTTTATTTTTCCTCATGAGAGGACAGACTCACCCATACATATTTGAATTTAATAACTGAGGTGAATTTACATGGTAATCCTTTTAATCTGCCAGTTTGTCTGTGTGTTGTAAATAAACAGTTTTTATTAAAAAAATGGGCTGTTATTTTCTGTTTTTGTACCTCATCCTTTCATCTTATACCCTGCTTTCTACCAATTGTCTCTTCCCTTGTTCTGCATCTCCCCTTTCCCCCTTTTTCTCTCATCGTTGCTTGCCTATAAGCACACTTTGGGGCACATTCATTAATACTCTTAACATTTCTCATTTTTTTATTTTTAACAATTCGAATAAACTCGTTTCTACAAATGTCTTACACTTACTAAGACGTCTGAACTGAAAAAGTTTGTGTGAGGGAAGTTGCAGAAAAGTCGCAAATATCCTGAATTTTCAACTTGTTGCATGAAAACCACTTCTTTTTTCAAATTGTCACACAAAAAGGGTACAGTATAAAAAATCCAAAACCTTTTAAGTTTCAAAGCAAAAGAAGGATCTTTCAGAAAAGAAAACATTCGCCATTGACTTCTACACGATCTTATCAAGTTTTAGCTGGCAAAGTGTCGGATTCAGATTTTTAGCTGTTTGAATGCATGTTAAATTTCAAAGAAGTTGTGACTTTGAGTATTAAAAAACGAAAAAAAAATCTGACAGTTAGTAGATGGCCCCCTTTGTGTACTTGCCTTGCTTATATATGCCTTTGTTCTAGTTCATTATACATATGAATTTTACATGTATGTATTTTGAGTGAACTGGGGATTTGAGATGCATCACCATTGCTTTTTCCTATACACAATGGGGAAAAAAAAGTGCATGAAACAGATATGGATATTTCATAAGAAATTCTAAAAACAGGCATTTGAGTTGCCCACTGCATTGCCCACAAGTACTGCATCATAAAATTATATGTATATCAGTGGCAGGTTTTGAGTGGCTGTTTATCAGGAAATGCACAAACAACAAGTAAGACACACCAACAGCTCGCTTATGAAGGCTACTCTAATGCTGGCCAGATCATAGGCAGAGAAGCCAGTATCAAACCACTTGGAATGTTCAGTCCAATATCAGCGCCATGTTAGTACACAAAAAAAGATTCACCCCAGTTATTTAATAGTTTTCATTGATGGATTTACTTGACACTTACTAACCAGTCCTGGGTCATCTATTGTCCAAGCTGCCCATGTTAACTAATCACTACCTACAGGTTATTTGATAAACTGGTCTTCCAGAGAACATATGTGTACCAGATATCTCATGGTTCTGCTGGAAATTGATTGCACTGTATGGAAACTCTGTGTTTCAGTAGTTTCCTAGCTGAGCATGGCTGGTCCCGAACAGAAATATTTGTATAGATTTGCTGTAATCATGATTTATGTATTGCATTTGTCAGGACCTCTCAGTGATTATATTATTCCATTAACCTCCCATCTATCCATCACTGTATAGCAGAAATTAGTATAATTTAGGTTATTTTCCCTCTGTGTTTTTTTTTTTTTTTTTTTATAAATTCTCATTGTGGTAAATTCAGTTAATATATATGAACTGTATATTGAAATGACATTTTCGTAAACGTTTTAATATATTTGGAAAAATAGATACAAGTATGGATTCTTGTACTACTATAGGTATAGGACCTGTTATACAGAATGCTCGGGACCATGGGTATTCCGGATAAGGGATCTTTCTGTAATTTGGATCTTCATACCTTAAGTCTACTAAGAAATCAATAAAACATTAATTAAACCCAATAGGATTATTTTGCATCCAAATGGTAGGATTATTTATATCTTAGTTGGGATCAAATACAAAGCACTGTTTTATTTTTACAGAGAAAAAGGAAATCAATTTTAAAATCTGAATTATTTGATTAAAATGGGGTCTATGGGAGACGGGCTTTCCGTAATTCAGAGCTTTCTGGATGTCGGGTTTCCGGATAAGGGTCCCATACCTGTACTTGCTTAAAATGTCATTATGCAAGTTCTGAAGCTGATATAATAGATTACGTTTATTATTATTATTTAAAATGATTTAAAACCTGTTTTGCAAACATATATTTAAATTGCACATTAGTTGGGGCCCCAGTTGGCCTTCTACAATATTGTCCCCCCCCAGTAACTGCAGTTTTTGTACCCCAATTGTTTTACTGTTAAAGGGGAACTATCATTAATATAAACATGCATCCAAACTGTAGCGGATGCTTCATAATTGTTTTGCGTATACTGCAGAGTGCAAAGTGAAATTTTGTTTACTCAGTGTTTTTTCCCCATAACCTCAGTGTAATTGCTTTATTTTAGTGGTTGAAATTGAGCCATGTGACAAAAGGAGTTTTGACTGGGTGTTAGTTACTTTAAGGGGCTGATTTACTAAGACACGAATTTGAATCCGAATTGGAAAAATTCCGATTGGAAAATGAACATTTTGCGACTTTTTCGTATTTTTTGCGATTTTTTTCGGCTCCTTTACGACTTTTCGGGAATTATCGCGACTTTTTCGTTACCAATACGATTTGCGCGAAAAAACGCGAGTTTTTCGTAGCCATTCCGAAAGTTGCGCAAAATCTGGTGATTTTTTCGTAGCGTTAAAACTTGCACGAAAAGTCGCGCCTTTTTCGTAGCGTAAAAACTTAACGCGCATATTAGACCACATATTGGTGTTTTGTCACCCGAAGGGGTGTATTTATTAACAATGGAGACAAACATTATCGGTGATGTTGCCCATAGAAACCTATAGACCTATAGAAACCATCACTGGTGATGTTAATAAATACACCCCTAAGATGTTTTCCAACCATGCAGCTTGCTATAAGTGCATTGATATTGCGGACTCCAATCAGAGCAGGTGAAAAGTGACTCACAGCATGAGTATTGGGTGCAGATGAAAAAAATAGTTATGGTGAGAACCTTACAAGTAAATTGGTAAAAAAAAAATATGTATGTACATTGTTCTGCCACTTCGGGGGGTCAGTTGCACAATGCAAATAGCAGTCACTTTAGAAAGAGATAACAGATCTTTAAGCCTCTTGCCCCCACATTGTTCACTTTTTGCAACAGTTCCCTGAATATTATAGTGCGGCAAGTAAAAATATGCTTTTTATTTACCCACAATGCAGTGTTTCCTCCCAGAATTTTGTGTTTTGAAATGTGTAAATCCAGAACACTATATAAATCTATGTAAATCCAGAACACTATACCATATATATATATGGCATGCCCATCATTGTACACCCAGAATGTCTTTTGTGCAGACGTGCAGGCAGACGTTACATTTACAAGGTAAGCAAAATGCCTTATTATTAAAGTCAATTGGAAATTCAGACCTCAAGCCAAATTTCTTCCAAAAGTGCCAGGGGGGCTCCGGGCCTGGCCAATGTACAATATCCTTCATGGCTTTTTCTCATTGATTTTTCCTTTTTGTGAGCAACATAATAGCACTTTCCTTCCTTCCCTAATCCGTTTACAATAAACACTTGGCGGGGGCGTCATTATCTTTTGGCTCTCAGGTTAATACCTACTTACACTGCTACAGGTCATGGGATACTTCCATATTATAAATGTTTTTTAATTATAAAGCAGGAACTAGATATTAAGTGCCCGGTTGTTATATCAGTGGTATATTTACAGGTAGAAATCTATGCCCATCTTGCATTAAAAATATTCTAGACTATCAATGAAAACACACTTATATTTTTACTTTAGTGTTAGACCTCTGATTTATAACACTAAGGGGCATATTTATTATTCTGTGTAAAAGAAATTTGCCGAATAAACGGTGTTATTTTACATAAGTTCTAGCAGAAGAAAAAACACGTAAAAAATTATGCCAATTTTAAACCGGTTTTTACATGGCGAAGCCTGGCAAATTTTCTCAACGTTTTTTACACAGCATAATAAATATGCCCTTAAGAGTAAATATGACTGGTTGAATATTGTTGTTCTGGTACAAATACAGTCCCACCGTAATAACTAGTTTTGCCTCAGTCTGTACAGCTGCTGTCTTATAGAGTTTTGTAAGTTTACTACAAAAACGCCCTTGTCTGTAAATCAGCATCAGCACAGTAGTGTTCTGGATTTACAGAATTCAAAACACTAAATTCTGGGAGGAAACTGCATTGTGGGTAAATAACAAGCATATTTTTACTTGCTGCACTATAATATTCAGGGAACTGTTGCAAAAAGTGAACTATGTGGGGGCAAAGGAGAGACTTAAAGATCTGTTATCTAAAGTGACTGCTGTTTGAATTTCCAATCTTCTATTGTAATCTGTTGGCTATGTCACTAACATTCATATGCATCAAAATGTAACCCGTTTCTTCCTTGCCAGGCTTTCTGTGAAGACATTAATTGACCGTTCCTGCTTTGAGACAATTGATGACTCTGCACCAGAATTTGTTAATTTTGCCTCTATACTGGAACAGATCCTAAGCCATCGCCTTAAAGGTAACCTAAGCCTTCCACCATGCATATGTTCAATTGTATATATATTTAAACCCATTTTAGCCATAATTGCACAGCTGGCATTTTCAATATTTTTTTTCATGTGGCACAAAGGATGTCACTATAATGAAAACAGCATAGCTAGTGTTTCATTATTTTAACTACCTTTTTTTAAGACCATACTGAATGTTAGAATATTGCCAGCACTAATAATGTGCATGGGTCTCATTTATTAACACTGGGCAAATTTGCCCAGTAACTCATATCAACCAATCCGTGATTGTTTTTTTTCAGCCAGCTGCAGGTAGAACAATGTGTGCAATAATTTAATTGGTTGCCATGGGTTACCGCCCATGGGCAAATTTGCCCAGTGTTGATAAATGACCATTGTATTTTAGCAGAGCATCTATCTCATACACAGTGAGACAAATCTGGGATTTGGGAACCTTTTAGACTAATGGGAATGAAATTATCAATGTACTATCTGCTGAATTAATTGTCCCTAGTTTTTTTTTATATAGTAATTCAGAGATGTACCTACTATAGTACAAGGGTTGGTGTAAATGTCCCAAGATATTCTTGTTGGCCAGATGGTTGAAGCTTATATGACACACATGCGACAGAGGCGAGGACAGTGCTTTTACAAACGGTTTGGGCCCTTACTGAAGCAAGTAGCAGTCACACAATTTTTTCACATTATGAAGTGGTTCCCCATTTGTGTCTTGAGAGCAGGTACACATGCTTAGGTGCAAATACCACCACAATGTCATCTTAGGGACTGAGGAAGTTGTCTGTTACTGAATTGTGTGGCCATACAAGGGCTATATTGGACTAAACATAGACATCCACACATATAAACAGCATACCCACATTCGCCATACCCCATGCAACAGTGCAAAAGGTTGGTCTACAGAAGGCTTATATCTGCCAATTAGTTTGAATGCATTGTTATATAAATAGAATTGGTTTCTGTTCCCTTATCTTTGTTCAAGTTTTGATTCAGGGTGAAGCCTTGGGCATCATCTGTTTCAGTCAAGGACTGGGTTACCTAATGTTTAACATAGCATTTACTGACCATTTCTAACCACCATGTTATCAATTCTTCTGACGTATATATATAATGACATTTGTTGTACTGAGAAATGTATGTTTCTAATAGTTTAGCTCTTGGGAAGCAACCCATGGCAACCACTCAGATGATTTCTTTTGATTTGCAACCTGCAGCTGGCTAATGATCAATGAGTTGCTATGGGTTACTGCCCAGTTGCAGATTTGCCCTGTGTTTATAAATCAGACCCACTGTATTACATTTGAACTTTATACCCTACCACCCTTCACTACCACAAACAGAACTGGCTTGGCACCTGTATTAATATAACCTCTGATAAAAACTTGTTTAGGTAAATTCACATAATAAAATAAGAAAGTTCCTATACAGTGGTTAAAAAGCACATTCATAACTCCCCAGTTGATTCTACATTTGACAGGTGTCACACCCTCATAAACACACTTTTAATCTACATGCTAATGAATGAGAAGCTCAGATGTATAATGTAAATGTAATTAACTAGCCCCCCACAGCAAAATGTTACCCTGGAAACTATTTTAGTCAGGACACAGGGCATAACCATGGGCTCCCCAACAGACACTGAAGTCAATGGAAATTGTGTTAATAAATGTTATTTTTCCAGCTCATTTAAGACATTTGAATAAGTGTTTTTTTTATATAAACTAGCATTAGAGTTGCTGTTTTTTTCCGCACTTGTGTATTTTTATTGCTCAGTCTCATATTTTGATCAATTGACTTACCTGTTTGTTCCTTTCTTATGCTCTAGGCCACAGGATTTTGCAGCTTTGTTTAGAAAGCTAACTCCTTTTTTAATGTATTAAACCAATTTAACGGAATTTCTACATTGTTTCAATTGTCCAATTACATTTTATTATGCAGTCAATGTAATTATATTGTGATGTAATTCTAAAAATGTCATAAATTAAGTTTAATAGATGGCAAACCAATTATATACACTGTTTATTATAAGAAAGCCTGATATCACAATAAGGAATTAAGTCTTTCCAGTTCTTTTTATTGATTCACATCATACCCCATGCTGGGCAGTTTTCCTCCATGATTTACATTTTCGATGTATTTGAAGGCAACATTATTGGTTAAAGTTCTAGCATTTTATTTAGCTTTGTATAACAAATATGGGATATATACAAATATGTTTTCATTACATTAATAAATGATATATGTTGGAATGTGTATTCAAACTGTTAATTTAATATGAATATACATTGCCACCAAATGTTTGAGAAAGAGTAATATTTTGCTTTTAGGTTATCAATGGCTATAGAATAATATTGCGGTCACCCAGTATAAAGTACAAAGTTGGTGCTGAGCAGATCTCGGCTACAAATCAGTTTTGCTGTTGTTGGAACTCCTCAGTGATGTCAGGGATATATTCAGTTCTCCTAACTTATTTTCCAGAGACAACATGCTGCTGGGCTGGAGGGGGACATAAAACGCAGACAAATTTCCAATTCAAAATTTGATTACTTCAAAAAAGAATCTAGCTATCAGAATTGTCTAACGCCTGCATATCTGCCCTATATATATGTATTTAGCACTTGTCTATACATGTTCTTATTGTGTTGCAATAATGATAACATATATGACAACATATTTAGAGAATAATATACAATTCCTCCTGGGTAAACTACAGATACTGCAATCTCTACAAAATATATTCTAAAGTTATTGTTTGGTAACACCACCATCACCACTGGAAGTCATTTTCCGTAGCATTGTTGGTTGATTTTGCTTCATCCAGACTATTAAGGCTGCTCACACAGCTATGAATAAGAATGAACATATGGACACAATAAAATACAGTCAGGTTGCTGGGATGATCCTGCAATCAGAAAGCAGATTGCTTGTATGGATATTTTGTTTGTGACTGATAATCTGCAGCATTTCCTATTTGATCACCCCTAATCATCCACTTTGACACTGACACTGTCAAGCAATCCAGGATTTTCATACAAGTGCATACTGTATACTATTATTTTTTTTACACCATTTGGGAACCCTATGTTACTGCTTTGGGTGGCTAAACAGACCCACAGCAATAATTCACAACTATCCTTTTTGCACTAAGACCTCAGTGTCCTTGTTCTGAAACAGAACAACTCTTCTATATTATCAGAATCCACTCTTACTAAAAGTTGTCATTGCGGCTGTTCAGGTCAGTGAGCTCCAGAGAGGACATAAGTAATCTGCAATTTCGTTTCACAAAATGTCTGGTGTTTGATCTTTAAACGATTAGAAAATCTTTTATGTTTTGTCATCTTTTATCTATAGATAAATTAAGTAAAGATAAGAGGGAAAGTGTTACTGGTAGCCAGTTCCAGATTAATGACTCAGTGATCTTGGAGTTCACCTTTTTGTTCATTGAAAATGTGTTTGATTTATTTTTAAACTGAGGAATGTGTTCAATGCCGAGACCTTGATTTGTATCAAATTTTTATTGTCCATTCTTGCACTGGGCACATTGCTTTCCTCAGTTTAAAAAATGTAATAACAAATAATTTTGCACCCCCAAATAATTTATGTTATCATTATCCTCATGACATAGAGGCATCCATTTACTAAAGTGGGATAGATGATGGACCCTAATCTATAGACTATTTCAGCACAACTGTCACATATACATGGCTGGTTTGTCCCTAATCCTGAAGCTCCCAATATGCTTTTATAGTCACTACTCCTAGGATTCATTACATCTCTCAATAATTGCCCCATGCATAAGTTAAAAGACTCCATAAACCATATGAAGCCTGACAAATAGCTTTGGGACTACTCTTATTTGCTTTCACCAAGTACCTCGAAAGTGGAAAATGTTGAAATTTTGCACTTTTCCCAACACCATCATTTCAAACCCACTCTCTTTCGACTTCAACTCAACTTACCAACATACATCTGATGGGCAATTCCACGCATACCATATCTCTTACTGATCATTGTGATTGATCATTGTGATTGAAGATCGCAAATATCACGAAAATGCTTACGAAAAAATCGCATTAGTCACGATAATATCGTATTGGCGATCCGAAAGTCACAAAATTTTCGTACCGAACAATTGTAAACAGCGGTAAAACCATTCCGATTTTTTGCGTGCAGACGTCCGAAAAAGTTGTGTGGTGTATGAAAAAGTCATGCGGACACCCGAAAAAATCGGCGAAAATACGCTCGGAGCGTTCGCACTTTTGCAAATGTGCCCCTAAGAGATGCAATTTTTACAGGGATTACAAGGCACAATACCTTCTCCATTTGCCAATGCACAAAGAAATGGCCGTAAATTTTGCTTAATATTAACGAAAATGTTTGGGAAGAGGACACGGGATCAGTGTGCAGTTTTTAACTTACAAAAAGAAACAATGCAGTACTGGAGCTGCAGGAGCAAAAAGGTAGTTCTGAGGCTAGAAGTAGAGTAACATTCAGTTATAGTGGAGTAGAGTAAACTGAAATGGAGAAGAGGGTGCATTTATGATCTAGTAGTAGAGTAACACTGAGTTACAGTGGAGTAGAATGAAATTGAGAAGTAGTAAGGATGATAGTAGATTAGAGATTTCTAGTGAAAAAGAAGTAATGTGTACAGCTTAAGCTATGTCTTGCACATGGGCGTCCACAGAAGGGGGCAAGAGGGGGCACTTGCCCTCCCCTGGAAAAGTAGCAAAAAAAACAAAAACCTTACTCCGTTTCTGCACTTTCCCCTCAAGCCCGTTTTTGCTGTGCTCCGATTGGATCTTTCTTCTTGTGGATTCACCAATCAGAGCACAGCTTCCTTGACAGACAGTAAAATTGACCAATCAGAGCACAGATGCACACAGGGATCGGGAGATTTTGCAAACTGGAAACAGAAATAAAGACTGAAAAGATGAATCTGCAGCTGTAACTTTACCTGAGAACCAACTCTCAACTTTTGCTGCAGTTTTCATCCCACAGGTACTATACACAGGTACTATACAGTTCTAAAGAATCACTAGCTAACATTAAATTGTTTAATTTATAATCTATCCCCTACCCTAACACATGGAGGGTAAGTTAACTCTTTCCCTCTGAAAAAGCTCATTGTGTGTTTATATATGTGTTGTTGTTTTTTGCACTTACTATTTTTTTTTTTTTTTTTGTCATTGTTTTGTTCATTTATAGTAAGTTACAGTGGGGCCAATGTTGTGTATCAGTGCCAGTGTTATAGTGCCAGGGCCTGAATATCTGCCATCAGTACCCACTGCTTCTCATGGCATATAATGTGCTGGTTTTGTAACTACGGACTGTGTCTCACTGTATATAATGGGGAGTCAGTACCCACTGCCTTTCTTGCTATAAAACTAACATAAACACATCTAAAGGGGTGGTTCACTTTTAAGTTAACCTTTAGTATGTTATAAAATGGCCTATTCCTAGCAACTTTGCAATTGGTCTTCCTAATTAATTTTTTTGAATAATTTGCCTTTCTCTTCTGCCTCTATACAGATTTCAAATGGGGGCCAAAAAATATTGCTCTGCGAGGCTACAATTTTATTATTATTATAATTTTGTATTACTTATTTTTCCAAGTAGGCCCCTTAACTATTCATATTCCCATCTCTTGTTTAAATCACTACCTGGTTGCTAGGGTAAATTAGACCCTAGCAACCAGATAGCTGCTGAAATACCAAATGGAGAGCTGCTGAACAAAAAGCTAAATAACTGAAAAACCATTAAAAATAAAAGTGAATTCGAATGCGAACTACCCCTTTAAGCTAACTGATCCCAAACACAAATGTTTGCAGATCCCCTAACAGAAGTGCGCGTATGAATACTTTTACTACTAATACTAAACATTTTAGGGTAAAAAAAAAAAGCACCCCCACCCACACTTTTGTACAGTATCCCTGGGAGTCAGTGGGAACGGCAAGAGGTAGTTGGGAGGTTAACTTTTTACGTCAGCAGTGTCACATTAGCTATAGGTCAGTCTGTGTATGGGCCATATTTAGCCTCCCCTAGTATCATCCTGCAAAAAAAAAAATAATATATATATATTTATCTGTTGCAGGATGATGCTAGCTTACTTGCCCCCCCTTGGAAAATTTTCTGCGGACGCCCATGGTCTTGCATTGTGGACACTCGAAAGACTGTCTGGCCTAAAGTTTAGGAGAATGCCTGTGTCCCTGAATCTATATTCAAGTCTGAAGAGATAATGTGTGCAAAGACTTCTTACGTGTTAAATCTTGTCAGGCAGAACAGAGTTAGAGAAATACCTGCTGTTTATAAAGTTGGCTTTTTTTTTTACACACTCCACTGATTTATGTTGTCAGTCTGCTGTTTGGTGAATGCTAAATGTTGACAGACTGTTATTTTCTAGGTTTATAAAAACTGTACTCTTGGATTGGGATAAAATTCCTTACTGATCCACATGGTCTCAGTGTCTCAGTTCCACAAATGACTATCAATATTCACTGTGTATTTATTAACTTCTTAATAAAAATACACAAAAATATGTGTAATTGGACCTCCCAAGAGGGTGCAACACTTTATACTGCATTCTGGGGGCCCCTTCTTTAATAAATAAGCTCACTTATGACTTCTGCAGAAGCTGAAGTGTGGGTTCAGTTATCAGTTGCAGTAAGTATCCTGACCCTAATTGATCAGCCTCAGAGAATGAGCCCAAATGTATGATTTTCTGTTTATAAGGGACATAATGCTTATTTCTGAGGTCTCTCTGCAAATCATTTCAATTATTCTGTTCTCACCTTTCACAGTACCACAGAATCCATGCTGAATATAACATGATTATTTCTTCTTCATTGATACCTCTCAAGCAATTCCGTTCTGCAATTAGATCCTGCCATATTTTGAATTTCCTCAAGAGCTGAATTTCTAAATTCAGAATTTCTATTCAGCCCCTGCATTTAGCTTCGGTAATTATACCTTTAATGTGTCCCTATATCACCTCTCTGTAAAACAGAAATTGAGCACTTATGCACTGACTGGCCTTTACTTTCCATATCTGCTTTCAAATTCTAATTAATATTTGTCCTCTGTATGAATTCCTTTGAAGACTGCATATGGTAATCTAAATTAACTGTCTTCTCTAAGGCTGCACAGAAATTCTTGCAGCATGTTTGGTATGGATAAAATTCTGGTGGAAAACAGAATGTGCGTTTATTTTCTACACAGCTGTGTATTTTCTGATTAGGATTAATTTATCGGACAGGATTCTCGGTCAATGAATTGCCTAATGCAAGGACAACAAATCTAACATATAGCTCCCAGCATCCTCGTTAAAGGGGACAATTTGGAATGCATTTTATAATTATGCTTGTGAAAATAAGCAGATTTGCCTTGTATACCTACTGGAAAATATTTATGATTACGCCAGTAAGAGCATTTTTTTCTAGCACTTTCAAATACTATACATAACTTTTTGTAGGCTGTGGTTTTAGGACTGTCAGCCAGTAGTAAAGCAGTAGGGAAATGACTGATGACTGTCATAGGAGACACCTGGTAAATGTTTCCAAACTGGCTATCTAAGACCTCTGTCCAGGACATTTTTTTATAGTCATAGGGCTTTGGTTACATGGGTGAAATGTAATTATGTTTATGGATCTCTACATCATTTTGGGTATATTACGTGGAGATATTAAGCCTGCCTTGCAGAATAGTAACCTTCAAATGTCTATTTAAACACTTAAAATTATCTTGGCTTTTATCCAACATAGACTTTTGTAGGTTTTGGGCAGAGAAAGGATTTGTTTGACCTTAGTGGGACATGTCATTGACATATTGGGGGGTGGTCAGGAGTGCTGTTTATATAACCTTCTAATTTATAAGACGTATATAACAATTTTGTTTAGAAATAAAATATATATATATATAAATAATAAAAAACTTGCTATTAACATACGGCAGCTCTTTTGAGAACCACCACTTCCCACTTGTTCTTTACAATGACTGACTTTCTGCTTGCACAACCTTTCCGCCTTTTATAGGAGCCTGAGCTCCCACAATGAACTGCAGTATTCCCAGGTATGGCAATACTTTTAACAGTAATTAAACAGCAATTAAACAGTATTTTACAGGCCTTGGACACAGTAATATAGCAAACACAAATGCATTACACTTTAAATACATGCAAATGGTTTAATATTTACCTGACACATTTAAATTTAACACAAAAATTCAGGTATCAGCATCAAAGACACGCATAAAAATAGTTGTGCATAAGAATTGTCACTTGTCAAGGAAAAGGGATGCATACTTTCTAACTAGTTCATATCGTAGGTGCCATATAAAGACATTACCCAAATCAACTTTGCCATAACAAACACCAATAAAATTAACAATACACAGTATATATTATTCCATTTGATAAAAAAGACACATCATATATACTATATTGTGATAATACTATATTGTGCTAGGCTGTAAGTTCCATGCAGGGTGTTACCTCTCTGCAGAGATATTTGAATAAATTGGAGAACTGAGCAGCAAACCGGCTAATGGGGTTCAATGTTAATAAATGCAAGGTTATGGACTTTGGTAGAAATATAATAAATCCTATTTATACACTAAGGGGCACATTTACTAACCCATGAATCCGAATCCGAATTGGAAAAATTCCGATTGGAAAACGAACATTTTGCGACTTTTTCATATTTTTTGCGATTTTTTTCATCGGCGTTACGAGATTTCATAAATTGTCGCGACTTTTTCGTAACCATTACGACTTGCGCGAAAAGTCGCGACTTTTTCGTGGCCATTACGATTTGCTCGTATCTTGTCGCGACTTTTTCGTATTGAGCGCTCCTAAGCAGCGGGCGAAACTTTCAGACTTAGCATGATTTTGGAAGCCTCCCATAGGACTCAATGGCACTCTGCAGCTCCAACCCGGCCCAAGGAAAGTCTCCCATAGGGCTCAATGGCACTCTGCAGCTCCAACCTGGCCCAAGGAAAGTCTCCCATAGGGCTCAATGGCACTCTGCAGCTCCAACCCGGCCCAAGGAAAGTCTCCCATAGGGCTCAATGGCACTCTGCAGCTCCAACCTGGCCCAAGGAAAGTCTCCCATAGGGCTCAATGGCACTCTGCAGCTTCAACCCGGCCCAAGGAAAGTCTCCCATAGGGCTCAATGGCACTCTGCAGCTCCAACCTGGCCCAAGGAAAGTCTCCCATAGGGCTCAATGGCACTCTGCAGCTCCAACCTGGCCCAAGGAAAGTCTCCCATAGGGCTCAATGGCACTCTGCAGCTCCAACCTGGCCCAAGGAAAGTCTCCCATAGGGCTCAATGGCACTCTGCAGCTCCAACCTGGCCCAAGAAAAGTCACCATACTGAAGCTTGAATGAATCTGAAACTTTCGTACTCTGCGCCAAAGCTGCGAAAAAGTTGCGACTTTTCGCGCAAGTCGTAGCGCAACGAAAAAGTCGCAACATTTTGCAAAACATTCGTAATGGCTACGAAAAAGTCGCGACAATTTCCGAAAAAATCGCAAAATACCAATCATTACGAAAAAAACGCATTTGGACGCCTTCGGACCGTTCGTGGATTAGTAAATCAGCCCCTAAGAGGTAGTGTATTGGGAACTCCCTAATTGAGAAAGATTTAGGGATTTTTGTAGCTAACTCTAGGCAGAGTTACTTAGTGGCTGCTAAAGCAAATAAACTACTGTATTGCTAGGTTTGTTCTCTAAGGATACATTCTTATTATTTTGCTATTATTAATAAAAAGATGTTCTGCAAGACTTCAAAATGAGGGTATTAAATTGATTCTAAAAGGGCAATAAACCCACTGTTACAATCAATTATTTTGCCCTTGTTACTTGTATAATATTATTGATTTAATGAAGGAGTGCTTAGACTTTGTCACCTGTGATCTACCCGGCATCCGTCATGAGATCTACCATTATAGAAATAGTGCAACTTCTTTTGTGGTGCAAACAAAGTAAAAGTATCACTCTTAATATTTAATACCCAAATACACATAGCAAATTATAAATGAAGTGCAAAATTTAATGCCCACGTAACATTGTAGAAGTTCAAACAAAGCAGTATGCAAATGTAGTTCAATGTGAAGGATTGTAGTACTTTTTAGTTTCCTTCTTCACAGTACACTTTGTAGTTTGCACATAGAAACAAATATAAAGTGAAATCAAATGGAAACAAATATAAAGTGGGAACAAATGGAAACAAATATAAAGTGGGAACAAATATACACAGTGGCCAGGCAGGGACAATCTTCTATGCTGGGATGAAACTACAAGGACGGATGGCAAGAGCGAACCACACTCAAGCTCTGGTGTATTGGGGGAAAAAAGAAGTTGCGGGATGGCATCCTGCCTCGTGGTCTACCAGAAACTTTAAAGTGATCTACTGCTAGACTGCTATCTACCCCTGATTTAAGACATCAGTACCAATTTGTAAATATATAATTGTACAGTATATAGCATTTCCTGTTAGTATTAATGTTATATTTTTGTTTAATATTTCAGTTCTTTATTTTTCTGCTACCAAGTTTTGTATTTTCACATTTTTTTCTTGCCTATAGTTTGAGAAATTTATAATTTTTAACAGAGCTCTAGATATTTTGGCTTTTTAATACATTATGGTGATTAATTAAAGGAAAATGATACCCCCAGAATGAATACTTAACCAACAGATAGTTTATATCAGATTAAAGAATCTCGCCAAACTGGAATATATATATCAGTAAATATTGCCCTTTTACATCCTTTCCCTTGAGCCACCATTTAGTGATGGGCTGGGTGCTCCCTCAGAGATCAGCTGACAGGAAATAATGCCGCTCTAACTGTAACAGGAAGTAGTGTGGGGTAAAAGGCAGAACTCTGTCCATTAATTGGCTGATGGGGCCTAGCATGTATGTGTGCCTTGGTTTGTTTGTGTGCACTGTGAATCCTATGATCCCAGGAGGCGGCTCTTAATTCTTAAAATGGCACTTTACTATTTAGGATTACCCAATAGCACATACTACTAGAAAATTATATTTTTATTAAATTGGTATTTAGATGAAGCAAGGTTTTACATATGGGCTTATTTATGCAATATATTGTTATAGAGACCTACATTGTTTGGGGGTGTAGTTTTCCTTTAAATGATTAACTGAACAAACTGGTCTGAACAAGTGACAGGCAGTGCCATGGAATGTTGAGCTGTAGCTTCTCGATATCTAGAATACTGTTCATGTCATTTATATATGCAAGTGTTGTGTGCAAAGTGCAGTTTCAGATGTAAATCGCCATATTTTTTTACCCACAGTGCAGCATTTATTCCAAGAATGTAAGTGTAATTGAGTTGCATCAGACTGACTCAGTTGTTCCTTGCTTTTAATGCAAATTGTGCTAGTTTGGTGTCCCGAATTTGACGTTAGGGGACCCCAAGGCCACCCTCTTTTGTCTCCCCTGGTTTTTTCTCCTTGTATTCCTGGAGTTCCCAGAAGCATGTTCCTCACAGTGCTGGCATTTAACAGGTAGCAAAATGAGAATAATGACAAAAAGTTGTCTAGTAGATTCCACACAGCATATGTAGGTTGCCTTCAGAGGGATAGGCAATTTTGCCATCATAGGGAGTCTTGTCAGGGCCCAGTCAATGGGGGTGCTTGGAGTGCCACAAAAGGAGTGTGGCTTCTTGCATAAGGGGTGAGGATTGGGCAGCTCTGGTAAAGGTTTTGGGTGGATCAAGTGTGTGAACTGCATTATTCCTTTATTCCTGGCTGTAGGCTGCAGCTTGAAAGCAGAGTTAATAATCTGCCAAAGTCTATGAGGTGTGAAAATAGACATTAATGTCGTTGCTTCCAGAGCATCCTTGTGCTTTTCAGTTTGTCTAATTAAACAAGGTTATATACAAGCTCACTACCAAGCACATATTCAGCTGTTGCTCCCGATGAGTCTATCTCTATTACGCCTGGTTAAAAATATCAATTTAGTTTGCATTTGCGATGGCAACAAGCCAAAACTCATGTCATTTGCACTTAATAAAAAGCATATCAAAACAGCACATTTGTATTAAACAAGGGAAGCAAATTAACGCGTGCATGCAGAAACTGGTTTTATTTATTGAAATAGAGGCGGAACTAAATAAACATTCATTCATAGAACTATTCCATGCCAGTTGTTCTTGGTTATTTTACTTTTGTTCTTTTGGTGCAGTGCAAGAGAGTACTTCCTATGGAACAAGGAAGGTCAATTACCATTGATGTAAACTTACTCAGGATGCTACTCTGAGCATTTTTTGTCATTTGCATCCATTTTCTATTTTTAGCTGTTTCTGAGATATTTGCATTTTTAGACTGCTGATAGCAGGCTTTTAGGCTGATGCCACACGTGGCGTTTTAAAGCATGGGTATTTTCTAATTCTCTCGGCGGCTGAAAAACGCACGATATCATCATCCATAGAAATAACTTGAAAAGACTTGAAGCAAACCACACAAAGCGTAAATACACTAGAAAACGCCTTACCACTGATTTTTCAATGGTTTGCTGAAATACGCCAGTATTTGCACAGCAAGCTATTCCTATGTATACACAAAGGCAGCTGCCAGACCTAGCGGAAATACGCAGCGTTTTTTACTATTTCGCACTATTAGCACCATGGAAACGGGATTTGCTACGTCACCAGTACTAGGCTTAAAAACGCCATAGTCAGGGGCTGTGTGGCTTGTGCGGCGTTTTTAGGCTGAGAAAATATGCAGCGTAAAAACGCCATGTGTGGCATCAGCCTTAACTCAACTGAGGGTCCGCAACCCTAGGGTTAAATGGAAACGATACCCCTGAACATTGCAGGTCTCTATAAAATGATATTGCATAAAACAGCCCATATGTTAAATGTTGATTTATCTAAATAAACTATTATACACAAAAATATATTTTTCTAGTAGAATGTGCCATTGGATAGTTCGAAATAGTACTTAAAATGGCAATTATCTAAGTGCTGTACCTCTGGCTCATACTATTCACTGTGCTCACATACATCCAAAGGCACACATACACATTAGGTCACATAAGCCAACGAATGGACAGAGCTGTGTCTTTTAATCTCACACTTCTTTGACTATCACAAAATGGTGGCTTGAGGTGAAATTTGTAAAAAGTCAAATTTAATTATATATATGCCATAATGTTAAGATTCTATAATAGGTTACTTATTATAATATATATTATCTGTTGGATAAATGTTCATTCTGAAGGTATAGTCTTCCTTTAAATACAAGAGAAAGTGCATAGGCAGGGTCGCTGACACTTTGGGCTTTGAAAAAGCTGTTGAAAGCCTGCTGAGCAGTATAAAACTGCTAATATCTCAGAAACTACTTGACATAGAAAATTAATGTAAACTGCAAAAGTGGAGCACTCTGAGAAGCAAAATACTACTAATAATTACAAAATATGTATACATTTGGTACAAATTGTTTGCGCCTTTATAAAATTGTAAATGGTCTTTTGGCAGACTCACTTTAAATTACACCTGTACCAGTGTCTCCCTTTTAACTATGTCCAAGTGCAGCCCTTCTGAGCGTAAATAATGCTATCATGGAATTGAGTCTTGTCATTCATTAAAATCCAGTGCCTTTACCCTGAAACACAGTAATTTGAGGGGCCCATAAATGTGTTATAACTTCCACAGTATCTATAGTAACAGCCTTAGCTTTATACATCTAAACTTTTGGGTACATTAAGGCTCTTACTTATTTTTTGCACTTAATTTTTTATTGTTACTTCTAAACTTTACTTTAAATTCAGCTTCATTTCTTGATGATCCTCCTTACCTTCTCCTGCTTCAGATATGCAGGTGCAGTTCCGTATTTTTACATAATTATTTGCAGTTGTGTCACAGTTATTGCCCATTTGCAACCACAATTTTGAAAAAATTGCACTTTGCTCACTGCACTTGTGATGTAAATGACCCCTTAGTAGTGCTGGTGGCCAGTGGTTTAGGTATTAAAGGGGTAGTCAAAAAGCTTGATTTGTGAGGCTACAATTTTATTGTTATTAATGGTATGGGACCTGTTATCCAGAATGCTTTAGACCTGGGGTTTTCCAGATAAGGGATCTTTCCGTAATTTGGATCTCCATAAGTCTGCTAAAAATCATTTAAATATTGAATAAACCCAATAGGCTTGTTTTGTCCCCAATAAGGATTAATTATATCTTAGTAGTGATCAAGTACAGGTACTGTTTTATTATTACAGAGAAAAGGGAAATCATTTTTAAAACTTTGAATTATTTGCTTATAATGGAGTCTATGGGAAATGGCCGTTCCGGAATTCGGAATTTTCTGGATAGCAGGTTTTCGGATAAGGGATCCCATTCTTTTATTGCTTTTTATTACTTGTCTATTCAGTCCTTCTCCTAATCATCTTCCAGTCTCTCATGCAACCCACTGCCTGGCTGCTAGGGTAAATTGTACTCTATCAACTGAATTGCTGCTAAAATTCCAAACTGGAGAGAAAATAGGATAAGGACTAACTGTATCTGTTAATTGGTCTACATCATGTAAATCATGGTCAGATAATAGATATGTGATTTTTGGGTGTAAGGGCTCTGGCACACGGGGAGATTAGTCTCCCGCGTCAAATCTCCCTGTTAGCGGGCGACTAATCTCCCCGAGTTGCCATCCCACCGGCGAAAATATAAGTCGCCGGTGGTATGGTACACGATGCGCAGGCGATTTCGGCAAATCGCCGAAGTTGCCTCGCGAGGCATTTTCGGCAATTTGCCGAAATTTTGCCGCCGCGTGTGCCATCCCACCGGCGACTTACATTTTCGCCGGTGGGATGGCAACTCGGGGAGATTAGTCGCCCCCGAACAGGGAGATTTGTCACGGGCGACTAATCTCCCGTGTGCTAGAGCCCTAAACTTTCTCTCTGAAAAAGTTGTGTTGCATTTTTTCTGTGTCTAAATAAATGATTTGTGGTAACAAAAAACAGAGATGGGCTATGTCATATGGCATCATTGCCTGCGGGGGCCTATTGTTTTTTGAGACAAAAGTACCTGCTAATATCTTCATGGATGAGAGGATGGTTCCTGAGAAATATTTGCCACATTAGTTCATGTTGTATCCAAATGCATAAAGAATACAAAACAAAACTTTCTGTTTTATATATAAGGTGTTATTCTGTTTAATTATATTTTACCACCTATTATATGGATGCACTGAAGTATCTTTATTTTCATATTTGAAATAAAAATTTCACACTAATGAAGGACAAAGCTTCCTACTTGTTGAGTCAAACTGGCTGTCAGAGATGAACAGAATGACTCATTTGGTTGCACTAATATAAAAATACGGATTGCAGAGCATTATCGGAGGCACATACAAATCTGTCGCTGCATATACAGAGGGAGCAGCAGCTCTCTGATGTGGTATTTTGGGAATATTGCAGTTACATTTACTAATTTGAATTCCTGGAGTTTTATTTGCTGCTATTGATGCTAAAAATAAAATTATATCTTTGGGGATACTTAGCCCAACACAGTTTTTATTTTTTAATCAAATGTTCCCCCAAGGAGCTTTGGCATACAATCTAGGGTATATGCATGTTTTAAGCAAAGTACTGCTGTTGGTGACTTCTCCTGCCTCACAATGTTTTTATCCTGAAAATATTATCCCAGGTTATTTCACAAAAGGCAATTCTGCTTTCTAGTATGGGTGCCTCCTAGCTCTTCAACCAGTCCACAAAGGCATGAATTTAAACATATGATATTGGGTATTCCTATCCTTATTAAAGCAACCATCCTTATAGCATAATGTCTAGCAAAGACCCATAGGACAGATATGGATTAAGAACAAACTGAGCCCTGGGTGTACTGACCCCTGTCCAACACTGCCAATCCCTATGTACTCAACACCGTTTTACTTGCTTAGACTGTGAGTGCCACTAAAACAGATGAGGCCTTAGGCACATAATCTGGCTCTGCCCTGAGGTAACTAGCTGTGTACATCAACAGTACATCTTTATTTTCTCCTTAGCCTATTACATTTATATAGCATTCCTTCCATGTGTATTTCTGTAAACTTTAGAATATGAATGTATTTGGCATAGTTTGTCTATATAGTTTTCCTTCATTTTTTGTAGTTATACATATGAACTGGAATCTCTAAATTGACAGCAGTCTTTTCCTCTGCATATAAGAAATGAAAAGCCCTGCATATGAATAGAGCCATTTGAATAAGTTTGAATGGACCAAAGATTAGAATGAAGCCTTTTAATATGAATATATTTAATCTGCTGTTAATGCCCAGAATAAAATTGTTAAATTTAGAACGTTCTTTTAGGAAGTCAAGAAGAGATAATAATCCCAGCGAATGCATCAGCCAAAACTCTATAGCAATTCAATTCGTGATGATTTTAGTTTCCAAGACACGCTCATTGGCAAAAAAAAAAAAGCATTATGCTAACAAAAATGGTGCCCAGAATTTTGCCCATCAGTCAATTTACAGAACCTTTTTTTGTTAAGCATGAAATTGGAATAAAATATTTGTTTTATCTGATCACATTTTGGAACCTAGGTTCAACGCTGTATTTATGTCTAGTGTCACTGTAGCTAACAGAGCGCTGTGTGCCCCCAGCTTGCAGAAGGGACGTTGCATGCATGACTGCGCGTGATGTCACTTCTGTTGTGCGTGACATCACAGGGTGCCTGGTAACCTCTCAACTCCAAGCTCCTCCTTTGGATTTACACAGCATGGCTCCAGAGAAATAGGCTGAATGAAAACTGGTCATTTGCACAAAACCATAGTAAACTGTGAAAGGCATATACAGTGGTTACTTAATCTAGCCTGGGTCGTATTTATATATAGGTACAGGTATGGGATCCTTTATCCGGAAATCCAGTATCCAGAAAGCTACGAATTATGGAAAGCCTGTCTCCCATAGACTTAATTTTAATCAAATAATACAATTTTTTAAAATTGATTTCATTTTTCTCTGTAAAAATAAAACATTGCTTTGTATTTGATCCCAACTAAGATATAATTAATCCTTACTGGATGCAAAATTATCCTATTGGGTTTAATTAATGTTTTATGGATTTTTTAGTAGACTTAAGGTATGAAGATCCAAATTACAGAAAGACCCCTTATCCGGAATACCCTTGGTCCCGAGCATTCTGGATAAAGGGTCCTATACCTGGACCTGCAGGCTGCCCTCCCCCCTCCAAAGCTGCTGCCTTCTAGGCACAGGTCCTCAGGTACCTATTTATAAATATGGCCCTGGCTAGATTTAGTAACCACTGTATATGCCTTTGACAGTTTACTAAGTTTTGAAATGACTGGACTTGCAAGTGCAAATGACCAGCTTTCATTCAGCCTATTTCTTTTACATTATCCTCTGATGTTTAAATGTTGCTTTGGTCCCTGCTTCTTTGATGGTGTCCTTCATACGTTCTGTATTTATAGAATAAGGATATTAATGAGCTGGAGAGAGTAAAGAGACGTGCAACAAAACTGGTAAGAGAAATTGAAGAATTAAACTATGAGGAAAGACTATCAAGGTTGGGGTTGTTTTCTCTGGAGAAAAGGCACTGGCAAGGGCATTCTCATGCATAGGGGGATGTTCATTTTTTTTTGTCTGGGGCAGTTCTATGAATAATACCCCACAATACATGTGGATAAATGCAATGGCAATTTCCCATGATCAGGTTAAGCAAAATGCAATTCACAATGCTGGTACCCAGGGCTCAGGTATAACTTTGTCTGCCCACCTCTACTAAACAGGAATTTCATAATGTGGAATGGTGCCCTTTTAGTAGCCATAATGGCTGCTCTGCTATTGTTGCCCACAAGGTCCTATCATTGTGTATAATCGGATACAGTGGTACCTTGTGTGGTGACTATGGGGTTTGGTTATGGTTATTTTTTGGAAGCATTATGCATTTTACAACAGGTCATGGTGGAGAATGCACAGTAGTAGACTAGTAACATTGGTGCTTTTTTTTAGTTTATTAAATGTTTGTATTAATCATCATACTGGTTCTGCAAATGTGATCTGTTGTGTGTAATGATCCCAAATATGATGTTGTCTTCTGCAAAGAACTGCTGGAAAAATATCAGTTATATTATGGCTATATTATGTGGTCCTAATAAACCCTCTAATAGCAGAGTCAAAGATCAGAATGAGACTCCTGTGACTCAAGGGATCAATGTATTTACTAACATTGGAGATAAATATCATTAGTGATGCTGCCCATAGCAACCAATCAAATATTTGCCTTTGTTTTCTAACTAGTAATTTATCTCCAATGTTAGTAAAGGCATTATCATTTAACAGCGCTCATGTTGCCACAAAGACTTCCCTGATCCATTTACTTTCTGACAACTGTTCCAAATGAAAACTCAAGCCCTAGTTGCCAATTGTGTAGTGGTCCACTTCTTTTTGCTAATGTAAAGTGAGAGTTCCCCAAGACCAGACAGATGTCAAGATTTTGCCCTTAATTGGCAAGCGACATCATCCAAAATATTAATCTTTATAGTGTATTCAAGAGATTCCAGCCTTCGGCCAGATGCTGTTTATTGTCTGCAACTATGTAACTATGTGATATGTAACCAAGAGTACAGTTCTACCTAATGTGCACATAATAGATAAATGATAATACAGGTATTGGGCCTGTTATTCAGAATGCTTGGGACCCATGGTTTTCCAGATAAGAGGTCTTTTCATAGTTTGGATCTCCACCTTTGTCTACTAAAAAATAATTTAAACATTAAATAAACCCAATAGGATTGTTTTGCCTCCAGTATTATATATAATTAGAATTATTATATGTTAATTAGAATTAATTATCTTAGTTTGGATCAAATACAAGATATTTTGTATTTGTTTTGTTATTAAAGAGATAAGGGAAATAGTTTTTTAAATTTTGGATTATTTGATTAAGGAGATGACCTTCCCATAATTTGGAGCTTTCTGGATAACAAATCCCATACCTATACAATGGAGGAAAACACAACACAGAGGCATTTTTAAAGTTGTATATGCCATATTCAGACACAATTTAAGGAGTTGGATTGCCTTTTGTGAAATTAAATAAAATTATCTGGGTGCATGTCATGTTATTTTAATGCTAAATACAGCACACTTGCCATGTGTATTATTTTGGGGACTGGCCGTATAGGTCATATGATCCACATACACAGGTACCAGCCTGCTGGCAGAAGAGTAAACATGCAGGTGAATATAGGTAGTTATTGGTAATTAGCTCACTAAACCAGTGAAAAAGTGATCATTTTTGGCATCCATTTGGCATCCACATCATCTTAAACCTCACGGAAGGTTATAAATAATCCATCAGCTTGTTGTTTTATTGGCAGTTGATTGTTAAGGTAGTGGGCAGCAGAAGGCTATGTCAGCAAGAGAATTGCTTGTTTGTCTGCATATACTGTAGTTATTCCGGATACACCTTGCCCACTACAGCACTCAGCCTGATGGAAATTTGTCTCTGCTGCTGTTCTTGTTTCTGCTCTATAAACCCCGGAAAAATAAATATCAAAATGAGTCATTCTTTGACTGCAGATAAGCTGGAAATAGTAAATTAATAAAATGTTAGATAGGATTTGTTGTTTTTAAATCTCACTGCCCAGTGCTAGAAAAAAAAAAACAGAAAATGTCATGTATTATGTACGGTAAAGCTAACCATTCAGGGGCTAAAACCTGTTCGTATTTAATTTCTCATCCTGAAGGCATCAGCAACAGTTGTTGTATAATGTGATTTTTTTTTCAAGTTTCTGGTCATTCTCTTTTGAGACCATGTTTTTATGATAATGGCCTTGGGGGCTAGGAGAGCGTAAGAAAGGCCATGAAAATCAGGGAAACCAAGCGAGAGGCATGTATTGCGCTCACTTTCTAATCCTTCCCAAATAAATATCAAAATGAGTCATTGTTTGACTGCAGAAAGAGCAGGATTGTTCTTTTTAAGTAGTTAAGCTGGAAATAGTAAATAAATGAAATGTTCAATAGATAGGATTTATTGTTAAATCTCGCACAGTGAAAAAAAATGAAAATGCATATTGTAATATATTGTAAAGCTGAACATTCATGGTTTAAGACCTGTTCCTATGTAATTGCTCATCCTGAAAGCATTAACAACAGTTGTTCCTAGTATAATATGATTTTTTTCCAGTTTCTGAACACTGTCTTTTGATGTCAGATCATGTTTTCATTGGATAATTGCCTTTTGTATTGGGTTGGGGGGGCTAGGGCAGGGTAAGGAAGGCAAAAACAAAAATGGGGAAACCAAGCAAGAAGGATGTACTACACTCCCTAATCTTTCCAATGGACAAATCTGCAGTGAATTAAACACCCACCGGCAGAGGTTACTTTACTTGGGTTGCAGTGCATTTTTGTAGTAGGGTGTCACAGATGGATTTGGCTGCTCCTCTGCAGAGTATGCCCCATGTGCCATAAGCCTTCTAATTTTGAAAAAAAAAATGTAAGAATCATACTGTCTAGAGCTAGGGAAGAGATAAGAGAAAGTAAGCGCAATGTACAATATAAAACCACCTTAATAGCTGGTAAGAACAACAAGAGTGTTTTTTTTTTTGTTGTGTTTAAACAAACCAGATATCTTTTTTTCCATGTAAGAATCATACTGTCTAGAACTAGAGAAGAGATAAGAGAAAGACAGCAAATACACTGCCCTAAGTAAGCACAATGTACAATATAAAACCACCTTAATAGCTGGTAAGAACAACTAGTGTGTTTCTATTTGTTGTGTTTAAACAAACCAGATATATTTTTTTCCATATTTCTTGGGCTATTTGCAAGAAACAAACAGGAGTTCTTTAAAAATGTATGTTGGTATGCAAGCAGATGTAGCTTATTGGTGTTCTTGCTGTCTGCAGGTCAGGTTACCTGGTTTGGATATGAAAGTCCTC
This sequence comes from Xenopus tropicalis, assembly GCF_000004195.4. Taxonomy (NCBI): domain Eukaryota; kingdom Metazoa; phylum Chordata; class Amphibia; order Anura; family Pipidae; genus Xenopus; species Xenopus tropicalis. Next base: position 29,359,394 of record NC_030682.2, read on the forward strand.
GAAGCTTTTGGGATTACATACGGGTTGCCTGCTCCAAAGTGTCTCACAGTTGCATCTGTAGCATTGAAAATATGGAAAATGTCAGTTCATCCAGAGCTAAGGTAAGAAAGCACATGGCGTTCAATGTAGACTCATGGACGCATGTGTTGTTAGATCCATTGTGCTGAATATCCTCTGCATGCATTGTGCTGTGCCTGCTGTAGGGAATGTAAGACAGCAGCAATCAGAACTGTTTAGAAAGTTTCTGCCTTGGGAAAATTTGCAAAAGGTGATGGTGGGTAAAAAATACTGCAGTAAGGCAAGGAGCGATGTAATGCAGGAACGCTGAATAAGCTTCTGAAACCATATACAGCGTATGTTTGCCCCACTAAATCTTACAGTTATACTGAAATGTCCACTAGGATCCCAGGGTCAGTGAATGAGCTTTAATGATCAGGTGACAGGTGCAGTTGAACTGGGCAGATGCCTCTTGCTTCAGTAAATTCAGCTTTTGCTGTTCTGTGCAGCCCCACCCAATAGAGGAGTCTCCTGTTATATACATTGTACATTGTAACTGCTAATATCATGAAATCTAACAAATAAACAATATAAATTTATAAATAATTTAACATTATATTATATGGGTGAGTGTATGTTCCATTTAATGTGATAGCAATAGCTATAGCATAGCTGAGCGATGGAACTGCACTAAGAAATGCAAGGAGTCACTGCCTGCAACAAAGAATTGTTAGTTTCGGTGTGTCCACAATGTACCAGAAGGGGTCTCTCTAAGAAATTTTACATTAAATTACACATACATGTTCTCCTTAAAGTACTGACAATACTTTAGCAATAGAACCTGCCATAATTATATGTAGGATATGTGTTGCCTAGGGCTGTTCTCAGTTTTTTGCATCAGGAGGCCTTGGTAAAGGCCACAATGGACCTGACTGCAATGCAATGGGATCTACTAGAGCATAACTTTTATAGTATGAATGCTGGGATCGGCATAGTCAAAAAAATTCTTGTAGCTAAATCAGGCATAGTACATAGTCCTGTGTAGGCATTTAATTAAACAACAAATGTTCTGCAAGTCTACAATTTTTTTGCTGATGATCTTTAACTTTTTGGCTAATGTTCAAGTCATGTTTTCTTACTCTCATTGCAGGGCAGAGCGTGGATCAGAGTTGCACTGATGGAAAAACGCCTTTCTGAATATATTACAGCAGCACTGAGGGATTACAAAACCACAAGGTGCTTCAAATTTTTTTCTGCAAAATAACATAAATAGGAAACCTAAATAATTTAAAGGGGTAAAATTACTCTAAATAACATATGGATGTAGGTAATTTACTGTATAAATCAGTGATTCTGCCTTTTACAGTGTCTCTGATATCACTTACCTTGGGTCTGGTGAGACATACTGTATGGAAGGTAGATATTGACTGCTTGTAGTTATGATACCTTTGCCTATTGCTATTATAATATTAAAGTAGCATTTTGAAATTCTTAGGGGAATCTGTATTTAATCCATGAGTCCCAGGTCTTATGGAACATTTTTATGTTTCTTCTGTAGTATACTACCATTTCTCCATTATAAAAGTAGAATTTATCCAGGCTTTTTTGTGTCACTGACTAAAAGGCCCGGAGACGACCACACTTTTCCTATCACTTATTTGGCTGCTGTAATTATATGGGTTACATATATATAATATTTTATTTTGTTTGTAAAGGATGTTCCTGATTATGTAAGAAAGCATGTCAGTGTCACAGAGTAATAGGAGATAGGCAGGGGCAGAAGAGAATGCTGCACAATAATACTGTGTACTCTTCACACTCAGCACATTTTCTTGTGTATAATGATTTTCTTTTAAACCATTTCCCCTGAGTTTTTCTCCTTCCCTCCTTGGTTGTTTTCTTTTCTGTCTATTTTTTGATCACCTCATTTTTACCCATTACCCCCATTCATCCATTTTATCTCCAGAGAGCAAATTGGCAGTATTAGTTTCAAGAAACCTTTGAGAATCTCACTGTCCTCTGTAAAATCCAATTTAATAGTAACAGAAGGGCCTGAGTCATTTTTTTTCATTACAGTCATTGGATAATTTGGGCAACTGAAACTCAGTAAGTGCTAATGGAGACAGCAGAATCTTCCAGCACAATGTACAGAAGCGGGAACATGCCAGTAAAAGAACAGAAAGACAAAGTGAAGTGTAATGGTTAGCTCGCTACGTGCTGCTTATTGCTTAATATAGCCAGCTCTTTCTAACATTTTACTCTTTCAGCCGAAGGCACTGCAGTGCTGAGAGGTGAAGCTTTATTGGTTACATAGAGCCCCTCTAGGCTGCTTGATCTTGGCTCAGTAGGCAATAATTGAAAGATATTTAACCAGGGGTAATGTGTACCTAATAATAATAATGAGGCCAACTGTCATTAGAAAAAAAATATTTGCAATAAAAGCTATTTGGATGTTGGAGTGACTGAGGCACCAAATATTTTGATATTGTTGTAAGGGCAGCTACGGTTTCACTTTAAAAGCATACTCCCATCACACATTCCTCCCCATTTATTAGCAAATGTGCTTTTTATTGTACAAGCTATTATTATTATTATTATGATAAAGGAGAACTAAGCCCCAAAAATATATAATATGGTTAGAAACACCATATTTTATATACCAAACTTAATACACTAGCCTAAAAGTTTAGCATCTCTATAGTATTATTAATCCAGGCCTTCAAAATTGTCACCGGAGTTCCCCATCTTGGATTTTATTAGTGTAAGTGACAGCAGCACAGAGTATGTGCAGGGAATCAGCAGAAAAGAAAATGGGGGGCTACTTGGGGCATCTTTCGAAAACACCACTATAAGGAAAGGGTCAGAAACACTCCTTAGTGCTCATGTACTGACCACGTGTGTCCATGGCATTGATGATCTCTGAACCTTGCAACAGATGGCAGCACTATTGGATGGAAGAAAGCCTTATAGTACAGGATGTGCATAATCTAGGAACATGATGTAAAGTTAAAAAAACAGGTATTTTTGACTTTGCACATTGTCTGTGCATGATAAATGAGGCCCAACATCTGCCAGAAATTTTTATTTTGGACAGAAAGGAAGTAAACAAAATGTGTTGTGTACCTCATAAATACCTACCTCCACTCAGGCACAAAATGTGACGGCAGGGTCATTTTAATAAATGGATAAAAAAAATTTGCCCTGGGCAAACCTGGATAAGGGGACCCACTAGCATACCTTTCATCTGGGATGACTTTTGTCAGGGCTGTTGGTCCATGGTGGCACACCTGGGGATCATGAGCAAGCGCAGACCATTTCTTCACTGCCTGACTTACTATATTGAACTTGAGGGTTCTTCTTTTACAAATTTCTTGGGGCAGTGGAAACCCACCATTGAAATTTTGCCCAGGGCCTGCTGGTACCTTAAAGCGACTCTGTATAGACTCTGTCATTCGTGATTCCCCCGGGAGGAAGCGCAAGGCACTAAGGGGAGCAAGGATGCAAAGATCTGTGGAAGACAGCTTTCAAAGTGGAAAAATGGGCATAGTGCACTCGTTTTTTTTTTCCAGTTTGCACATTGCCCAGAAGGTTGTAAAAACCCCTCATGACTAATTTAGAAGCACATTGTTAAATGGTTAAAATATGTTTTTTGTTTTGCAGTGTGATTGTTAATTTGCAGTAGAAGAATAAATTCTATTCATAGCACAATGACATCCAAAGCCCTCTGACCATCTATTCTACTTAGTGCATTGCTTGTTATCATTCCAGCCATAGTAGAACTGGGAAACGGTTGCTACTCCCAGTAATGAGCAATAGTATATTCTTGGTATTTTTTAAGGGGATGTATTCTTAGAAATAATCTTTAAATAACTATGAAAATGAGAGACATTTGTTTTCTTCTAGGCACCAGGCAAGTGCTTGTTAGAGCAGATCATTTACAGATCACATTGTCGTTTATCAGATACTTGCGGAATCAATACTAAAGACTTAGCGTATACCGGGCTTAGAGCTTAATCTATTATGGGGCCTAACAAAAGATATAAAAAAGCACTTGACAACAGAACCAACACAAAAATAACACATCTGCTACTGTTTCTAATGCAGGGCCCAGTCATATACCCCTATACCAGAATGACCCAAGACTAGCGCCCTCGTTAGTGTCTCAGCCCTGTTTAACACTTGCAATACCAACATCAAATGTGTTATGCAGTATGCCAAAGGTGAGACAGGTGTGTGTTGTCAGGGTAATACATAATTAGTACTAGCTTTAATATGCTTTTTAACCTTTAGATTGCATTTACTAGCCCTTGTTCTGGTGTTAGAATGTGCCGTATAAGAACCGGATTTACACTTCTTTGCCTCACTTTCACTTAATAGCATGGCACACATTGTAAATGAGTTTTATAACTTTTTGCACTAAAAGAAAAACATGCTATAAACATATAATTTACAGTCATGCAAATAACCAACCCAGTACAGGTATAGGACCCGTTTTCCAGAATGTTCGGGTCCAAGGGTATTCCGAAAAAGGGGTCTTTCCATAATTTGGATCTCCATACCTTAAGTCTACTAAAAAATGAATAAAACATGAATTAACCCCAATAGGGTTGTTTTTGTATTGTATTTATATCTTAGTTGGGATCAATTACAGTGAACTGTTTTATTTCTACAGAGAAAAAGGAAATCCGTTTTAAAATTCTGAATTATTTGATTAAAATGGAGTCTGGCGACGGGTGACAGGCTCTACATAATTCAGAGCTTTCTGGATAATGGGTTTCCAGATAAGGGATCCCATACCTGTATAAATAGTGTGTGAAATGTCGCATTCTTGATGTCCCATTTATGAGCTATTGTGTTTATTTGTGTGGCCGGCTATAATGGCGATACCATTCCTGTCCTGTACAGAGGGATAGAAATATCCAGTATACAATAGGCAATCGCCAGTACTAAAGAACAATTCTCCAGAAAAATTTTAGGACATAGTGACCCCCTTATCAAAGCTACATCTGTTTATGCAGAAAAGTATCTGTGTTTGCCAATAGGTACTTTATATACATAGGTTTATGTATTAAGCATTGGTACTGAACTGCACAAATTAGGAAGGAACCCTAAAAGTCAATATGGGAAGATCTAAGAACATTATTTTATATGGTATTGGGCTATTGTTCATGGCATGTGGCACTAACAGCATTTTCAGAGAGTATCACAGGGCTTAATGGTCCTTTAAATAAATGTGTGCTTTGAACTGCAAGCTCTTGTTTTCCATCTATAAACATCCTGCATCCTCCAACCGGCTGATGCTCCCAGAACAAAGTAGCTTTTTACCTAATGGCATTTATTTATAGAGTGGGAGCAATGGACTTCTGTACAATAGGTCATTAAGCTATTCTATTTGCAGGGATTAATAGTGTTAACGTATCTGCATCAGTATAAATATTGATGGTAACAAGTGGCTATAGTGCATTCCTGTACATTAGGGCATTAGATCTGCAGGAAGGAACAGTACCTTATAATAAATTAAATCAAGATATCTCTATTAATGCTGCTTTAAGGTAACTTCATATTTGTTAGAACTTTGCAAAAGGTTAACATACCCTTTAAGACACAGAGTAGTAGGACTTTGCAAAAGAAGAACATCACCCATTACATTCAGTAAGGAATAACTGCCAGGACTGCGTGCCTTATAGTTTTGCCGTTACATGAGGTGTAACTCATGTGAACAAAAAAATGTGCATAGAAATAAAGCAGAGCAGTCTGAAGTTAACCATGAGTAAAGCCTTAAGTAAAACACCGTTAGTGTGCAAAAGGTTTTATAGCCACTTAAAAGGATGGGTAAAGCATAAAATGCATAAAGCCTCGTTTACAGCAAGTGCAAGTGAAGCAGAATAAACTGAATGGAAATATATGCACATATTGATGCTATTCATTGAGAGGGTACTTGTTCCAAAACTCCTTGCTCTTCTGTGCAGTTGTACTGAGCGCCGATCCTCCCACCCAGTCCGCACTGATGCATAGTGTGCAGGGGCGTCTGCTGACGTTCTTAGGCCTGGAATTACCACCACCCTAGATTTAAAGGTAATTGCAGGGTGCTCACAGCGGTTGCATCATTAGCTGCTACAGACTTGCACTAATGCCTGTCAGAGTGAACCCCCATTCTGAAACTGTTATAAGCTAATTGCACCCAGTCTGTGAGAATGTGTTGAAATTAAGAAAGTGAATATTGTTTTATGATGTTACTAGCTCAGCTTCTGTTAAACAGATGTTATTGGAACTCACAGCAAATTTATTTTAGCTTCCCCTAAACATTTGAAAGACATTTTTCATGAACATATATTAAAGCTGCTTATTGAGGCTTCCCCATCATCCACATGGTTGCACATGGTTTCCCTCGCTCAGCTTGCCATTTAGTCTTGCTTAACCTGCCATTCTCTTCTACAAATTTCCACAACTTTCCTATTGTCTACTTGTACAAATAGCTACCAAAGCAGGGGGCATGGATCAAGGTCACTGGGGTTGTAGGCTGCTTAGAATTTCTGTGGGTACACCATAAAACTATGGCATTGTTATGATCAGCAACAACATTTTGGTTATAATGACCATTTATGATATTTTGAAATATAAGATAGCTTTGTTATTTATGTCACTGCAAGCATGGACATATAGGGTGAGTGGCATCTACCTTGATGAAAGCCTTCTGATTCAGTATATGTCAGGAAGGCTTTTTAGATATTTGTGAATCACTTTCCTGTGTAACGTGATGAGCATTTCAGTATTATGGCACACAAACCTCACAGAATCTCCAAATGTGGGAAACAATGAGAACAATGATCTCTTTCTATTATAATCGGCAGGAATAGCTAGACATTATACATAACTATTTTCCCTGGGCCTTTATGGAAGGCTCTATCTGTAACTGCAACAATTGGAAGTGCACCCCAGCGCCCAGTTTCTCAGCATTAAGAAGACAGCTTTATTTCACATCCTGGTGCATTTAGTGTTTCAGCAACACTTAATCATAGGTATCATAATCATTCCTATGATTACATGTTGCTGAAACACAAAAAGAGTCAGGATGTGAAATAAAGCTGTCTTCTGAGAAGTTGAGTGCTGGTGTGCTTGTGCAATTGCTGCTGTACATTGTCTCTTCTGTACCCAGACCACAGACTCAGCATGGTGAATGACCAAATGAATGCACTATTTGTTAGAGTTTTGAATTGTCCGAAAGGAAGGAACCTCCCAAAGCGAAGGGTCTGGAGCATAGCACCTGGACCAGGATCACAATGTGGTGAGGGTTTTTTGATTAAGCAGACAAGTAAAGTCAGGGCTCCTTGTACTGTATATCTGTTAAATTGGGCACAAATAGGAGCAAATCCTTAAGAGCAGTGCTGTCCAACTGGTAGCCCAGGGGTAGCTGTGCTATTATATTTTGGGGTCACTGATGCTGGTTACTGTGCCCTTTACTGCTGGGTGCTACTGGGTGCTGCAATTAAATGTTGGGTGGTCAGTGCCTGTGATGCTGGATGCCATTTAATGTTGGTCAGTCAGTGCAATGTGATGGTAAAAGTTACTTTGCCATTTAAACCTTGCAATGCTCTCTGAAATGAAATGAAATAAACTGATCAGAGGACTTTCCTTTTTCTAACTACAAGAACGACTGCTCAATAACGGCTACAACTTCTACTAAACTACTAATAGTAAACATCTTCTGCCTACGTAAACAGGATCTGGGAGGAAATACATATAACTAAAACTGTTTTGCCATGACAGATTAAGGTAAATTATATGTCCAATGGACAGGGGGTGCTGAATGCATATCTGGTTTTGGGAGCCATATTGAATTTTAATGCAGTTTTTTTTTTCAGCGAAGATATTATTAAACAATCAATATGAAATCCCGATTCCTCTTTGTTTTGGCTGTAATTCACTTAATAAAGTTTGACTTTGACTGGGGACCTTTAATTTCATTATTTTCATGCTTTCTTATCCCCCCCATCTCTTAACTTTCTCTTCCCTAGATCCTGAGCATGGTTTACATGCATTATAAAAATCATCTCTTCCCTACTGTACATCATTTCTGATTGCATCTCATCTCTGCTTGCCTCCAGCAATCTGTTCATTGCCTTTTATCTCTGCTCTCATCTTCTCAAACAACCCTATTTCAAAAATCCTTTCTAGCAATCATCTCCCCACTAAAGGCACTTTCATTACTTCCTTATCTGTGTAATGTTTCCTACTTTTACCCTAATTTTAAGCTCTTTGGGACAGGGGTATTTCATCACGTAGCCTTTTTACAAAGCATATAGCTCCACTGTGTATTTATTATTGTGCAGTTAATACATTATATGCTTATCTACCTACAGTGCAGTTTTAGTTCTGTATATAGTAATATTGCAGCTGCAACAACAAAAGTGAAAATTACCAGCACCCCTGAACCCCCACTTTTGTTTGTGTGTTGGGCTGTAATGCTGCAACTGCTAAAGCAGGGGTCTCAAACTCGCGGCCCGGGGGCCATTTGCGGCCCTCGGTACAATATTTTGTGGCCCGCACCAACGCCTTCTCAAAAGCAATGAATGGATTGCGATTTTCATTGCGATTCAAGGGATAATGCAAGGCACGGCGGGCGGGAGCTGCTGATTGCGGAAATGACGTTATGCCATCATAACAGTTATTATGGGAAGACGTTCTGTGTGCACAATTAGCGCTAATTGTGCACACAGAACGTCTTCCCATAATAACTGTTATGATGGCATAACGTCATTTCCGCAATCAGCAGCTCCCGCCCGCCGTGCCTTGCATTATCCCTTGAAAGCCAATTTTTTGTGAAATCCCTTATGCGGCCCAGCCTCATCCTGACTTTGCCTCCTGCGGCCCCCAGGTAAATTGAGTTTGAGCCCCCTGTGCTAAAGTGTATTTATGCATTATTATATATATATATAGTACATTTAACACTTGCATACTAATTTGACTTACAGAAAGAGCCTCTATTCTATCCCCTAAAGCAGTGCTGTCCAACGTCTGTGGTACCAAGGGCCGGAATGTTTCTGACCTTTGTGCTGGAGGGCTTACAATGGAAGCAAGTGTTGTCCACGCCCTGTTTTAAACCACACCCACTCAAAGCCATGCCCATGTTGCCACACCCACATTTTGGGCCAAACTGCAAGAGACTGACCATCCAACAATAAATGGCACAGTAACATCCTGCATCATATGGCACTGACTGACTAACATTAAAGGAGAAGGAAAGGTAAAAACTAAGTAAGCTTTATTAGAAAGGTCTATGTAAATACAGCCATAAGCACTTACAGAAAGTCCTCTATCAAAAGAAACGCAGGATTTCTTGTCTCCTTTTTTGTAAGCTTATTCTTAGGGTATCAGAAGATTTCTTTATTCCTGGGGCCAGAGCCTGCACAGCTTTTTCCTCTCTCCCATCTCCTGCTCCCCCTCCCATAATAATTCAAAAGAATTCACTCCCCCTCCTATCAGAATGTGTGATCTGAGCTACCAACAGCTAGAGCTGCAGCAGGAAGCTACAATGACCAAGCTAAAATGGAAGCTGCTATCGTAAACAAGGGTAGCTTCTAGGGCTCTTTACTCAGGTATGGTAACGCTTTCTGCAGAATAAATATATTGTTCTAGGTGGCACTAATGTGGCAAATCTTTTGGCAGTAAAATGCCAAAATTACTTTCCTTCTCCTTTAATGGGACCATTTTTCTTGACTACATATGTAAATCCTGAAAGCTGGGTAATAATAGAAATGTTACAGAACACGGTATGGGATGTCTTATACAGAAATCCAATATCCAGAAAGCCCAGAATTACAGGAAGCCCATCTCCCATAGAGCCCATTTTAAGCAAATAATTCCATTTTTTAAGAATGATTTCCTTTCTCTGTAATAATGGAACAGTACCTTGTCATTGATGGTAACTAAGCTGGAAGAATCCACATTGGTGGCAAAACAACTCTAATGGGTTATTCTAAAATGTATTTCAAATATTCTTTAATATTAGTATTGTAAATTTATTGAATGGTAATCTAACTATAGAAAAATGCCTTATCTGGATCCCAAGCATTTTGGATAATAGATCACATACATGTACTGCCATTGTGGTATATAATAAAGATTAGAGCTTTTAGTCAGTGGGAATCACAATGTTTCGCTCATCTCATTGCTCATTGACAGCTTTTGCGTGCTGCTAAAGATGATTTTATTCCCCCGCAGGAGGTTTTATGATGATGGCGCTATTGTCTTGGGCGAGGAAGCGAATATGCTCGCTGGCATGCTGCTCGGACTCAATGCAATTGACTTCAGGTATTTAAATCACCCAGCAGTGTGTTGCTTTGTTCACTGAATAGGCAGCAGTTACTTAGAAGTGTCGAAAATCATAAATGAAGTTGTTAAAATGTGCTCATGGCAAACAACATCCTCTGTTTTGCAAATCGAATGACTTTGATATTGAGCCATGAAAAATAGAATTAAATGATACTATTTTTCCTTGTTTTTTTTTCTTATTTCAACGTAGCAGTACAGAGAATAATGTTTCAGTGTGTCTGCCAAAGTGTAGAGTTGGCAATATCATTGGTACACTGCAGCCAATTAAGAGAAGTCTTGGGAAGACGCTATCAGCACTCAAGTCTGCTTAAGAATAAAGCACTTTTATGTGAATTTGTGGATTTGGCTTCCTCCGAGACAATATGGAAGTCAATCTGTTTAGCTAGACCAGGTTGAAACTAGAGATGCTCCGATCCCAGTTTTTTTGGGTTTGGCCAAACCCACCCCGATGGATTTGGCCAAATACCGAACCAAATCCGGGATCGGGAAGGGTTACAAAATTTTTCTCCCCTAACATAATCAAAGTTTCAGGATAGAAATGAGTAGCATGCAAAGACTTCATCATGGCCAAAGGGATTCTAAAGCTAGACAACATCTCTGCGATGTAAGATATTCCCTTTGTAATACCAGAGCATAGTTCATCTATAGCCAAGGCTTTACTCAGCATTTCAACTCCTCGTGTCTGGTATGCTGCCAGCAGATTGAAGGAAAGCTAATCTAATTCCAGTATTTAAAGAGAATCTGCAGCATCAGCCTGATAATTATAGACCTGTGCGTTTCTAACATCTTTAGCGAAGATGACATTTGAAGGTCTAAGCAGAAATTATATGCAGGAACGTCTTACATATCTATTACATGGTTAGAATGTCTGCTGTGGTTGAAAAGATGCAAGAACATCCTTTGATCCCTATGTAGCTCCTTCATGATACAGAAGAAGGCTGGCCATAAGCTTGATTTTAAAATGGGATTTGATCAGTCCCTGGATCAACTCCCTACTTTATATGTGAATTCCAGTTAGTTTGCACTGTTCTATTCTGAAATAATTCACTATTTATGTCATGCTAAAATAATCCTTTAGATGGGGGATGCAATATGCTGGTTTTCAGAGCACTGTGGATAATGGTTTTTTTTGATAACTGTAATCGTGTGTGTTGGAACGGGATGCAATACTCATAGGATTAACAGTGCAAAAAGTTATCTCTCAGCAATGTTTCCATGTTGTATTGGGTCCCTTCTGAACTTACACTAATTCTGCTGAGTTAAGTACCCTGTTTCTATACACATTTATTACTTTTAGGATATAATGAAATATAAGGATATTAGAAGTCAGTTGGGGTACTTTTATCTTATAAATGTATGGAGCACTAGCTTATTTCATGGCTCTGCCTGGTGGTGGGCTGAAGGTTTAAAAAGATACTGTCACCTGACTACTCCCCAAGGCACAGGCACTTGGGTGTCTATATAGAAATATATATAGGTTGTTATGCCCATATATCTTGCTTTTTAGATAAAACAAGGTCATTATTTTACAGACTGTTATGCTTAGGATATAAATATCAGTTGCATACATATAAAATGCACACTACTGATAACTATTCAGTTTATAGGATCCTTCTATCAGCTCTCCCTCTGTCTTATAGGTCACATAACCTGAGTAGTCCAATTAAATGCAATACCCCTAGTCTCTCTCTAATATACCCACTCTATATTATTAATGACGTTCTTTAAATAGGGCTGACGTAAACCGCTGTGCTTTAAAGAGATTATACATCATTCACATCAGTCCTAGGCACCGTGATACTTATGGGTCCCTATAACATGCTATATCAGGAACCAGTTACATATTTACTTGTTAGTTATGTGCTGAGGAATATTTATATTAGAAGAATGAATAGTTTCATGAGAGGCTCATCTTGTAGCATATATAAGATTGTTTTAATAAATCAGGTCTTAATATATTTCTTTCTTCCCTATTTATAACATTGGCATCAAGCATTTTTACCAGATGGTAACCCTTATTGCAGAAAGCTATCCACATAATGTGATATAAAAGATTTCTGTATAAGATAAGGCCCTGGCAGTTTTGCATGTACCTGGATAAGGAATTGGGATCCTATGAGCATAGTAGTTATCACTGGCCTATTGTCTAGCCGGACTGGCGTTACAAAGTGTGTACTACAAGATTTAGTATTGAAGACACATCTGTTGCCTTTTTCAAGTAGAAGCAGGAATTGAAAGCCAAGCCTATCTTTCTGTTTGAAAATGACACAAAATTTTGTGGAGTCGCTATAAACTGTTGTCTTTGCAATTCTGATGAATTACAATGGGGCACCATTAGAAATCTCTGGGTCCTGCTTTTCATTTATAGGTTGGGCCAATGTGGAGTTTCTAAATGCAATGATATCTTTCAGCCCTGTAGTTAAAGATATATATTTGTCAATATGGATATAGTTGTATATTTCTTATATTAAAAACAAAATCAAATCAGTGGCATAGCTAATGAGTATTTGATTTTCCTTGTAGCTTCTGCCTTAAAGGGGAGGGATTGGATGGGACCCACCCAGCTGTAATTGACTATACGCCTTATCTGAAATTTACACAAAGGTAAATACTTTTTATATTAATAAGTCATAATAATAATAATACTGATGATAATAAAAGAGCCACCAGCCATGTTGTCTTGTATGTGCTCAGTATTCCTGTTAACCCTTTAAGTGCCAGCCGAATTCGTCATTTCGGTTCCCCCCAGTGCCAGACGTTTTTTAAGCATTTTGTACTCATTCACTTTAACAATGTTTTTTGGTAGGAAAACCTCCACGAAACTAGGGAAATTATATATCGTTTTTTTCGTCACTTATTGGGCTTCGACATACATACCAAATTTTATAACTTTTCTGGAGATATGATGTGTATTTTGGGTGAAATATGTAAAAAAAAAAAAAAATTATGAAAAATTTCTGTATATTTTGAGGTTTTTTTCATTAGAAAAGTTAATTTTACTCACTTTTTTTTATTGTTTGTAAAAGCCCTGATACTCCCAATTCCAACGATACCAAATATGTGGTGGTACCCCACAGTTCCTGTCCAGAAGTAACCCCCAAACTAAAGCAATACTTAGTACAATATCACACCAGAACAAAGCAGAAAAGCGCTTGTAACAGTTAATGCAGCATAACTTATATGTAAATCTAAAATATCCCCTCATGTTTGGTATCTTTAGAAACTACAGACCTTCAGGTTTCTAGGTGCAATGTAGTTTTCACTCAAAAGCCAAATACCTTTTGTCAGTGCATTGTGAAATTTGGAACTTTTTATGACATTTTTTTTTTTTTCTAAAACGTAAACTTGGACGCATGATCAAATGTGGATTTGACAAAAAAAAATCTCATAAAAATTTTCTAACAAAGGCATATTTGAAAGACAAACTTCTCCTGAATAAAATGATGCCCCATATGTATGGGTGCACATAAAGACATGGGCACCAAACACTCCAAAGCAGGGGCAATGCACAAGGGCAATTACAGCTAAAAATGTGGGGGCTGCGCTCTATGTGCACTTCCTGCAGTTTTTCAGTGTTAACCCCCCCTACCTGTGAAATAACCCCCACAAACTATATATTTCTGAAAAGAGCACACCTTCTGCTATTCAGAGACACCACTCTTCTCTTTCTACATGGACAATTGTGGCCGCAGTCCCTTGCAGAAGTCAGCGCTTTGGTCAGAAATCAAGGAAAAACCAGATAAAAACCTAGATTTCTCCCCAAAATCTCCATGGCAACTACCAAAAACTTACTAAACATCAATCTGCAAGTTCCCCTGAATAAAACGATACCCCATATGTATGGGTGCACATAAAGACGTGGCCACCAAATGCCCCAAAACAGGGGCAATGCATAAGGGCAATTTCAGTTGAAATTTTGGGGGCTGCGCTCTATGTGCACTACCTGCAGTTTTTCATTGATAACCCCCCCTACCTGTGAGATAACCCCCACAATCTATATATTTCCGAAAAGTGCACACCTTCAGCTATTCAGAGACACCACTCTTCTCTTTCTACATGGACAATTGTGGCCGCAGTCCCTTGCAGAAGTCAGCGCTTTGGTCAGAAATCAAGGAAAAAACTAGATACAAACCTAGATTTCTCCCCAAAATCTCCATGGCAACTACCAAAAACTTACTAACCATCAATCTGCAAGTTCCCCTGAATAAAACGATACCCCATATGTATGGGTACACATAAAGACGTGGCCACCAAATGCCCCAAAACAGGGGCAATGCATAAGGGCAATTTCAGTTGAAATTTTGGAGGCTGCGCTCTATGTGCACTACCTGCAGTTTTTCAGTGATAACCCCCCCTACCTGTGAGATAACCCCCACAATCTATATATTTACGAAAAGTGCACACCTTCAGCTATTCAGAGACACCATTCTTCTCTTTCTACATGGAAAATTGTGGCCGCAGTCCCTTGCAGAAGTCAGCGCTTTGGTCAGAAATCAAGGAAAAACGAGATACAACCCTAGATTTTGGTCAGAAATCAAGGAAAACCAGATAAAACCTAGATTTCTCCCCAAAATCTCCATGGCAACTACCAAAAACTTACTAAACCTCAATCTGCAAGTTCCCCTGAATAAAACGATACCCCATATGTATGGGTGCACATAAAGACTTGGCCACCAAATGCCCCAAAACAGGGGCAATGCATAAGGGCAATTTCAGTTGAAATTTTGGGGGCTGCGCTCTATGTGCACTACCTGCAGTTTTTCAGTGATAACCCCCCCTACCTGTGAGATAACCCCCACAATCTATATATTTCCGAAAAGTGCACACCTTCAGCTATTCAGAGACACCACTCTTCTCTTTCTACATGGACAATTGTGGTCGCAGTCCCTTGCAGAAGTCAGCGCTTTGGTCAGAAATCAAGGAAAAACCAGATACAACCCTAGATTTTGGTCAGAAATCAAGGAAAAACCAGATAAAAACCTAGATTTCTCCCCAAAATCTCCATGGCAACTACCAAAAACTTACTAAACCTCAATCTGCAAGTTCCCCTGAATAAAACGATACCCCATATGTATGGGTACACATAAAGACGTGGCCACCAAATGCCCCCAAACAGGGGCAATGCATAAGGGGGGGCTGTGCTCTATGTGCTCTACCTGCAGTTATTTAGTCTAAACACCCCCATACCTGTGAAATAACCCCCGCAAACTATATATTTCTGAAAAGTGCACACCTTCAGCTATTCAGAGACGCCACTCTCCTCTTTCTACATGGAAAATTGTGGCCGCAGTCCCTTGCAGAAGTCAGCGCCTTGGTCAGAAATCAAGGAAAAACCAGATACAACCCTAGATTTTGGTCAGAAATCAAGGAAAAACCAGATAAAAAAACCTAGATTTCTCCCCAAAATCTCCATGGCAACTACCAAAAACTTACTAACCATCAATCTGCAAGTTCCCCTGAATAAAACGATACCTATGTCTGGTTGCACATAAGTACATGGCCACCAAACCTGAAAATGCATAATATTGGGGCTGCACGCTATGCACCCCTTTTTTTTTGCCTGCACCCGAATGAATGGGATACGCTCGGGTGCAGGCACATGTAGCCGATATACGCATGAAAACGCGTGAGAATGCAAAGTCTCGCGTTTTCATGCGTATATCGGCTACATGTGTCTGCACCCGAGCGTATCCCATTCATTCGGGTGCAGGCACAAGTAGCAGGCAAGCGTTTTTCCACTTGCTGAAAAAATCAGCCCTACGCCATGTGTGGCATCAGCCTAACCCTTGGCAATAGAAACTACCAGAACAATCTTAGCACCTCTGGACCTTTCTAGAACAACTGAAATCAAATGAAGTTAAAATGGAATAAAACCACTAAAAGCAATCAAAGAACAATAGTTGCAATGAAATCAGTAAGAGCCCTGGATCCACCAATGTCACTGCAAAAGCAACCTTTTTGGGGGCACTAAACACACAAAGAACAATGCAAAGATAAAACACCATAAAATCAGTAAAATCCAATAAAACCACCTAAACCAACAGAAGAACAATAATTGCAATGAAATCGGTGGTCAGAGCCCTGGATCCACCAACGTCACTGCAAATTCAGCACCCAATAGCAATAAAAAAGTTACAGTGCAATAGAATAATTCAAAAACAGAAATCAATTATGAAAATGCCAAAAAAACACTAAAATGCAACCAAATAAATCAGATAATTATAGAGCAAGATCAGAAATAAAGTTTTAGTAAAAAAAAAAGACTGCCAAAGAAAGCAAAGAAAGAAAGAAAAGAAAAGAAAAGAAAAAAAAAAGTGTAAGTGTGTGTGTAAGTGTCTGTGTGTGCTTGGGAAAGTTGTAAATAAGTGTGTATGTGTACAAAAGTGTAATAATGACAAAGATAGAAGAAAAAATGGAAAAAAAAAAAATTTTTTTTAGACAGTTGAGATAGAAATAAGCAAAATAAACAGTGGTAGAGAGTTGTAGTTCAGCTTACCCAAGGCAGGCAGGCGATCAGGGGCGATAAATCCAGCAGGAAGGCAGCAGGGGAGCTCCATCCGGTCCAACGTGCGCAGCAGGAGTGAGGGAGCCGACAGTAGGCGGCGATATTTAAAGGGACAGCAGTGGACACGTCATCAACGCGTGCCCACTGCTGTCATTGGCTGGAGGACCCGATCGCCGGCGCTGGGGGACCGGATCGGTGAGTATGTGTTTCTCTGCTCGTTGCCTAGGGGGATCTGAGGGGTTTACAAGCGCTGCGCTGCTTTAAAAGCGAGCGCAGCGCTTGTAAACCCGACAATGCCATTGGACGTAGATTCTACGTCCCATGGCACTTTGGTCCTTTAGTGCCTTGGACGTAGAATCTACGTCCCATGGCACTTAAAGGGTTAAAAGCTTTTTACTTTTTATTTACAAATAATTGTATTATTTAGAATGTAACACTGGATTCCCACTACTTTTTATATGTATTTCTGTAGGTGATACAGAATTCTTAACCTTTGGGTTGGAGTTGCCCATACAACACTCAAAGTGGGCCTGAATGACCCCTGTTTTACAGATACATAATGAGAAGCCCCCCCCCACTGGTTAGGACTAGAATTCAGCTTATGTTGTGTGTCTATGATGAGCTTCACTGCCACAGATCTGCATGCAGATTTATTCTCTTTAGAAAGCATGTTTAAACCTCAGAGTATTATTAAGATATTTATCTTCATACTGTGCTGCCCTACCAACCCACTCTTACATAGCCCTACCAACCCACTCTTACATAGCCCTACCAACCCACTCTTACATAGCCCTACCAACCCACTCTTACACAGCCCTACCGACCCATTCTTACATAGCCCTACCAACCCACTCTTACATAGCCCTACCAACCCACTCTTACATAGCCCTACCAACCCACTCTTACATAGCCCTACAAACTCACTCTTACATAGCCCTACCAACCCACTCTTACATAGCCCTACCAACCCACTCTTACATAGCCCTACCAACCCACTCTTACATAGCCCTACCGACCCACTCTTACATAGCCCTACCGACCCACTCTTACATAGCCCTACCGACCCACTCTTACATAGCCCTACCGACCCACTCTTACATAGCCCTACCGACCCACTCTTACATAGCCCTACCGACCCACTCTTACATAGCCCTACCGACCCACTCTTACATAGCCCTACCGACCCACTCTTACATAGCCCTACCGACCCACTCTTACATAGCCCTACCGACCCACTCTTACATAGCCCTACCGACCCACTCTTACATAGCCCTACCGACCCACTCTTACATAGCCCTACCGACCCACTCTTACATAGCCCTACCGACCCACTCTTACATAGCATCTTGACCTGATACTGGTCTTACATATTCTTCTGCACTTTGCCACCATTGTTTATACCCCATTAGCCACCTTCACCTGCTTCACCTCTGTCTTCCCTCCCCCCACCCTTACATAATTTCTCCTTTCTTTAGCCACCCATTTTTGCATACACTCCTGCTCTCAACCAATGTACCTACCTTCTCTTAAATGACTATTAATCTCACCTCTATGCCCTCCCACCCTCATCTATAGATACTTTCCTGCCCTACCCCACCCACTCTTCAACCCTTCAGCATGAACTTGGACTGACCTCAGTTATGCAGAAGGCTTGTGCTTTCAGTGTGTCCTTTAAACCATTAAACATACACAAATAAGCCGTTATATGGTGTTCTGGCAAGCAACTCACATTTTCCCAAGAGCAGCCTATGGGGCCGATTCACTAAAGGTCGTTAACACTTAACGCAAAGTGTATTTATTTATCAAACTGCTTTAACATTATAAAGTTGTCCAGAAGTTTGAAAGCAAGATTAAGTGCTAGTCATTTCTTTTTGTGCCCTGTATCTAGCTCTGATAGCATCAGCAGTGATGAAGAGGAGCTCCGGACTCTGGGAAGCAGTGGCAGTGAGAGCAGCACTCCTGAGAACATTGGCCCTCCTTTTATCATGGATGAAAACAGCTGGTACAACAAATGCAAGAAAGTAGAGCAAAAGTATCGGCTAGCACTGGAACAAAAGGTACAAAGGCAAGAAGTCTGACTTGTGCAGAGTTGATGCAGACTTCATTTGATGTAGTGCAGTTAGGATATAGTCACCTTATACTCCTGAGTATATAAGGCAGTGATCCCCAACCTTTTTTACCTATGAGCAACATTCATATGTAAAAAGACTTGGGGAGCAACACAACCATAAAACATGTTCCTGGGGGTACCAAATAAGGACTGTTATTGGCTGTTTGGCAGTACACCTGTTTTTTATGCAACCAAAACGTGCCCAAAAGCCAGAAATTCAAAAATAAGCAACTGTTTTGAGGCCACTGAGAGCAACATCCAAAGAGTTGGGGAGCAACCTGTTGCTCACGAGCCACTGGTTGGGGATCACTGATGTAAGAAACTTTTGTTTCTGATGTACCCACAATCCGTCCTCCTACACAAACATAGATATAAAAACACATAAATAATGTGTTGACTTTCGTGCTGTTTTAAATGTATTTTATTGCCTTATAAAAACACTTTCCTGACAAGTGTGAGCGCTGGCCACACTATGTAATTACTTTTTATTTTAAAATTGAATTTTTATTGATTTTATTGCATTTTCAGTTCTGTATTGCTTTTGTCCAAAAAACACCTAATGCACACTAAGACGAGGGGAACTGGGATACATTTTTATTAGTTTGTTTTAATTTAAATGTTTGTGATTTTATTACATTTGCATTTTCTTGGTTTTTTTTATTTTGACCTTTGTTGGCAATGTTCACATTTTTGTGTCTCTCCAATTTGCGTAATCATGACACATTTAGTTGTTTAATCCTACGCTTATTGAGTGTAAAAACCTTCAGATTTCTCCTGGCATTAATATTTATAAAGTTTTATATTTGTACCCAAGGGTACTGGATAAAGGGAATAAGATGATATAAATGTAAGTTTTGATTTGATTTTTTGGCAGATATAAAACTCCGGGGGTGCCAGGGTAGCCAGATGCCATTTAGACAGCTCGGGAGTTTGGATTGAAAGACATATTTACCTATTTTGAATTCAACAAAGCAAGTACTTTGCAATGCTACATGGTTTTCTAGGTCAACTGACACTAAATGCAGACAGGATGTTCTTTTGGCATAGACCATTGTCAGACATGAAAATTCATATGCACTCTACATTTTACAATGTACTATTCTACTATGAATATTGGGTATCAAAGTATTCAGTAGAGCCCTAAAATCCATTTTTATGATATTTATCTTTGTACCCAAGAACATGGAAATTTTGGAAGTGCTTTAATTTGTGCTGGGAAACCAGGGTTTGTACAAAAATATATGGTTCTCTAAGAAGAACTTACAATTTAGAGGCATTTCCAACACACAGTGTCGGACTGAGATGGCAGGGACCCACCAGAAAACCCTGGACCATGGGCCCACTCTCAAAACTTTAATTCTTCTTCTCTTCCTCCCTTAAACTCTTTATAATCCTAGTGTCTTTTCTCTACTTACTATACTCTATTCTTCCATCTATCAAGCTTCCTTGTTTCCATACAGAAATAGGGAATGACCATGAAATAGACTAAATAGTTAGAAGCAAGAGGGCCCACTGACACCTGGGCCCACTGGGAGTTTTCCTGGTATCCTGGTGGGCCAGTCCGACACTGCCGACACATGATTTACAGGCAGTGTGTTGTTTTTGCAGTAGCTGCAGTGTTCTCTACACAAAATATTGGTTTGTAATTCTATGCATATTTGGTATAAAACGATTTAATTTTTTTTCTGGGGTCAACTCACGGCTAGGGGCATTTTTGGTTTTTAATATATACTTGCTTATTTATGGTGCAGTACTAGAAAATTTGTTTTTGTACTGCTCTGGGTTTTTGATGTATAGAAGTCAGGAATCTAAATAAGATTATACATATGTGATACTGGTGTGTTTGGTGTGTGTGTGTGTGTGTGTGTGTATATATATATATATATATATATATATTAGTAAAAATCATTTACTATAGTAACATATATTTTTTAAATCACTAAATGTTAAGTTAATTATTTTATCTGAGATAAAGGAATTATGAGCATAAACATCTGACTGGGGCTCCATTCTGATGGAGAAAAAAAAATAAATCAGGTATAAGTAATATTCTATTTATAGTCCACCCAAACTGGCCCCTGTTATTCTGCTGCTCGAGGACGAATGCCCTTTCTATTCTGCCCTAAAAGCAGTTTAGATACAGTTTCCAATCAAGTCTCTTTTGTGGCAGGCTGTGTTTGTTGAAGCAGTCTTTCCAAAGCCTCATTATCTACACAAAGTCAGAGTGTCCAACCTGCAGACTTGTAGCTGTTGAACTACAATCCCCAGTGTCCCGCTACAGCTTTTGGGTAATTTTTAGGTGAAGTTTGCCACAATCTGCCCCCAAAAACAGCACTGTCTGTATGTCTGTAATTTGAGAGCAGACGTATGTGAGTATGCAGCTGTTATAACTCAGTATTCCTTTTGTAGGGTTACTTGGAGGAGCTGGTGCGACTGAGAGAAGCTCAATTTACAGAATCAGTGTCACAGAACAAGCTGCTACTTCAGAGAATCGAAGATATAGAGTTAAATCACAAGCTGGAGAAGGAACAACTTGAATATATCATTGTAGAGCTGCAGGATCAGCTGTGAGTACCACACGAGACTTCGTTCACTGCTGAAGGCAGGTGCTTTAATGGTCACATTTTCTGCACTGGAAAGAAACTGCTCTAATAATGAGAAATTATGCGTTATAGTATAGCCATAATGTGGGATGTTAAGCTTGGAGGTCATTTGTGTGCGTCAGGGGTCATGGTAGAAGCTCCTTAAAGGACAATGAAACGTATGAAAATAACAAATAAAGCTCTCATTACTGGCTGTTAATGTGCATGTACTTACTACTATTGATTTCCTCTTGTGTTTGCTAGGTTCTTCAGAATGAATATTTTTTTTTAAAAAAGCTAAAAGCTGTTCTTTAGAGTCTGTTTGTCTTCATCTGCAGCAATAAGCTGATTTAGGGCACACACATGCTCTGTTAATCTGTTAGGAGCCCTGAGTAGTGATGAGCGAATCTGTCCCATTTCGCTTCGCCAAAAGATTAGCGAAATGGTGAAAAATTCATGAAAAGGCTAAAATGTCTCTTGTCTGAAAAAATAATTGTCACACACGTAATTTTTTTGCCGCACGCGACAATATTTTATTGACACGAGCAACTTTTTTTTAATGTGGACTACAGTCTTCTCATGCACGGCAAATTTTGTCACCCGTTTTGCAAAAAAATCCACCAATGGTGAAACACGGAAAGTTGCCGCAATCCATGCCTGACAAATTATTTTGCCCATCGCTAGCCCGGAGCATGTGCAAAAAAGCTTTCATTTCAATGGGTGGTAGTCTAAATAGTCCCCTTTCTCTGTTAAATTTACCACCTTTACACTGACTCCCAGCAGCCCTCCCAAACCCACCTTACTATGGCTGGTGTATTGTGATACAAAAACAAACAAACTGTGGAGCAAACTCCTGCACACTGAGAAGACAAACCATGGCCTTGGGCCAGTGTCATCACTCCTGTTCCCCAATCATGGCAAACCATTCAGGGAACAGAAGCGAGGTGGGACAGAAAGGTGGCAGCCAACAACACTGTGCAGTTCTGCATTTTTCCTACTGATGCTATTTGGTAGAGGACTTAGTGGGCAATGTAATGGTGGTAAATTAAACATTAGGAGACATTAGATATTTTTTTGATTCTTGAGAATGCCCAGTTTTAGGGACATCTAGGAAAGGTAAGTGAGACGGCAGTGCAACTTTTGTCTTTTGTCCAATGCATTTTGTAAAGGAGAATGGCCCAGGGAAACACATAAGAATTAAATACTGAGTTACCTAAACTATTACCACCCCCCCAGTGAATTTGCGTTCCCTTGTCCTTTAATGATACTACTACATCTATATCTGTGCCTAACTGATATTTTCATGAATTTCAAATGTATTTTCATTTTCATTACATTTAGATTTTCCATCTAATGAGAGGGCTTTTCATATATATATTCTGTACTAGTGGAGGCAACATTTTGTTTTAGCACAAACCTCCAAAAATGTGTGCTTTGATTTCATATCATTGGAGGTACTGGGTCTGAAAATAATATAATAGCAAATATATTAGAAGTGGGAGCAATACCATTGCAGATGGACTGAAGCCAAATTCATCTATTTAATGTACATGTGCAAGGTCCTGTCCAGCTAAGGGCAAACATAACTGCCTGCTACACAAGATGCTTAGGTGTTGCATGTCCTAAGGCAAAGACACAATTTAAGTACGATTAATGGGTGATGTGTGGTTTATGTTCACACGCAAAGGCTTTTCAAAGCATCAAAAGCAGGTCTATGGCGCACAATAGTCATTTATGCCCAAGGTTCCCTCTGGTCTGTTTTCCAGCACACACTTCCCTTTTGACAAACAAATAGCGCACAACTGGAGGGTGTATAAAAGAACACCCATGTCAGCATAACAACTATACTGCTGCGATTTGTGTGTAAATTATTTAAGGGTGCAAAATGATCTTTTTTCCTTTTTTTGGAGGACTGTTTAATCTTGGCGTTGTGCACAAAGTACAGCTAAATCTTGGGGGGGGAAACTCAACACTGTGGAGATGGTAAATAAATCCTTCAACTCTCGATTTATGGTACCTCCAACTCCAACGGGTACCCAAAATTCCTTCCGACTTCCTAACTCTGCAGCTCTAAAACACACTGCATTGCAAGAAAAACAACTTGGCTAATTATCTGGATAATTCCCCTGCTCTTAATATATGATCATTACCCATATCCTGTGTTGTGTTTTCAAACCATTCAAAAAAAACCATGATCAACTGTATTTACAATCACATGTGCCACTTTGTAGAATCCACAACACTGACATGAATGTTCCGTCATGCTGTAGATTCTGCAATTTCCCAGTCTGTTATTGATCTGTGCCACAGTGTGTGTTTAATGGCAATAAGTGGCATGCCAAGATCAACAGATTGGCTAAACCATGTGATAAATTGCTGCATTGATAAAGAACAATTGTAAAATTTGTGCTGCTTGCCAAACTATCCACCTTCTGTTTAATCATACTCTGTTACTATTGCCTCCTGTTGGCTAAATTACATTTTAATACCCTTTAAAGTATATAATAAAGAATGTTAGAAGCCATAGATGTCTTCAGTCACTACTATAAGGTATTTTTTATCTTCAGCTCTATTTAAAAAAAAATATAAGAAATATTATGTATGTGGTTTAGTAATCTGTTTCCACATACATTTTTCCATTACTCTCATTCCATTCTCAGCAATGTATTACACCTATCAGCATGTAGCAGAGATTTTTCCTATTTCTAATATCCTCTTAGTGCTGACTAAACCGAGACAGGGGCACAAAAGGAGAGCACTGTCACACCAGCTTATGGCATATTCCCATAAATCTTTGTTGCTTTTTCCTTTATTGAAATCCACTCAAACTCCACATGTCAAAGGCACTCACAATATTGTTTGCCAGCTTCTTGTTTTCAGATTACTGACCAGAAAAGCGCAAGTTTATTGAAGAGATGTCAGATATAGTTGAATCTTTTTTTTTTTTTCTTGCAGTGCCATTATACTGACCTGGGTACAGCTGTTAAACAATGATTGGAATTTCAATTATAAGATAATTAAGTTAATTAATACATGGTATTTCTGTATGAGGAGAAAATGTGCTTATTATCTATTAATTTTATTTATAAAACACTTTTTTATTAAACCCATGCAAAGTTTGCACCATGTCTAGTAACTCATAGCAACCATGTATTTGCTTTGGAACTTCTGACCTGTAATTGAGTATTCTTGATTAAGTTACTAGAGCTGGTACAAATGCCGCAGTGTCACTCCTTTGTGAAGAAAGGCTGATGAGTAATTTCTGCATGAGGTTTGAGTGATCCTGTTTTGTTGTTATTTCCCCACTGAGATCCTTACTAGATAATTTAATTCCAAAAATGTAAGGAAGGTTTCTCAGAACAGGACACACAGTAGGAAGGCTTAACTGTGGATCCACACAGTAGAAAGTGTCTGCTGTGGATCCACAAGCTTATAAGGTTAACACTTGTCCAACAATAAAATGAATGATAGTTATACACTAAATGGAAATGGCTTGCAGGTTCCCTCAATTGAATGAATATGGGGGGTTTAGTGGAAAACAGACTGTGCAACTCTAGATAGTACAAGTCAGTGGCTACTAAAACAAATAAAGTACAGGTATGGGATCTGTTATCCAGAATGCTCGGGACCTGGGGTTTTCTGTATAAGGGATCTTTCTGTAATTTAGATCTCCATACCTTAAGTCTGCTAAAAATCATTGAAACATCAAATAAACCCAATAGGATTGTTTTGCATACAATAAGGATTAATTACATCTTGGCTGGGATCAAGTACAAGGTACCGTTTTATTATTACGGAGAAAAAGGAAATAATTTTTAAAAATTAGAATTATTTCCTTATAATGAAGTCTATGGGAGATGGCCTTTCCGTAATTTGGAACTTTCTGGATAACGGGTTTCTGGATAAGGGATCCCATACCTGTACTGTCTTTGTATAACTTGAGGGATTTAAACACAATTGTGCCTCTTAATAAATCCCTGATAAGGAAACTGTTGGAGAAAAGTCAGTTCATGGGGGCATGATTACTCTTAACAAATAGAAAAGAGCAAACAACAAGAGCCTTCCCATTTAGACTTGACAAGCAGAATCCCCTGTTGCAATGATAGATTTGATTAATGCCTTTATAAGTGTCTTTTAGGATTTCTTGAACAATTTTGTTTTGCACAATCTCA
Organism: Xenopus tropicalis; assembly: GCF_000004195.4. Classification (NCBI taxonomy): domain Eukaryota; kingdom Metazoa; phylum Chordata; class Amphibia; order Anura; family Pipidae; genus Xenopus; species Xenopus tropicalis. The sequence goes on from NC_030682.2 coordinate 29,385,092, forward strand.
TTTAATAGATATGTAACTTTGTCACTTTGAATGGGGTTATGGCCAATTAAAATGAACAATCCATTACACAATAGCTGTTAAATGGGTTAGTAAGAAGCTCAGCACTTTTGAAAACCTCTTGGAGCTTGTTTTGTCCTTTGCTACAGTGTCCTCAAATTTCATTGGTCAGATGGTTGACCTGTGATTTTGAAGTAAATAGATGGCAGACTAACTCAGCGCCTTTGAACACCTCTATGTTTTAAAAGAACGATTTGTGACAATATAAAATAACATGGACAACAAGATATGCAAGGCGTACCTGTTGTGGTCCAAAAGGATGATCTCTTAGGAGGTTTTTTTTGTTGGCATACCTTATCAAACAGACAAACTTTGGTCTTTATATGTAATGCACTAGACATCATTTAGAGGGGTTAAACTTGAAGGACTCAAGTTTAACCTCAATGGCCTCCTTAAAGGCTTTTGGCACCTATTGGACTTGCACCTGGTAAACTATTAGCGATCGGTGCCTACAACTGAGGAATATTTGTTGGTACTGTAACTTCTCTGTTGTTTATTTTTATTATTTAGATTGCACAGGGACAGTAAAAGCTTTCAGCTTATTGGTTCCTATTAATGACTGACACAGGACAAACTCTGCCCATGTTATTTGTTGTGTCACTTGGTTTCCTGCCTGTTAGCGAGTGGTTGGTTGGTTATACTATATTGATGTGCTGCGTGGTACCAAATTAAACATAAATAAAAGTCAAGATTGGTACAGGTCTGTCATTTTTATAATAATTACTAGGGATGCACCAAACCCACTTTTTTGTGTTTAGCCGAACCTCCGAACCCACCCAGCAGGATTCGGCCAAATCCTGAACTGAATCCTAATTAACATATGCTGATTAGAATCGGAAAGGGGTTAAAATTTGCCGCGCACTGCCCATTTAACCCTTTCCTAATTCTAATTAGCATATGCTAATTTATGCTGATTTGGATTTGGTTTGGCCGGGACCGCAGATCCGTCCGAAACTGAATCCTTAAAAAAACGCTGGGATTCAGCGGAATCCTGAATGAATCCGGGATTCCGTGCATCCCTAATAATTACATATTGACCTTCAGTACTACATTTATGTTGCAATAGCAACTGCAATTGAAGGCAACTTGCAACTGAATGTCATTTTTAATTTTTACAGTTTTTCCAAACAGAAAGAATTTTCATAGAGAGACTAAATTGTAATCTTTTTATTGCTTATTTTCTGTTTGGATTCTCTTACGTCCATCTTCCGTTGTGGCGTTCAGGCAAATACCTGGGTCACTGACCCTAGCAACTAGTCTATAACTGAAATATTAATTCATTTGAATAAAGTTTCTGCAGTTTGTCCCAGAATGTTATTAACTACATCAAATGTTGATATTAAAGGAGAAGGAAAGGCATTTTACTGCCAATAGCTTTGCCACATTAGTGCCACCTAGAACAATATATTTATTCTGCAGAAAGCTGTACCATACCTGAGTAAAGAGCCATAGAAGCATTCTCCGTTTGCCTAAGACAGCAGCTGCCATTTGAAGCAGCTTCTTGCTGCAGCTCTTATAGCTCAGGGGGAGGGGGGAGCAGAAGAGAGGAGAGAACTGTGCAGACTCTGGCCTGGGCAATGAAGGATTTTTTTGAGAGAGAAGAAAAAAAAGACGAGAAAACCTGTGTTTCTTTTGATAGAGGATTCAGTGCAGCTTTTCTGTGAGTGCTTATGGCTGTATTTACATAGACCTTTCTGATAAAGCTTACTTAGTTTTTACCTTTCCTTCTCTTTTAAGGTATGGTTTCCCTTTATGTACAAAATCCATTGCACTTGTAGTACTTTTACAAATGTTTTATTACAGCTTGGTTAACAGGGCTTTTAAATGTAAGATACAGTGGTTAGTTTCAAATGAATGTATAACCTGTTGGTCAAGGAGAATACGTTCATGCAAGATGGTTTTTTTTTTCCCTCTATACTTAAAAAAGTGATAAAAAAATGAAAACCTTAAGAGAACCAGAAAATTCAAGTCTCTCATATGCAAGGCTGCCTTGAAATGCCATGCACACATCAAAATGATTCATATGAATGAATCACAATCCAGCGAATGGCACTAACGCTTAAAGGAGCCTTGGCTTTAGATGTGAGCACTGGATTAAAGCACTTAGAGGAGCTGTAAGGGGAAAGCCCATGCGTTAGTTTGCTAGCTGAGTGTACTCTGTATGAAAGGAGTTAGTGGAAGTGGCCAGTGGGGAAAGGGGGGGGGATCAATGTTTTTTTATTTTCCTGAATCATTTGTAAACTCATTAAAACAGTATGCACTCAGTAGTGTGAACAGATGGAAGCTCTTACACTGGCTGTTCCTGCTCTGTGATGATTATTGTAGCGGTGTGATTAATTAAAACCTCATAAAAATCAGGATCGCAGATGGTGTCACGCAGGCAAGTGGGTGCGAATGTGGCACACAGGCTGAACTATCATAGTAAGCTTTCGGACATTAACGGACATTATCTTCATTATTTGCAAATAACTGTCACGGAAGAAGCTTTATTGGAACTGTTTGTACCTGTTTGTTATGGATAATACAGATATCAACATTGGGCTGCGCACATACCTAAAGCAGGTATTTCTTTGTCATTACGAAGATGCGTTTACATGCAAAACTACCAATGAGAAATTGTTGATGCATTTAACCCCGGCTAGCCTAGACTGTCTGCCTCCGTCAGTTGTACTAAGAGGCCACATTTAAGTTTGTCTCTCACCTAACCTCACTGGTTCCCAAGGGCACGGGTTTCACATTGCCTCAGGGCAGAAATATGTATGTATGTATGTATGTATATATAACTTTATTTATACATGCTGTACAATCTTACAAAATACTAAATTACACACAGGGCAAAAGGACAAGTCTTATAATAAATAGAATACATATGTATAAATACACAGGGAGTAAGTGCCTTGTGGTATGAGACACAGTAGGAAGGAGGTCCCTGCCCCGTAGAGCTTACAATCTAAGTGGTTGGGTAACATACAGGCACAAAATGGAAGGTAAGAGTGCACCAGGTATGGGCATTTGCCCTTAAGCGCAGGCCTGGGCAAAATAATGTTTTAGTGCTCCAGAAGGTAACAGCTGAGCTTTATCTTATAGAGAGTGGGGGAGTTTTCCCTACGGAGGGATTCAGGGATAGAGTTCCAGAGGTAAGGAGCAGCGAGATAGAAAGGTTTAAGATGGGAGAGCGCAGTGGGTGTGGATGGTGTAAAAAGACGGAGGCTCTGAGAGGAGGAGATGACCAGGAACCTGCAGGGAGACCAGAGAAGAAATGTAGTGAGGAGCAGAGGAGTGAAGGGCTTTGAATGTTAGTAGAAGGATTTTGTAAGCTATCCTTTGTTTAACAGGCAGCCATGCTAGTGAGCTTAGTTGGGGCTGAACAGGTTCCCTCCTAGGAGAGAGGAGGAGAATCCTGGCAGCAGAGTTTAAGATTGATTGCAGGGGAGAGAGGTGGGAGTCTGGGAGTAGTAAAGTGCTGCTCCTCAAACAGTGAAGTAGGTTCTCCAATTCTACACAAGGTTATCGTATATTCATTAAAGATCCATTGGAGAGCCAAACTGTGCAATTTAGTTTTTGCTTTTATTTGAGATGCATAGCACTACATGTTTTGGACCTCGGGTCCTTCCTCTGGTGCATTCACAGAACTAAGTACAAGACATCCTTGAATCCCCAAATCACACCCACACTGCATCATGTGACCAACCACACCAGCTCCTACTAGTGGCCAGATGCATAACTGCAGGTTTCAAGTAGATACTTACCAAAATTGAGTCTATCAAATACAGTCCATAATGTGTTAAGGTAGGTCCATAGATTAGCGTCCATCTGTGAAGAAAAGTAGTATATTTGTATGAATTATATACACATAAGTTAATAATTACAAAAAACATTTTAAGCTCCATGCTTCATTCATATCCATTGGTTCAATACTGTTAAGTATTTCAATCCATTTTGCTTCATTTCTAAGTAATAATTGTCATATATCGGGATGGTGTTTGTACCTGTTGTAAAACCATCCAACGTAGACTAGCAGGATTAATACACTAATAGGATTGAACATACAGACCATACAGTTCTAACTTACTGTTGATTCTGCCCATTAGGTTCACAAGTCTATCTGCTGTTAGTGTTCTGTGTATTTGATTTGGAAATTAGACAGCATATTACTTAGTTACTAAGTATGTAATTGCGATATTAGTAATGTGTCACCTAGAACTTACTAAGGTCTCTACAACTGGTACCTGCTCTAAGTTGAGTTAGCACATTGTTATGGGCTTGTTTGCTATGACTAGTTATCCTGTATTTACAGTATAGTTAGTGCCATATGTTACAGGATAGAAAGGGTTAAATTATTTTGTAATTTGGCTAGTAATCTTGTTATAGCCCTTAGAGGCAGTGGTGCCATTGTGTCTGCTGAATCTAACATCCTTCAGTATGGGAGCTTCATTTCCCGTCCATACTTTGTCTACTTCTTCTCACATACAGCCCAGAGAAGGGATGAAAAAGCATCCATTTTGGGGTGAGGAGTAAGGGAAGTCAATAGATGAGTTTAGGTATGTTCCATGGGGTTGTAAGAGACTGGGTGTTTTTTGGGAGGAAGCAACTGGTAGAATAAGTCATGAAGCCCATGAATATTTTAAACCCCTTTAAAGGAGAGGAACTAGATTTCCCAAATGAAGGGAGGCTCAGCCCCACTGGATCTGTGCAACCTGGAGGAACACTAACATCAAAGATTGGAGTATACCAGCCTGTCTGTGCCTTTGCTACACATGGACTATCTGTGGGACACACTAGGTAAATCTTTCCACTTGGTGGTGCTAACTGTCAACCTTTGTTTTAAAATGGCACCAACATCTTGTGCTAATTACTGATGAAAATGACTTAAAGCGGACCTGTCACCTTAAGAAATAATTTCAAATTGTTTTCTATTGTGTTTGGCAAGCAAAATAAACTTTACTTACACTATATAAGTTATTTTAATCTTATTTTCTTCAGCCTTGGAATTCACAATTGCAGCAAGCAGGCAGGGGCCATTTTGTGGACACTGTTATCAAAGCAGGCATTGCACCCTGCCAAAATCTTGTTTCTGTGCCAGTATGGGGGGACCTAATGCCCATGTCCATGCACTGGTTACACAATTAGATGGTGAGGAGGGCAGAGACATCTAAGAAGTTCTGAATTGAAAGTGAAAGTAACTGTCTGCCCCACCTCTATGCCTAAGGCATAGAGGCGGGGTAGGTATTATATGATTGACAGCTGGGATTTTAAAATGCTTTTATAATGGGTTTGGATGTGGTAATAAAAAAAATTATTTTGGGTTTCATGTTAAATTTGAAAAGGACTTTTATTATACAGCTTTTTATGTCTGGGTGACAGGTCCACTTTAAACTGCCAATACCAGGGAGGTGTTTGAACACACTCTGTTACACCTGCCCATGACCCACCCATGTCACACCCAGTTATGTCCCAACCACAGCCAGTTCCACCCTGACAATGCACTGGCATATAAAACTGGGTGAAAATGGCTTTGCCTAAGGTGCCTTGCATAGACTTGCTCATGAATTTGCAGCCCCTATATGGCAGGGCCTTTTTAAATGTACTTACATTCCCCAACCATTCGAAAAAATATTCCTACATGACAGGCATTGGGGAGAAAGATATTTTAACATGCCTGTTATTAAGCTGACAAGGGGATTGAAGAAGCAGTAGAGACTTGATTCGGAAACATAAAACCCAGACGTCCATAAAACGTCACAAACAGACCACATTGTCTGGCTGGTTTAACAGATTGAAACTGCATTTTACATTTCATACCAAGATGTCTTTGCTGAAGGTTGGAAGGCAAAAGCCACATTTATTTAGTTTATTCTGAGTATTAGCAAAGCATGCTTTAGCATTATACTTACCTCTGCATGGTAAACTGTAATAAACATATATTTATTATTTTACTGGCTGCTTTGAAATTGATTTTTTTTCTCCAAAGACTCCACTTTGCCGCAGTATAAAGAAAATGTACTTTATTCCTTCCATCTCAAACAGTTCATGCCCCACTGTTCACGTTGACAGTACAATTTTCAGGCTTTGTATTCTTCTGTAGTGTTTTAGAGGAAATAATTGATGTACTCCAAGGCTATTGATCGCCTGTGTTTCTGCAAATAATTGCTTGTTTTTTTTCATGTGTGCCACCGTGATGGCCATAATGTAGCTCTCATGTTAATGGACTGCAGACTCTGGTTAATAATTCCACTTTTAATCTTCACTATTCAGTCACGATTCTTTTAATTTTTTCTATTTGTTTAACATAAAGTATGTAGTTTTATGTCTGTTCTGTCTAGATGTCAAGGACTGCTATGGGATCCGTTATCTGGAAAGTTCCGAACTACAGGAAGCCCATCTCCCATGTATTCCAGTTTAAGAAAATAATTCTAATTTTTAAAACTGATTTCCTTTTCTCTGTAATAACAAAGCGGTATCTGTACTTGATAGGGACCAAGATATAATTAATCCTTATTAGTGGCAAAACAATCCTATTGGGTTTATTAATTTGTGAATTATTTTTAGCAGTATGTATGTAAAGTATGTTGATCCAAATTACAGAAAGTTCCCATATCTGGAAAACCCTAGGTCCAATGCATTCTGGATAATAGATCCCATACCTGTAAAATCAGACAATAATTTGAAGACCACAATGCAACCCTATCCCTGTCTTCCAAAGGAACAGTAAAACAAAAAAATCAACAAGCTGCTATGTAGTCACAGGGGCAGCCATTCAAAGCCAAGAAGGAGAAAAGGCACAGGTTACACAGCAGATAACAGATAAAATCTGTAGTATGCAATGGGAGTCTGCACAGCTTATCTGTTATCTATTGTGTATCCTGTGCTTGAATGGCTGCCCCCATGGCTACACAGCAGCCTGTTTAGATAAACTATAGTAGGGTTTCTGAATTCCGGACAGCAATCCAAATTGGAATCTTCATATAATTATAATGCCTTTATTTGTTTAAAAGGCACAGATCAGTACAGCTAGAGAGCAACTCAGCTTACTTCAGGCTATTGAACGTCAGACCTGTTCCATATTAGATGATGGACAGAAACTCAGCTTCTGCCACAGCTAAATTATGTGGGAGTTGGAAGTTCAGACGGTTTTAATTCCCAAAATGCGTAATGTTTAAAGCACAGATCAGGACCCTAGGTGGGCAAACAATAATCAGTTTGAAGAGAAATGGCACGCACTCCTTGGTCCACTAAAACTTGTCTTTATTGTAGAGACCTTAAACCAAAGAAGGTCCAAAGAAGGATTAGTATTTTTAGGATTGATGGAACATGGGTTTTTGTGCTATTGCAGAACAGCAGTCTTAATTTGCTAAAGATTATTTTTTTTACTGTATATAAGGTATGATTAGCCTTGCGTTGGTTATACAGTAATATCTTTGTTGTGTGTGGCCAACTTTACCCCATGGAAAAAAAGAATGAAGTCTTAAACCGACTAAAAAAAAATAATGCACTGTAGTATTTTTATGCTTAAATTATCATCTTACCTTACAGAAATAAGTGCTGTGGCATCTTGCTCCCCCATAGTACATCTAAGTATTTACATAGGGGGGTTAAACTGGATGTTTTATGAGCCTATGCCGTGTAATGACATTAAACAGAAACTGCTTTAATCAAATATATCATATCACCTTAGGTGTCTCTATGGAAGAATGGCTAAGTTTCCAAGCCTCAGTCTAATTCTGCTTATCTTAGTGACCAGAAAAGCCAAATTAGTTACATACAGGTTCGGATTGGGACACCAGGACACCGGGAAAATACCACGTGGGCCCTCGGTCCTGGTGGGCCCCTGTGGCCCAGACCTGACCCTGTTGCCGTTTCCCCTGGCTGCCGATGTCCTTCGCTGATGCGTTTCACATTCGTGCTTTCAGTTGAGGATGTCGGGCAGGGACCCCTGGTGGGCGGTGTAAGGGGTGCGCGGTGGCCGCCGCTGCAAGGGACACGTCCAGTGGTGGTACCTTGGGGGTGCGGGGCCAGGCCAGCAAAATAAATTACATAATGCTGTCCATTTAATTTCATCAGCAGGGAAGTAGGGAAAATGTTATCAAAGGGACAGAGAAAAATTTTAAATATAGAAAAGTTAGAGGAAATATTCTCATCAATGTTAAAAGTGAAGATGCTGAAACATTTGTAAAGAAAAACTGCCAAATAATACCCACAGCTATTAAACTGTAAAATGTATTCTCAGTGCTTAGTGATATCACTTGTCTTATTATTATAACTCCAACGTTATAGCAGAAAGATAATAATCACCGCAGAGTGCCATGACCGGTATAATTTAGCCTTCAGCCATGTGTCAGTACAGTCAGGGAACTCCTCTGTGACTTACGATACCCCTGTATTTAACAAGAGCTGGTAATGTGTTGCCTTTACAATGCTTTCCGTGCATCAACATTCAAATGCAGCAATATACAATAAATACAATTGTTTGTTGACATTGTTTAGAGTTAAAATATTTTGACAGTAACCAAAATGAGATGTTAGCAGAATCTAATGTATTCCTCCCCTGACAGCTCCGGCTTGGCATTTTCATATCTTTCGCATTATGCAGTTAGCGTGCAGGTCTGCTCTGTGAAAAGGAGTTATGAAGGCAGTGCTGCGTGAGTGCGTGTACTGAATGGTAGGAGCGCATCCCTGACATTATCTGCAAAGAATATATTCATTTGCTTAAGAACAAATCGTTGACAATTTAAATTCTTTTGGTCTCTTAAATCATTTTTAGCAGACCTCCCTACAACGGCCTTCGGGTGAGGGAATAGGAGGTGATGCCACACGGGGGTGGGGAAATGACTGGATGATTCTTATAAAGGGGAATCCCGCAGGAGAGAGGGTCAAGGACGGGAGGGATTTATAGGGCATTACAAACTTACCGGCAGTTACATTGCTGGTAAATTTTTTATTCCAGTCCTGGGCCAAACTGTTGATTTACCAGCTGGGCCGGTTAAATACCAGCAAGGTGGCAACCCTACCCCAGACTCTCCATAAGGGGAGCAAAGAATTAACAAATAGATGAAGTTAGGCACTCAAAAAAACCACATAGGTCACCAAAAAAAGTAAGTTAAAAAAATTCTATTGAAACAGCTCCACATAGGCTAAGTGATTGATGGAGGCTGTTTGCGGAAGTGTTTTTGTAATGAATGGTCAGCGTCGGACTGGGCCACCGGAATACCAGGAAAAAACCCGGTTGGCCCTGGCGGCCCAGATCCTATTTCCCCGCAAGGTGCTCCCGCGATCCACCGTCCACCGGGGGTCTGAGGGTGTTGAGGGCCTTGGCAGGAGGGGGGGTGAAGGTGGCGGGGATCATTGGGGGGTGTAGGGGCCCCTGAGGCAGAAGCCCCGGTGGGCCCTGCGACCCCCAGTCCGACCCTGTGAATGGTTATCATTCAAAGGGCCTGATGGCTTTATAAGACAATTGGCATATGAAGATTTTTAGAATCTCTCCCCAAACTTGGATCCACTGGTACTTTACCAAATTCATCCTCACTTTCTTCCACTTCTAGAAAGTATAGGTCTGATCCCTAAATCCACTTTTTTTGAAGATTTATCAGGCTTTACATATACACTGTTCCCTTGTTTAGTACCTAATTTAATGCATGATTTAGAATTTACAATTTTTGTTTGAAGGTACTCTACTGCCTTTTCTAACCTTTGAATCTTCTGCTCACTCTCATCTAATCTGCTGTGTGAGTGGCACATTGAGATAGCAGTTTGGTATTTTCAAGCATTACCTCCTTCGTTTCCAATTGATCTTTTAGCTCATCCTTTACTTTACAAAGTCCCTGAGCTATGTTAAAGGATACTTACCCCGCTTGTAGTAATGCTTGTATTGTTCTGCCTTTCCTAAATCTTTAGTCCCTCAATTCTGGGATCATAGTAAAAACACACTTAAGTCCCTGATCTGTATTAAAATCAATATCTTTCCAAGCAAATGGGCCCCCCATAACTCTCAATTAATTCTTGGGCCGTATTAGCAAAATTCTTTGGGCACCATTTATATACTTTATCTAACTCTACAGACGGTGAGCATTCCTGAACCCCCGCGTTTTTTTTTTAACAGAGGCATATTTACCAGATTTTTGGAATTTAGCCTCCACTTCTTGATTCTTTCCAATCCAGAGTACACTTAGCAGGGATCTCCTAGTAAACGTCCTTCTCTGAAGATGTAAAGTACAGTACTAGTATTCTCCAGGTGCAGATTTTGGTACAACACAGGTCCAAATACTTGTTTCCAAATGGAGTTTGAAGTTCTGGAAAAATACAGGCCATGATAGGCTATCCCAGGAACATGAGACAGACGAGCCCCCAATATGTTGAAGATGTTGAGCTACTGCTTACTGATTTAGCATTAAAATAAATACAAGTGCCGACTCTCTTGTGTGTATAGGGGTATGATGATAATGTTCAAGCTTGTAGTATTTTATAAAATAAGTATATTTATTTCTCTGTTCAATGAACAGGGTAAAGCATAGATATTTAATACAAGTTCAAGTACATAAAATATTAGCACAAGGAGCGAGACAGCAAAGCAAGATGTTAAACACTGTTACCCTAAAACCCTACTACCCTACTAAGCCCAGACATAAGCCCCCATATGTAATAAAAAACAATACGTTTTCCCAGGACCTGTAACCAATAACAACCAATCAGCAGGTAGAATGGTCTGGTCACCTGTTTAAAAGCTAACATTTTATTGGTTGCTGTTCCTGGGCAAACTTAGTGCCTTTTATTACATAACCCTACTAGACTTTCATCCACAAATTGCCTGGAAAAACCACTCCTTCCTGGATAAGAACAGAGGCGTTACTTGCTTTGATGTTTGATAACTCCTGCTGCTCTGTATCCACTGGTCCTGGAAGTCACAGTATTTGAGAGGTGTCAATATTTAGTACTATTACTGTCATGTATTTAGCTAATTGTATTATCCCAGTAGATGCTAATTAGCAGGCTATTTGGAAAACAGTTGTAGGACTGATGGGGCATGTTCATAAAAAGAACAGGAGGAGATATTAGGAACAGATATAGCCTAATCTCAAACCTGACTTGCATGCACTCATTATATATAATACATAGCAATGGCTTAAATATGCAGAATGGAAGGCAAAGAGGGCCTACAGGTTCCTAGGTGTTATGGCAGGCCAGCCTGGCTTTGTCAGGATAAGGACTGAACTAGGGTAGGTACAGACTAGGTACCAGATCCCCCTTGCTAGGGATTATAAGTGTAGTGAGGTTACATTTTGATTTAAACTTTGCCAATTTATTTTTCTTCATGTTTTGTTTTAAATGTGCTTTTTATATGTTACTATTGGGGATATTTTTTACATGCATCAATGTTTGCTGCTTTCTTGGAGCCCCATATAACCTCCCACTGACATCCATCGAGGGTTGGTGCTGATCCTCTTTCAACGGAACCAGGTCCTGCTTCTTGAATTAGCACATGTGTGGCCTAACCTAGCTTTACTTGAGAGTTTAGTGTATCTGTGTTTCAAAGAAGAAGATGCTTTGTGTACAATAATGAATAATATCGAAGCATTTAATTTTAAAGTAAGATTTTGAGTACTTCTTCTAAAAGAAGAAAAAAAAAGAGCACTGTCACTGTTACATAGTAGAGGCAGGTAGTGGGACTCAGCATTAGCATCCTTGTTTATTCAGCGACAAAAGCTTCCTAACCATAAGCCAGGCTTGGTTCTTACAAGGCTTCCGATAAGAGGAAAGCTACTACATGAAGTGGCCTTTAAATCCATTAGCAGCGTGCCTGTAAAAATAAAAAGGACAAGCAATGTAGAAGTCAAACTAAAATAACGATTTAAAAAGTTTTCAAGTATGTCTGTCTCACTGCTAAAGGATAAATGAGAACTTTTGTATCCAGAATTTCTTTGCTTTTTTCCAGTACATTTTCTGAACAAATATTGAACCTTGAACATCCTACTAAAAATTTGGTGAGTCTGCAATGTTAGTCTTAGGGGCACATTTATCAAAGTACGACAGGTACGAAATACAAAAAAATCGTATTTGGTCATACTGTGCGTATTTTCTTCGACCTTTACATACTCTGCGCGATGAGAGACAGGTTGAGCCTGAATAGAATAGAAATGGGAGCCTCTGTCTATAATGTCCAATTGCATGCTGGGTATTGTAGTTTTATATTAATCTTAGCTGTAGGCTAATTGTTAGCTACAAACTACATTACCCAGCATGCAATGGGACAGGCATGTCAGGTTTACTATGGGAAAAAACTTTGGCTTATTTCCAAACTACAAACCTGCCAAGGCTCAAAAAAATAGCCCAAAACTGTACCTTGGCGGGTTTGTACTTTGGAAACCCGCCTGGGCTTTAAATAAGTAGCCAAATTTGGCAGAAAAACCACCAACCTTGCAACCCTGCTCAGGCAGAATTGATTTGCTAAACATGAGTGCCTGCTCTGCTGGGACTGTTATGTATACAATCTTCTATTGCTTTGGAAGGATTCTGAGCAAGCCCTAAGCCCTAATAATTGACCAGTAACACCAGAAAATGAAAATGCCCTATATCAATTTACACAGAATATTCCTTTAGTCTGCACTTCTAAGAATTCTTAACCATTTCTAGAGTTTGCAGTCTTTTTATTTAGAAGTTGTAGGCAGGTTGCAAATACAATCTTTTCAAAACTGTTCATATACAGAAAGATCCACTTCTTGAGCAAGTCCCCAGACAAGTGGATTTTCACCAATTTGTGGTCCCAAACTGCACTGGTTTAAACATTTGGCTCCAGGCCAACGACTTAATCATTACCAGAGCTGTCAGCCAGCCCCACGCCATAAGCAAGATAATGATCCAGCCATGTTTTTTTTAGGCCTGAATTCCTCTTCACACAAAATGATTATATGAAATAAGGTTTCAAAAAGGCCCGGTGTGGCTTAGTATCTCACTCATGACATGGGGTTGGTTGACAGTTTTACATTACATTACAATAGTTTGGTTGAACCCCTCTAAATGAAGCCCAGTGCACATCTATACACATACAGACCTATATATAAACTGTATACCAATATCTATACTAACTAGATGTAGATCTGGATATTATGCTTGTTATGGATCATAGGAAGAACCTGCAGAGGTATTGGCGGCTTTGGCTATATTGATGACACAATGCTAGCCATAACTGACTTGGTCAAGAAAGCCTTTCCACACATTGGCTCCTATTATGCCTCTTTTTGGTAAAAATGTTTTTTAAATTAAAATAGATTACTAGATTAGTAGCAACTCTTTTTGTGAGGGGAAACCGATTCATTGAAAACCAAGAAAAAAAAAAATAACCTGCTCAAAGCTATTCTCATGCTGAAATCCATTTCTAATGCTGAAACAGTCAATAGAGGAAAAGCAATGGCTCATCCCTTTATACACAAGCAGCTAAATGAACTGTAAGCCCAGGTACAAATTAATCTGTATAATGGCTTGCTGATGCATAAAGAAGCGTGTCAGCCCAATTTAAAAATCTATTAGCGTGTAAAGCAAACAAATCTGCTGTTCCATACTGCTGAAATGTAACATTTTTGTTGTGGCTGTGCCTATGTGCTTACTGGTGTAATACATTTCACAGGATGCAATGTTATTTTATATACACTAACTACAGTTTAAATGATAATAAAAAAAAAAAAAATTGAATGCAGTGCTTTCAGAACCACCTGTGCTAGTAGGGTCTGCAATGCTATTATAGTTAAACACTGATTCAACTGATTGTTACCAAGTGGCCCTAAGTAGATACTATAATGTAACGGCCAATGGCCTAAATATTTAATGTGCAGACTAAGGAGGAAGCAGGTACTGGAGAAAAGGCCAGCCAGATAGTAGAGGTACTGGTAGACAGGTTTTGGTCTTTATTAAAGGTAAATAAGACAAAAGATAAACAGGTAGGTTACACACAAGGTTGGCACTGACAGTAATGACATATTATGCGTAATAAGGAGATGTTATTTTGTATGTTTTATATGTATCAGTCTGCCAATTAAACAGACTCTAACAATGGAAACTCCCTTTTACCATGGATAAACGTAGGCAGACAATCAGCCCCTGCGCTCTTATTAGCTTTCTGATGTGCCTGTACCTGGAGTCACTGTATCCGTCCGGGCCCAGGCACATGAAGCGGATTCCAGAGCAGAAATTTTGGCACCAAAGTCCGCTGTGTGCTTGCACCTGGGCCGACACAGTAAGCTGATAAGAGCTTAGAGGCTGATTGTTGGCCTATGTTTATCCCCAGGCTAAGAATCCAACTGGTGTGGCAGTACCCTAAATGGTTGTGCTTCTCATTGACCGTAATATTGACTGCCCCTTTCACCTTACCATACTCAAGAAATGCCAGGTAATGCTGGTTTAACCTAATGGGGTTTGCAGCAAGTATTGGCCTCAGTTTAGTATAAAGGTACTTCTATAGAAGGATTTCTTAATATTTTACTCAGGGGACCCAAAATAAGACAGAGGCAGATTTTGCAGTTTTCATATTTGAGAAAAAATGGGGAACACTAGCATATTAAAGGAAAACTCAAACAGAATATTTGTGATTGTGTTTTGCAATGGAAAAAGTTGGTCACAAGCTACAAGCTCCATTCATTTTTAATGAGGCTATAAAATCTCAACTGTTTTCATAAACTCACAAGTTACAAATCCCTGCTCTACAGCGTTTTACTAGTATTATCAGTTTATAACTAAGCAATGGCAACAACCTTTTAAATGTGCTAGATTTTCATTTGCTGAATTTTCCTAATGTAGCGAATAACTGCATCATGGCTTGAACACCGTACGATCTTCAGTTGATGGATATAATAATAAACTGGCAATGAAATACAAGCTGGAATAATTAGACACTTTATGCTTCCAATTTTTCTGGACATTTAGCAAGATGAACCATTTGTTTCACATAATATTAATTTTAAGCTGGTAACGTGAGCTGATGCTTATATGATTTTAATTATTGTGTGTAATTTTGTAGCTTTTTATGATGAGAGAGTTTTGTTGACCCTTTTAAATTAAAAATAAAAAATCAGTATTGTGTGACTAATGTGGATGTGAGTTGAAAAATGCATAATGATACTGCTATTGCTCCGGTGGTATTCCCTTAAACTCTGCATTGTCATAAAGTGTTGCTTCTGTCTCTTGTTTAAAAATAATCTCTAAGTTGACTGGCTTGTGGCTGAATGGACACTGATGGGCTGATATTGGTGCAAAAATATGAGGGAGTTGTGGGAGCACGACAAGGCTATAAAATATAATATGGAGGTGCTACTAACTCTGGCCAAAATTGCTACAAACAAAAAAATAATATAATAAATACAAATCACAGGTATGGCATCTGTTATCTTGTTGTATTAGTAATTCATTGTTTGCAAGTGAATTCATTTTAAAAATGGGGTCTTGCAACATATGGTCATAATTCATTGTTTGCCATAGTTACACTTATTCTTAATACTGACAGTCATTGCAAACGTAGCTAAAAGCAAGAGGAGGGTTCCTGTACTTATGAGATGTAGGGTGGAACCAGACATCTTGCATATGAAATCTCCAGTTGATACCAAAAAGGCACACAACGCACTCTGGGATGCTTAGTGCCAAAGCTTAGCTGTACCCTCTTGATGCCCCATTGTGATGGCAATGTTTTGCTGCATGACAGGGAATGCATTTGTGTGGATCCAGATCTTACAGGTCTGCTTTTATTTGCCAATGATTTTTTATGCATAAACATTTATAGATGAGAACTCAATGCCTCAATTTACTACTCAAACAATGGGCCAAGCCAGGTGATCAAATCATTCAGTGCCCAACAATAAGATCATGTAAAGGGCTATGTGGTGTACAGTGTACAAATTAGTCATTTTACCAGGCAAAGGATCACTCTAAAGCTGAAGCCAAAGGCCAAATATCCCCCTGCCCTCCCTTAAAAATTTCGCTGATTCCATAACAACTTAGATCGCACCCTGTTTTCATGTCCCTTGGTCTTTGGTTGGATGATTCTTGGCTATCTGCCCACTGAACCCTTATTGTTCTGTTGGAATCTATCTCTGGGAGTACATGCTTTGGTACATTAATCATGACCATAACAGGGCCCATAAATCCACTTCATTTACCATTTGAACATACATTAGTAAAATAACTGCAGCTGACAGCATTGAAGCTTAACTCCTATATCATATGGCTATGGTCACCAACAGAATTACACATTGGAGATTATGTGCAGGCTCCATTGTGGGGTTATGATTATTTTTCAGCCATTCCCATCTACCATTTTTCCTCCATTCATTAGCCTTTATTTTGATAGAAAATAAAGGAGCTCACTGTCTGTATCTTCACAGGACTGTTCTAAAGAATAATGACTTAAGAGCGAGGCAAGAGTTAACCCATCATCTCACCAATCAGTGGCCTTCCCCAGGAGCTGTGGAATTTAATGCTGTTGCCCTGGACACACTGCGCTACCAAAAGCACAGTGAGCATTGGGATGAGTAAGTTTAATGTGTTGACTTTGCTAGTAGAATTGACATCTTTGGGAGTCCCAACATTATAGATGCATTTAGCAAAATAATAAGTGTCGCCCCCTTAATCAAATTTTAAAAGGAACACTTGACTTTTGCCCGACAAATGGCATGGAATGGCTGGAAAATATCCAAGACTGACACCTCTACAAATTTTCCCTTGTGTGACCAAATTGAACCTATATCCTTATTTTCACGAGATCTGAGCTGGACAGCTAAAAATATCACATTATTGCCAATATAACCTGCTCAGGTTTCAATAGCAGAAATGGGTTGGGTTTTTGTGGAACATTAGATAATTAGTACTGATTTTGTGTATATATATATATATATATATACAGGTCCTTTTCAAAAAATTAGCATATTGTGATAAAGTTCATTATTTTCTGTAATGTACTGATAAACATTAGACTTTCATATATTTTAGATTCATTACACACAACTGAAGTAGTTCAAGCCTTTTCTTGTTTTAATATTGATGATTGTGGCATACAGCTCATGAAAACCCAAAATTCCTATCTCAAAAAATTAGCATATCATGAAAAGGTTCTCTAAACGAGCTATTAACCTAATCATCTGAATCAACTAATTAACTCTAAAAACCTTAAAAAGATTCCTGAGGCTTTTAGAAACTCCCAGCCTGGTTCATTACTCAAAACCGCAATCATGGGTAAGACTGCCGACCTGACTGCTGTCCAGAAGGCCATCATTGACACCCTCAAGCAAGAGGGTAAGACACAGAAAGAAATTTCTGAACGAATAGGCTGTTCCCAGAGTGCTGTATCAAGGCACCTCAGTGGGAAGTCTGTGGGAAGGAAAAAGTGTGGCAGAAAACACTGCACAACAAGAAGAGGTGACTGGGCCCTGAGGAAGATTGTGGAGAAGGACCGATTCCTGACCTTGGGGGACCTGTGGAAGCAGTGGACTGAGTCTGGAGTAGAAACATCCAGAGCCACCGTGTACAGGCGTGTGCAGGAAATGGGCTACAGGTGCCGCATTCCCCAGGTCAAGCCACTTTTGAACCAGAAACAGCGGCAGAAGCGCCTGACCTGGGCTACAGAGAAGCAGCACTGGACTGTTGCTCAGTGGTCCAAAGTATGTCATTCGGAAATCAAGGTGCCAGAGTCTGGAGGAAGACTGGGGAGAGGGAAATGCCAAAATGCCTGAAGTCCAGTGTCAAGTACCCACAGTCAGTGATGGTCTGGGGTGCCATGTCAGCTGCTGGTGTTGGTCCACTGTGTTTTATCAAGGGCAGGGTCAATGCAGCTAGCTATCAGGAGATTTTGGAGCACTTCATGCTTCCATCTGCTGAAAAGCTTTATGGAGATGAAGATTTCATTTTTCAGCATGACCTGGCACCTGCTCACAGTGCCAAAACCACTGGTAAATGGTTTACTGCCCATGGTATTACTGTGCTCAATTGGCCTGCCAACTCTCCTGACCTGAACCCCATAGAGAATCTGTGGGATATTGTGAAGAGAAAGTTGAGAGACACAAGACCCAACACTCTGGATGAGCTTAAGGCCGCTATTGAAGCATCCTGGGCCTCCATAACACCTGAGCAGTGCCACAGGCTGATTGCCTCCATGCCACGCCACATTGAAGCAGTCATTTCTGCAAAAGGATTCCCGACCAAGTATTGAGTGCATAACTGAACATAATTATTTGAAGGTTGACTTTTTTGTATTAAAAACACTTTTCTTTTATTGGTCGGATGAAAATATGCTAATTTTTGAGATAGGAATTTTGGGTTTTCATGAGCTGTATGCCACAATCATCAATATTAAAACAAGAAAAGGCTTGAACTACTTCAGTTGTGTGTAATGAATCTAAAATATATGAAAGTCTAATGTTTATCAGTACATTACAGAAAATAATGAACTTTATCACAATATGCTAATTTTTTGAAAAGGACCTGTATATATATATATACTGTATAGAATAGGAAAGCCTGCTCTATGCACTTTGGACAGACTAGCAAATAATTAATGATTGCTCCACTAATGTAGACAGATAACAGATTATTGCTAACTAGGGTGCTTCCTTGTTGGACTGCTGGAACATAAATCAGCTAAAGCTTTGTTAGTCCCCACTGACCTTACTACAATCATGTGTACTAGCATCCATCTATACCTTCATTGTTACAAGTAAACAGTAATAATATGTGAATGTTCCAGGATATTTTTCTTGTAAAACAGCAGGTATTTTACCTGTAATTTAGCATTAAAATATAAAATAGCCTATTTCCCCTGCCTGGCTGTTGCCATACTGCTCTACTGCAGGTCTGACTGCTACCACTTTCCTTGGCCAACCCCCCCCCCCCCCCCCCCCCCCCCAGATATTATGGTTATAGGACTGTAACCCTTAAGTGTTATTGTGTTATGGAGTGTTATGTACATTTATAGTTGTGCTGAAATATGTAGGTGCTACTTTGCCAGTTACTCTGATGGGGTAGTGTATATTACCATATTACCATAGACAGTGTTGGAATGCTTGCTTTTAGAAAAAAAACCAACAAAACACATTTGTTGGGTGCTGAGCTAAATACTGGTATAGTATTTTACCATACAACATAATTATCTAAACAAAGCTTTTACTTGTATGATTTACTTTACAGTAAATAGGTGCTGCTTAGTTACTGCATGTATAACCAAATGACTAAGTTTGTGTGGTTTATGAGCCATCAGGAAAACTGTATTAAAGAGGAGCTAAAGCCACATAAAGTCATTGCCTTTATAAATCACTTTAGAGGAACAGTAACGCCTAAAAATAAATGTGTTTTAAAGGAGACATTGGATAAGTGGAAAAAAACCCTTATTTTGTAGGCAATTATGAATAATATACGGTGCTGGTTTCACTTTGTGCTAAAAATGAGTCCTATCTGTAAAAATGGCCCCTTTATTGGAGCTCCCTATAGATCCTATCAGGTCTCTGATGAAGGTTTCAAATGAAGAGTGGGCGTGTCCTAACAATCTCTGCCAGAAGCACAGCAGGAGGGGGATAGCCAATCACAGCCCTGCACTCACACAAGCAAAGACAGGCTTCAGTTTCCTATCAGGTCAGCCTAGCTGCTGATTGGTTCCTATCCTGCAGTGCAGTGTACTGAGTGCTGCGGCTCCCCTGCACATCCAGAGAATTCAGCCAGCAGGAAGTGGAACTGATGGGCGGGACTAGTGGGGTTTTGGTGGAATTTCTCAATAAATCAGTACAAAACTCTACAGTGTACTATGTACTATAGTTCCTATAAATAGGCTGCTTTATAGCCAAGGGGCACAGGATACATAATAGGTAACAGATAAGCTGCATAGAATCCCCTTGTATACAACAGAGTTTATCTGTTATCTGCCATGTAACCTGTGCCTATTCTTCTTTTTCAGCTTGAATTATTGCCCCCGTGGCTACACAGCAGCTTGTTTATATAAACTATAGAAGGGTTTCTGAAGCAAACACACCAGTTGTAATAAAAATAATTCTATTTTAATTACTTTAAACCACTCTGATTTTTTGGTGTTACTGTTCCTTTAATGATTAGAAGTGATGTCCCCACTTACTTTGGCCAGCACCCTGAGCCATAACTTACATTTCAGGAGTTCCTCCAGGGCAGCCCTACTCCTCCAAGCCTAGTAGTGAGTATGCTTACAGTGCGTAACCTGGGTGTACACTTGGATGGGTAAGGTTTCTGATGAATAGCAGTCTGTTTATTTCTGGTTCTAACAATGACCTGATTCAAAATCTGGGCAAGACTGTGACAGAGTTTAACTTGTCAAATAAAACAGTTTTTGGGTAGCATATTCTCAGACATTTGTACAGTTTGGTAAAAAATTAATGTGTGTTTTGATTACTAAAGTAAAAAATCAGAATGCCTGATTATGGGGTACAGTAATTGTGACCTGGACTGTCATTAGTATAGCACTGCGTCAGCTGTTGTTTTACATCTCCCAACACTGGCAGTATGTCTTCCTTAGAACTTCCAAGCACGTCACTGATATACCCACCATGAGGTCGGGAATATTTGGCTGATCCGATCATTTGTCCCTCGGGATCACAACAAAGGTAAATGCAGGCCATCAAGACAAAGGCTGCATCAATAAGCTGATGTAGTAGCCTTCTGATTGATATCGGCCAGTTATTCGTCAGGCAAGCCTGTCTGAGGGTCCAATACCAGGCCAAATAAGCTGCCGACTTGGCCCGGAAGTACAGATTCTGCAGCTTTTAACGGCCCATGTATGGCCACCTTCATTCAGTTCCTTTGGGTTGCTGGGAGTTGTGGTATAGCAGCAGCCTGAAAGCCTCAGGTTGGAGACTACTGAATTGGCATAATCAACATAGCATTTAGGTTACACTGGTCCTTTTATATTAATCTTTTTCAGTCGCTTACTGTTCATCTGCACGTAGCAAACTATTCACTAGACATAACCGCCCACCAATTCATTCTGTATATTGCTATACAAAACTAAAATGTTGGACATGAGACACCTAAAAGATGTAATTTTCTGTGCACATTTAATGACTCAGGTGACAGTGAGACACACTGGGATGTGGCAGGGAAAATGTGTAAATTGTTAGTTGTTAGACAGGCAACTTTGTGGCCTACGTTTTCTCTGACAACTCACAATTTCTATATTTCACAAGAGTCCAGGGACTACTCAGCCTGCCCCCTCAGTGCCATTACCTGCAATTAAATCGGATGTTATGAACAATTCTGTGATTTTTATCTATGTAAAAGTATGTGCTGATGAACGTACAGCTTCTCTTATCAAGTAATGCATCTCAAGCTCATACTTCTGGTATAAAAGTGGAGGGGACACTGCACTAACCTATATATCACTGTACATGTTTGATTATTTAGATCAGTGCTGTCCAACTTCTGTTGTACCGAGGGCCGGAATTTTTCCGACCTACATGGTGGAGGGCTGATAATGGAAGCCAGTTTTGACCACTCCCCTTTTTGAAACCGCACCCACTTGAAACCACACCCATGTTATCACATGACCATACTCATATTAATGGTTGTAGTACAGCAAAAACCTGCCATACTCTGCCTGCCCTACCCTGCCTGTGTGTGCCATACTCTGCCTTCCCTACCCTGCCTGTGTGTGCCATACTCTGCCTTCCCTACCCTGCCTGTGTGCCATACTTGGCTGGTTTGTGCCATACTTGGCCTGTGTGTGCCATACTCTGCCTGCCCTACCCTGCCTGTGTGTGCCATACTCTGCCTTCCCTACCCTGCCTGTGTGTGCCATACTTTCACTGTGTTTGCCATTCTTGGCTGGTTTGTGCCATACTTGGCCTGTGTGTGCCATACTCTGCCTGTGTGTGCCATACTCTGCCTTCCCTACCCTGCCTGTGTGTGCCATACTCTGCTTGCCCTATGATGCCTGTGTGTATGGCACACACAGGCAGCCTACAGTGACACAATGCTGGCACTGCTCCTACAGTCTGCACAATAACTATATATTAAAAAACTTTTTAATTGCAGTACCACCTCAGTATATGTTCTTTTTGTAGTGTGCAGGGATTATTTGTGGGTTTCTACTGCTCCTGAGGTGTGAACAGGGGAACAATAGGAGTGATTACAGCCTGAGCCTGTGGTGTGAACACTGCAGGGGGTGAACAATGCAGAGATTAAAAGGTGTGAACAACACAGGGGATTACATATTTAAACAATACAGCCTGATTACAGCCTGAATCTGAGGTGAGAACCATGCAGGGGGGGGCAGTTAATCTCAGTACTGATACCATTTAATGCTTACACAAGAGTAAGCCATCAAAGCAGCCAGACAGGTGGGGGGCCACACAGAGGGGGGTCACGGGCCGCATGCGGGCCGCCAGTTGGACAGCACTGATTTAGATCATTTATAGCGTTTATTCTTTTGTTTTGTTTGTGCTTTGTTGTAACCTAGAAACTTGCCATGATGTTATGGATGATATTGAACATTCAGAACTCTTTTCATGGCCGATTACAAACGGGGCACTCCAAAAAGGAGCAAAGGAAGCTTCTGAGATTTTCATAATGCAGTGCACCCTGCATTGTAAATGATCCCCTCATACTTTTTAAGGGTTAAGGAACTGGAATATAGCATATATATATATATATCAGCATTACTACACAAGCGAAGCAAATCTATTAACATATGGATGGACAATGTTTCCTCTAAGCTGTGTGCACACAGACACATTTTGAGACCAGCGCACACAAGCAATTGAGGTGCACACAAGGAATTAGAAGGAACATGGTGGATGGGTATATTTTGCTTAGTGCCTTGATAGATAAAAAAATTACAAGGATATCTCTAGTTGAGTGTTTTCCCCCTTCTTAATTCCACATTATGTACTGTAAAACACTACCTGTTCCTCTGTACAGCTTATAAAGGCAGCAAGAGTGTTCATTAAGAGGGATTCAGGGGTTTTTACAAGTGAAAATACCATTAATATCCAGCCAGCTGAGTGCTTCTGAACAAAATGTGCTGGGAGTAAACATAATTCATAGCCATTGTTATAATTAGTAAGAAAGCACATTAGTGTGCCCCCTTCCTAAATCATAATACTGCTAAATAGCACATTTTATATAGAGAATAACCATTTTAAGTTGTGCAGCATGTTTAACTGTTTAATCATTGCAGAACAGGATGGGAAAGGTATAATAAATGTACATACTACTCAAATGTGCCATTTTTCTTTTCAAATTTCTCGTTCTGTAAGTTTCCTTAGGTTTCCGTGCATTGGCTCTGCAGGCCCCACTCTCCTGAACGTTACAGCCGCCATTGTACTGAAGATGAAATAGTGGTGGTCAGGGTTGCCAGGTTGGGCTACTAATTTAAAGCCCAGGTGAGTTTCCAAAGTACAAACCTGCCAATTTACAGATTTGGGCTATTTTTTGGAGCCATGGCGGGTTTGTAGTTTGGAAACTAGCCAAAGTTTTTTTCCCCTAGTAAACCTGGCATGCCTGTCCCATTGCATGCTGGGTAATGTAGTTTGTAGCTAACAATTAGCCTAGGATTAATATAAAACTACAATACCCAGCATGCAATTGGACAGTATAGACAGAGGCTCCCATTTCTATTCTATTCAGGCTCAACCTGTCTGCTCTACAACCTGCTCTCTGCTCTATATGGTATGAGATTGTACCATTACTTTCTACTGGGATGTGGGGGGGCTGCCATTTGTTACTTTCTGCAGTTGATCCTTAAGGTATAATTCTCAGGATCTCTTGGAGCTTCTGAGAGTTGTAGTTCAACGCACCCATATGTATATCATGTCTGGGGTTAATTCACCATTCTGAATCCATTTCTGTAGTGATATACTTCCCAGATGGACTGGGCACAGAGGGCAGGGAATTATCAGTCATCCCAGTAACTGGAGAGGGGGCACAGGGCTTGGCTAGTGATTATACTCTTTTAAAAGGCCTGTTTTCCCATATATACTTATACATATAAATCTGCCAACCCTGGTGGTGGTGCAAGCAGCAAGCTGGTGTGTAACGTAGGGCACGGCTGGCAGTAGGCTCTGCACATTTCACTTACTTCCTGTAACAGGGAACAAAGAAATACTTTATTTTTGCTGGTGGATTCCTGTTTTCACTAGAACTTCTGCTCCCAACACTGAAGCAAGTTTTTTATTATTATCTTGGGTCCCCTCGCCTTATGTGTCGAATTTTAAGGTAGTTAATTAAAAGTTACGTTATTTTTATAATGAGAGGTGGCAAACCCCATCTGCACAACACTATTCTATATAATAATTATGTAAGCTATTCACTACTTCACTTGTTTTCTGTAGCATTAGGGGGCCTAAGTGTTTATCTGCTAATAGGTGCTTTTTCACAATTATGGGACAAAAAAAGGCTAAAGCTGGCCATACACGTGGCGATCTCACGATGTTTCGTACGACCGTCGGTCGCACGAAACATCGTCAGATCCGCCACACACCATTCAGGGCTGAATCGGCAGGTAAGGAGGGAGAAACAATAGGATTTCTACCTCCTTCTGCCGATTCAGCTCTGAAGGGAGAATTTTGGTCAGGCGCCTTCTATGGCGCCCGATCAAAATTTTCTAACTTGGCCGATCGGCGAGCCGACCGATTTCAGCAGCTTCCTGCGATATCGGTCGGCTCGCTGACATGCCATACACGCACCGATTATCGTACGAAACGAGGTTTCGTACGATAATATCGGTGCGTGTATGGCCACCTTAATTTAGGAGAATTATTTGGCGAACAACCAAAACTAATCTTACTTTTTCAGGCCCTTTTTACTGCAGTGTCAGAAGGTTCAAGTGGTTCTTTATGCAAACAGATATTTCACAAATAGGGGCAAACGTACTAATTAAAGAAAAGACAATGGGTAAAGTTAACCAAAGCAATACTAAGGTTTATGCACTTTTTTTTGGCATAAGAGCTTCCCAGTGTTTTGCACAAACTACAGCCAGATTTTCACTATTTAGGAACAATAAAGGGCTCATTTAGAAGAAAGGCAATGTGTGATTAAATAAAAATAATCTTACTTTTTCAGGCCCTTTTGTACGGCAATGTTAGAAGGTCCCAGTGTTTTTTGTTGAAAGGCCAGATTTATGTATGTATGTATGTGTATATATATATATATATATATATATATATATATATATATATATATATATATACAGGTATAGGACCCATTATCCAGAATGCTTTGGACCAAGGGTATTCAGGATAAGGGGTCTTCCGTAATTTGGATCCCCAAACCTTATTGATACTACAAAATCAATAAAACATTAATTAAACCCAATAGGTTTGTTTTGCCTCTAATAAGGATTAATTATATCTTAGTTGGGACCAAATAAAAGGTATTGTTTTATTATTACAGAGAAAAAGGAAATCAATTTTAAAAATCTGAATTATTTGATTAAAATGGAGTCTATAGGAGAAAGGCTTTCCGTAATTCGGAGCTTTCTGGATAACGGATCCCATACCTGTATATATATATATATATTTTATTTTTTTTTTTTTTTCTGTGGCATCAGAGGGCCCAAGTGTTTATGTGCTAATGAGGGAAAGATTTTTCATAATTTAGGGACAAATAAGGACTTGAATTTTTAGGTTTCCTTTTTTTTTAGAGGTCCTGTGTTTATGTGCAAACTAGTGATTTTAGTGCAAAGTTGTACATGATTTTTCTTATGATTTTTTAACAAAACAATGGGTGAAATAAAACTATGGTCAGAGTTTTCACAATTTAAGGATAAAACAAGGTCTATTTTTGGAGAAAATGGGTTGTATTGACCAAAAGTAGTCTTAAAATGTGACTTCTTTAACTGTGCTTTCTGAGGGCAGTTTTATGTGCAAACTAGAGCCAGATTTTTCACAATTAGGGACAAAACTAGGGTTCATTAAAAACAACTGTGTAAACTGACCAAACTAGACTGTTTTTAAACTCAAACTAGGGACAGACTTTCAGAAGAAGGAGAGTTGTAGGCTCTTTTTTTACTGTTGTGTAAGGTTTAGACAAAAAAAGGTTAATTTAAAGAAGAATGTGTGACTAAAATAATCATTATTTTTAGGCTCTGTTTATTATTATGAGTCTCAGTGTTGTTGTTCAGACGGCAGATTTTCCACAACAGAGGTCCAAACCAAGATATAGTTTTGAAGATGTGTGAAATTGACTAATAAATCTCCATTTTGAAAAATATTCTCCATAATGTTTTCGAGCTGTGAAAATCTCCAACTTTGCTAAATCTGCATTGACAGACGAGAAAGATAAGAGCTACAAATACACAAACTTGGCTGCTCTGGGAGCCGTGCTTTTTCCATGGTACTTAAATATATATTGGTATCCATAAACTTTGTACAGTTTTATTATCTGCGTATGGACAGTTACAGAACTAAAAATGCTACGATTAGTCACACAATTTTCTGTCTATGTTCCAAAACCAATGCAGCTGCCTCTCTTCCTCTGCCTCTGGCTGCTCTATTGTCCGTGGCTGAATAATAATTTTGGTTTTTCACTGTATGCTGTAGGTTCCAGTTTTGTTTCAAGGACATACGCTGTAATTAGACAGAACAGCATTGCTTTAGCTGCCTACACACTAATGCACAACAAGTGCTTCCTGAGTAATTATTGGGAGAAAAACCAACAATTTTGAGGTTAGCTAATTACCCCTTTATTAATACATATTAGTGTTTGTTGCTCTGCTGCATTGGCAGGTGGCTGCTAAAGACTGCATGTATTTGTCATTTATTTATTTAGTACAATATACATTGCTCAGAACCCATTTTTAATACACTATGGACAAAGCATGGCTAATCAAATGGGACACAAGATGGATTTTAGCAAACTTCCATCTTCCAAAGTGTTCTTTTTAGTATGTGTGTGTGTATGTATAACTTTATTTATAAACACCACAAGGGTACGCAGCACTGTACAATCTTACCATATACAAAATTACACACAGGGAGGACAAGTGTTATAATAAATACAATAAATATATAAATACACAGGGAGTAAGTGCCATGTGGTATGACACACAGTAGGAAGGAGGTCCCTGCCCCGTAGAGCTTACAGTCTAAGTACAATCTAGTACACTGCCTTGCCCTTTGCTGTTCATTAGCATTGACTTTGGGTTGGAAAATAGTGGGCTAGGTTCAGGTTCTCGTTGAAAAATGTTTGATACAATCGTAACAACGAAGTAATTTAGAAGTTCCAAGGAATGTTTAATGTCACTGCTAATTACAGGGCAGCATATTTTACATTTCTACAAGCTTTGGTTGATGTTTTGTTCAAACACACTTTGGCTTTTCTGGAAGCACCATTGACGGTTATCAATAAAATGTCATATTTCCTGGGGTAGTTTTATTTAAATGAACCCTTATTGGGGCAGGTAGAGAAAATGAAGTACCATATGGCAGTTTTTTCTGTTTCTAGAATATTTGGAGTGTTGGTGTTCCACTAAGTAAGGGCATGAAAGCAGCTCTATATTTCACTACTGCCACCCCTACTGATTCCAGTAGCATAGGTTTTTACAATAGTATGGCAGAGGCCTAGGTATTCATCTCTCCATCATTTTTGTCTTGGTCAGGTTCATCAGAATGCAGTAGCACAGAAAAATGATGTGTCAAAAAAAATAAAAATATGAAAAACATCTGTAAATCACCTTAGCAAAGAAGAATAAGGGAAATGTGTTTAATATATAAAACGTGTTTGGCTGAAATATGCTAAATTGCCTAAATGTGTGGGTGCATGGATGGCTAAGTTCTTTTAAAGAGAGAATTCATTACTATATTTTCTCCCTTTGTTTATTCCAGAAAACGTTTCCATAGTTTGGGCCCCCTGTCTGCTGATGCCAGTCTGTCTCAGATTTCATTTGATCCTGGCCAGTCTCAGGATGAAAATGGAAAGCAAGGTGGTTCTCGCTTAAGTGAAGGTAAATAATGTAATTTCTTCTTTAGTGCATGGGTACTGGATGCCATTATCATATATAACAATCTGTCCCTCAAGCATGCCGGGCATAGCCTCAGTATGTGCCAGAGTGAGCAGGCCTCATTTGTTATGGTTGAAACTACCAGTTTGAATAAAGATCTGCAATTTCACTTATCTTGGATTATTTTTCTGTACATTGTGTCTGAATTCTGCTGTATTGGATCTAATGATGTCTGATAACAGTTACCATAATAGTTTCTGATTTAATGCATATTACAAGAAACAAAAATACGTATACTGGGTCAACAGACACTAAGGGGCCGATTTACTAATCCACGAATGGATCGAAAGCGTCCGAATGCGTTTTTTTCGTAATGATCGGTATTTTGCGTTTTTTTTGTCACTGTCACGACTTTTTCGTAGCCGTTATGACTTGCACGAATTGTCGCGACTTTTTCGTAGCCGTCGCGAAAAAATCGGAAAGGTTTGCCCGCTCTTTACTACCCCTCAATACGAAACAGTCGCAACAATTCGCGCAAGTCGTAACGGCTACGAAAAAGTCGCGACAATTCGTGCAAGTCGTAACGGCTACGAAAAAGTCACGGCGGCGACGAAAAAATCGCAAAAAATACAAAAAAGTCGCAAAATCCAATTTTCAAGTTCCAATCCAATTTTTTCCCATTCAGGATTCGGATTCGTGGATTAGTAAAGTGCCCCTAAGTTTCAGGAAAGTAAGTGTTAACCATGACATGGCTGTCGTGAAAATGGTCTTAAACCAATACTGTTCTGAATTGTTTTCCCAAGGAATGAAATATAGAATTATTCACCAACATACAGTATATGCAATGGGAGAGGAACAAAGTATTGTAAAGCAGCAGTCATCAAGGCAAAAATAGAAAATGAGCATTTAATTGCTTTACTTGAAAACAATTATACATGTTATTATTACAGTATATACAGGAAGATGATGCAGTTGACGGTGTAAGCAGTCCCACTTTGGGTATAAAATGGTGTTCTGCATGGTGTATCTAGTGGCTAGCTGCCCAAGGAAATAGGAAAACAAGTTCCTATTATTACTGCATTTCTTGCTCCTTTTCACAGGGAAGGAAGATACGCCATCTTTACTAGGCCTCTGTGGCTCTCTCACATCTGTAGCAAGCTACAAGTCCCTCACAAGCCTCAAATCCAGTGAATACCTTGCAAGCCCCACAACAGATATGACCAGTCCAGGTTTAACTCCTTCCTAAACATAAAGCCATAAAGGACCAGATCTGTGCGCTCGTTCTACGTCTGAATCGATTATGAAAAAGGGGTCAGCGGTGGATTTCAACTAAAACTGAAATAATATTTTGACTAAATATTTGATGTTATTTCACAAACAAAATTGTTGAAGATCCATCTGTATTTCTTACTGCATTGATAATATATTTTTAATTTATGTGACATCTGATAAATTAACATCTCCTGTCTGATCACTTTATCCCATCATTTGCTTCTCCCTGAAAATGACTTTTAGTATGCTGTAAATAACGGTATCTATGTTACCCTGTAAGCGGCCTCTATTTTTGATACACATCTTCTTTTTTCTTTATTATTGACCTCTAATGTGCCACTCTCCAGCCTGCCATTGAAATGACACACTGTATATAATTCCCCCTTTTACTGTGGCAGTTAGATGAGGCTTCTATACTCACATTGAAGGAAATGCCCAAAGATTGTGAATATTGTTTTTTTCATCCACAAAAAAACAAAACAGATTTTAACACTTTGTAAAACTCTGGCAGAGGAATGAATTGGCCCCCAGCTGTTACAAAACTACAACTTCAAATGGTTCGGGAAGCAATGGGAATTACAGTTGTGTATTATCCGATCCCTTACCCGTTATCAAGAAAGTTCCGAATTACGGGAAGGACATCTCCCATAGACTCCATTTTGAGCAAATAATTCTAATTTTTATAAATGATTTCCTTTTTCTCTGTAATAATAAAACAGTACCTTGTACTTGATCCCAACTAAGATATAATTAATCCTTATTTGAAGCAAAACAATCCTATTGGGTTTATTTAATGTTTAAATAATCTTTTAGTTGACTTAAAGTATGAATATCCAAATTACAGAAAGATCCCTTATCTGGAAAACCACAGGTCCCGAGCATTCTGGATAATAGGTCCCATACCTGTATTTAGACTACTTATTTACATTCTTAGACCAAGGGTGTTCAGGTTTTGTTTGTGCCAATATAATTGTGCCAATTAGAATTGCTTGATAGCTGCTTTACTATGGCACGTGGCCAGGCAAGACCGGTGTTACACACAACCCTGTACTTGTACACAGATAACCTTGCCTAAAGGACAGGTCACTACTTCAAAGCAAGAAACTGTAGACGCCAAGCACAGACCAGCTGAGACACTGTATGTTATTTTCCATTTGGTTGGAAAGCATTACACCAGGGCTCGCCAGCCTTTTTTACCTGTGAGCCACATTCAAATGTGAAAAGAGTTGGAGAGCAACACAAACATGCAAAATGTTCCTGGGGGTGCCAAATATGGGTTGTGTTTAGCTATTGGTAGCCCTTATGTGGACTGGCAGACAACATGAGACTCTGTTTGGCAGTACACATGGTTTTGATGCAACCAAAACTTGCCTCCAAGCCAGGAATTGAAAATTCAGCACCTGCTTTGCGGCCACTGAAAGCAAAATCCAATGGGTTGGGGAGCAACATGTTGCTCACGAGCCACTGGTTGGGGATCACTGCATTACACATTACTTTGCATAACACAAAAAAGTGACTTGTAACCACAAAAGCACCAATTCACTTTCCTTAACAAGAGGATAAGAAATCTGTTACTCTAAACCCAATATAAAGACGCACTGATTGTATTTACAATCTTTTTTTTAACTTTTTTTTCCAAGACTTTGCATTGTTTTCTATAATCACAAAGATCTGGTTTATATACAGAATGGGCAGGGATAATATTCCAGCTGGGAAAAGTGGGTATTTGCCTACCTCCTCCCTCAAAGGGATCTTTGGTCAGACAAATGGTTAAAGCAAAAATTTCAAATGCTTCTGTAATTCATGCCATGCTCCTTTGGCCCTTCATTTTTCGGGGCCCTTTTGTAGCACCGATAATGTGCCATTGTTTCTCTCCTGGATCCCAAATAATAGAAATGTAAATACATTTGTTGAAAGATTTTTTTTTGCTTTAAACTGGAAGGTGACATCTGATGAATGTAAGGGATCTCTTTTTGTCACAACCATTGGCTTGTACGTATCTTGCAATGATTGCTAAACATATATTAAGCACTTGGTAAATAAACGTTAAGCAATTTGTAGTAAAGAAGGGTGTTTCTTTTATTTTTTTGTAGTGCAACATCTCCAGCATTGGAATTCCATAGTCATGTTAAACTGACCAGGGTATAGCATGGAACATAAGCAACCCTGTATTCTCGAAGGGAATCTTCACATATGTAGTTAGAGTAAGGTAAATCAGTCTGCGTGGTGCTTAGCAGTTATAATGTAGAATTACTGGTGCTAGTTGCTATAAATAATTGGTAACAATATAGCACAGTGCCAGTAAAAGAACACAAGGAATGCAATAAAATACATCAACTAGAAATTTTGTATTGTTTCTTGTATTGAAGCTGCGCACAGGAACCCTTTCACGACCGGCCAGAGTAGTAAGAAGTCACTCAGCACTGCTTTGCATCAAGAAGCGCAGGGAAGCAGAGCGGGGTTGGTTCATTTTTTTTATTTAGAAACAACAACAAGAGATCCTCTGCACTCACCCATTATCAATATATAGGACATTAAGACATTCTGTGCATTAAGCTACTAAGAAATGCCATTCTCTTTTAAGCAAAATAGGGATTGTTTGTCCATACATTGCAATATACTTCAAGCTGGCCAACTACGTCAAAGTCCTCCCTTCTGGCCAATTCCCACACTGACTTATGCGATTCATTGAGAATTCTACTGCTTCAATATACGTTTAACAAAGGGACTAAGTTTTACCTGCAACTTTCTTGCTTTCAAGGTTAAAACCCCCATATGGTTGCCCTTTTATTGGCTCCACTGGGATCACCTGACTGTGGCTGGGAAGGGAGGGATCTACAATATGGAGCTGGCCACTGCTCCTGTATAAACTATAGCAACAAAGGGAAAGTTGTGCTCAACCACTAAATTATTTTTTTATTTATCACTGAGGCTAATGTTGGTGAGAAACAACTCTGCTCTGCTTCCTTGCCCTTCAGACTGCAGAGCATTCTGCAACTTAAATATATGCTCACGCCATTACCCCACAGCTGTCCCAAGGAACAGAAACATACATGTAAGCTGCAGATGCTGAAATAAAGCTTAGATCATCAGTGCAAAGCTGACTTCTGGTTCAGCGCACAAAGGAATTCCAGCTGCTGTTGCCTTTTTGCCTTTATCATATGAGTCAAATTCAAGCTGAAGATTTAAATAAAAAAATGAAATCCAAGGGGAAATAAGCTATACCTATCATTATAGCTTTTTTCTGGACTGAGGTGGGCATTTTTGCTTTTTATGTATATTGCATTCTGGGATTGTGGTAGAAAAATCCACGTGACCTGCGTCTGATGGAACTAGCAGTTCGCCAACAGTGAGCTGAGCCTGCTATATCTCTCCCTCTTCCCTTTCCCTCTCTGCTCTTTAACCTGGGCAAATGCTTAGGTTATCTGCCCCTTCAAAACTGGTACAGACACTTGCTATCTTAGGAGAATGCATTTAGTCCAATATCAACTATACTTTTATCAGTGCTTGCTAATATATGCATTCGCCATCCACAGCTGTTTAGTAGCAGTTACTAGAAATATAATTAGGCCATTCCTTCAACTCTGTCTCCATCTGGAGATGATATTGTGCAAGTGCAAAGCCTCAATATTTTTACATTATTTTCCCAGTGAAGAATAAAACAACAATAGCAATCAGCAGCAATGAGTTTGGGTGCAGTTTAACACATGTATTACTAAATTAGCCCTTTGGCCTCTAATTGCTCTAACGCAAAACTAAAATTCAATTTCCTGTTTGATATATTGCTGTACTGAAGCCTATATATACTGTGTATATACAACAAGTGAAAATGATCCTGCACCATACAAGTCAGCTTCAACCGAAAAAGGGGGATAAACACAATATAGATACACTGATTAATCGTGAAAATGTATAATGTCATAACCAACCTCTGCTTTGCTCCCAGTGTTAAAGTAAAATGTATTATTTGCAGGCCAGTCTTACTGTAAGAGGATTAAGCTGTGAGCTATACCAACCTGTTGTTAGTAAGGGCATTAGATGATGAGTGGGTAGGAAGGGGCAAAGGATCAGATATGACCCGCACCCTTTTTTTGACCCAACTGCCTGTTTAACAAAGGGCAGTGGGCTAGTTATATGTTGGATTCACATCAGGAATCGGATTTGGCTGAATCCAAAACTCCTGGCCGACCTGAATCCAAATCCTAAGAATCATGTGACTTTTTGTCATGTAAACACGGAAGTTGATATTTTTTTGCCGTTCGCTGCACGTGCACCGACATTTACCCCTTTCAAAACCTAATTAGGATTCAGATTTGGTTCGGTATTCAGTAGAGTCCTTTACGAAAGATTCGGGGGTTTGGCCGAATCCGTAACAGTGGATTCGGTGCATCCCTATTCAGAAGACATTTTGAAGATATTTTGAGTAGTGATGAGCAAATCTGTCAAAAGATTTGCGAAACGGCGTAAATGTTGCACGTAAAAAAAAATTGTCGCCCGGCTATTCTTTAGTCGCGTGGCTATTATTTTGTCGCCCACGGCTATTCTTTCGTCGACAATTTTTGGTCGCTCAGCGAATTTTTCTGCGGCTAATTTTTTCATCCTTTTCGCGAAACAATCCGCCAATGGCGAAACACGGAAATTTGCCGCGAATCCATGCCTGGCGAAACATTTCACTCATCACTAATTTTGAGGACTTGTTGTTTTATGAACTTACTGTAATTGGCAACTGAGGGCAAAACAATTATCTTGATTGTAAGCCTCAAATTTGAATTTGCAAGCAGATTTGGTTTTGTATTCTGCAAAATATTTAGAGGAATTTGAGATTTGGATTGGGATTCAGCTTGTCTGGCGAGTAATATTAACGTTAATTCCACTTGGGATAAAATATTTGCCACCTAGGACATGGATTTGGTTTTGTTTTCAGCAACATTTCTGATAATGAGATATTTGGTTATTTTATTGGGTTCAGCGCATTTGGCTCTAAGTTTAAACCTTAGTTGCACTTTACATGAAATATTTGTGTGTTTTCTTTAGCTCACTAGGAACCTCTCCCAGGTAAGTGAATCAAACGATTCCCAGTCTTACCCAGGGCTCTCATTTTCTCCAATTTTTTAATGAATGAACTGAAGCTGGACTCATTGCAAGGAGCTTCTATTAACAAACTGGGCCAAAACCGAACCGGCTGCCTCCACTGAACCCACAAGCTACCTCACAACATGGGGAAGGCAAAAAAGAAGCAAATGCCAGTTAAAAAGACAGCGTTCTATCCAAAGGCCCACTCCCAATCTGATGGCAGCAAGTCCTGCAGTAGTAGCCCAGGCCGCAGTGGAGTGGATTCAAATGCTGCTACGCTGTCACCCTCTGATTCTCCGAACTCTCTCCTGTCACTTTGCCACTACTAAAGGATCTACTTACCACCCTACGCCCAGATCTTTAGACACGTTTCAGAAGTGCTGTTGCTGAACTGCATCATAGGTGCCAGCACTCTAGTGGAAGTTCAACAATTAGCTAACAAACTGCTTCTGCTCTGGGATACCTCGTAGCCAAAGGTTATCATAGAAAAGATCTGTAACATTGTAAAGACATTTTTACCAGTTTTGTGTAGTGATTCACGATTGAAACATACTGTATATTACAGTCGTATCCGATTAAGTTATGTCTCTACTTGGTATGTTTGCACCAATGTGACCTCGAAGTGTAGGGCCCTTTTTTGTGGATCTAGAGTTTGCAAAACATGTAAAGTTATTTCAGTGGGTGCAGATTTCAGTATATTTACTAGGGTCAACCTAGAGTATCATTTTTTGCATTAATTCTAAGCAACTTTGCAATATCTATTCATTACAAATGTGTAATTGTTTGTGAGTTATTTGTATATACAGGTATGGGACCCCTTATCCGGAAACCCATTATCTAGAAAGTTCCGAATTACGGAAAGGCCATCTCCCATAGACTCCATTATAGGCAAATAATTCTAATTTTTAAAAATGATTCCCTTTTTCTCTGTAATAATAAAACAGTACTTGATCCCAACTAAGATATAATTAATTCTTATTGAAGCCAAAACAATCTTATTGGGTTTAATTACAGTTTAATTAATATTTTAACAGACTTAAGGTAGGAGATCTGAATTACAGAAAGACCCCTTATCTGGAAAACCCCAGGTCCCGAGCATTCCGGATAATGGGTCTCATCTGTATAACTGCTATTAGAAGCAGTGCCTGTCCTTCTGTATTCCCTGCCCTGGGGGCTCTAACACAATGTAGACTGACAGACCTGACTCGCTGGAGGAGACTGACCTTTGCAACATTGTTTAAAAAGTAACATCCAGGAGTTCAGCAAATGCTGCCTTCGATAGCAATTATATTTGCAAATAACTTATAAAGCACTGACATTTTTTAATAAATTCAAATGTATATTTAGTGTTGACGTGTCCGTTAAATTGTCAGACACAATATGATGGCCTTACGAAACATTCTAAGGGGCACATTTACTAAGACACGAATTCGAATCCGAATTGGGAAAATTCCAATTGGAAAACGAACATTTTGCGACTTTTTCGTATTTTTTGCGAATTTTCGGCGCCTTTACGACTCTGTGGAAATTGTGGGGACTTTTTCGTTACCAATACGATTTGCGCGAAAAAACGCGAGTTTTTCGTAGCCATTACGATGCGCTCGTATCTTGTCGCGACTTTTTCGTATTGAGCGCTCGTAAGCGGCGGGCGAAACTTTCAGACTTAGCATGATTTTGGAAGCCTCCCATAGGACTCAATGGCACTCTGCAGCTCCAACCTGGCCCAAGGAAAGTCTCCCATAGGGCTCAATGGCACTCTGCAGCTCCAACCCGGCCCAAGGAAAGTCTCCCATAGGGCTCAATGGCACTCTGCAGCTCCAACCTGGCCCAAGGAAAGTCTCCCATAGGCTCAATGGCACTCTGCAGCTCCAACCCGGCCCAAGGAAAGTCTCCCATAGGGCTCAATGGCACTCTGCAGCTCCAACCTGGCCCAAGGAAAGTCTCCCATAGGGCTCAATGGCACTCTGCAGCTCCAACCCGGCCCAAGGAAAGTCTCCCATAGGGCTCAATGGCACTCTGCAGCTCCAACCGGCCCAAGGAAAGTCTCCCATAGGACTCAATGGCACTCTGCAGCTCCAACCTGGCCCAAGGAAAGTCTCCCATAGGGCTCAATGGCACTCTGCAGCTCCAACCCAGCCCAAGGAAAGTCTCCCATAGGGCTCAATGGCACTCTGCAGCTCCAACCCGGCCCAAGGAAAGTCTCCCATAGGGCTCAATGGCACTCTGCAGCTCCAACCTGGCCCAAGGAAAGTCTCCCATAGGGCTCAATGGCACTCTGCAGCTCCAACCCGGCCCAAGGAAAGTCTCCCATAGGGCTCAATGGCACTCTGCAGCTCCAACCCGGCCCAAGGAAAGTCTCCCATAGGGCTCAATGGCACTCTGCAGCTCCAACCTGGCCCAAGGAAAGCCTCCCATAGGGCTCAATGGCACTCTGCAGCTCCAACCCGGCCCAAGGAAAGTCTCCCATAGGGCTCAATGGCACTCTGCAGCTCCAACCTGGCCCAAGGAAAGTCTCCCATAGGGCTCAATGGCACTCTGCAGCTCCAACCTGGCCCAAGGAAAGTCTCCCATAGGGCTCAATGGCACTCTGCAGCTCCAACCCGGCCCAAGGAAAGTCTCCCATAGGGCTCAATGGCACTCTGCAGCTCCAACCTGGCCCAAGGAAAGTCTCCCATAGGGCTCAATGGCACTCTGCAGCTCCAACCCTGGCCCAAGGAAAGTCTCCCATAGGGCTCAATGGCACTCTGCAGCTCCAACCCGGCCCAAGGAAAGTCTCCCATAGGGCTCAATGGCACTCTGCAGCTCCAACCCGGCCCAAGGAAAGTCTCCCATAGGGCTCAATGGCACTCTGCAGCTCCAACCCGGCCCAAGGAAAGTCTCCCATAGGGCTCAATGGCACTCCTGCAGCTCCAACCCGGCCCAAGGAAAGTCTCCCATAGGGCTCAATGGCACTCTGCAGCTCCAACCCGGCCCAAGGAAAGTCTCCCATAGGGCTCAATGGCACTCTGCAGCTCCAACCTGGCCCAAGGAAAGTCTCCCATAGGGCTCAATGGCACTCTGCAGCTCCAACCCGGCCCAAGGAAAGTCTCCCATAGGGCTCAATGGCACTCTGCAGCTCCAACCCGGCCCAAGGAAAGTCTCCCATAGGGCTCAATGGCACTCTGCAGCTCCAACCCTGGCCCAAGGAAAGTCTCCCATAGGGCTCAATGGCACTCTGCAGCTCCAACCTGGCCCAAGGAAAGTCTCCCATAGGGCTCAATGGCACTCTGCAGCTCCAACCTGGCCCAAGGAAAGTCTCCCATAGGGCTCAATGGCACTCTGCAGCTCCAACCTGGCCCAAGGAAAGCCTCCCATAGGGCTCAATGGCACTCTGCAGCTCCAACCCGGCCCAAGAAAAGTCACCATACTGAAGCTTGAATGAATCTGAATCTTTCGTACTCGGCGCGAAAGCTGCGAAAAAGTCGCAAGTATTAACGCTACGAAAAAATCGCCAGATTTTGCGCAACATTCGGAATGGCAATGAAAAAGTCGCAACAATTAGCCGAAAAATCGCAAAATACCGATCATTACGAAAAAAACGCAATCGGACGCATTCGGCCCATTCGTGGGTTAGTAAATGTGCCCCTAAAACATCATATAAGAGAACATATACACTCTAGAGGATGTTAATTCTAACTACCCTATAGATAACCATTTTAGGAGCTGTACCTCAAGAGCTTCACAGGATTTAAAAGACCAAATAATTGAAAAAGTTCAGAATTCCCCAAGAGGAGATGATTTTCTACAGCTTTTTGAATTTTTTTAATTAAACACTTGTATTCCCCTGGACCTTGATTCCAGAAGGGATATCACCCATTTTGTGTTATATACCTATAGTAGATTATTATTATTAACATTTATTTATAAAGTGCCAACATATTTCGCAGCACTGTACAATAGGTGGGTTTCATACATTGGACATACAGAGTAACATATAAAGCAATCAGTAACCGATACAAGAGGTGAAGAGGGCCCTGCCCAAAAGAGCTTACAATCTCCTTCTTCTTTCATTAAGCAGGTACATTTTCACTTATCATTTCTACCTCCTTTCTGAATGGGCTTTATCCCTCCTGGAATTTAGCGCTTAGATATCAGATTATCATTATTTATCTTTTATTTTTATTATTCCCATTGATGATCATTTTATTGTTTTTAAATATATTGACATTTTGTATTTTGACCTGTAGATGGCACAGTTTACTAATGTTTAAAAGTAATGCACATATGTTGCCTATTAGCCATGATTAAGGGTCTTTCCTGAAACGTGTCAGGCTGTTTGCATTGTAGTAGCCTCCAATGATTTTAACTAAAGAATAAAGGACTGTTTTTTAGTATAAGGAGAGTGGCCTTTTTTCTTTTTATGGTGCAGTTACGCAGCATTGGAGCACTGCACTAAACTGCCCAGCACCTGTCTCTGTTATTTTCCCTGCATACAGTTAAGGCACTTAGAAAAGGGCTTTGTCTCTGCAAGCTAATCTTTTTTTTCTAAGTCACCCAATGAAAATCACCAGTAGAAAGGTCTACGCATTGTTTAGTTTATCCGAACTTGCGCAAAGTTTCATACTGCAGCCACATTTGGACGACTTTGGAAAAACAAAGTGATGTGTAGGCCTTTCCACTGGCAATTCTCTTTATTGCCAATGGAAAGGCTTTTCGGGAAAATTAATCAGTTTATTGTGGGCGACTAATTTCTCTGTGGGGCATTAGCCTCATGGGAATATCCCACGGGGAGATTCATCGCCCATGGTAAATCTCTACTACCGCAAGCGACTAATCTCCCCAAAAAGCCTTTCCACCCGCAACAAAGAGAATCGCCGGTTGAAAGACCTACGCATCACTTTATTTTTCTAAAGTTCGGATTCTCTTTGTTGTTGTCAGTGGAAATTAGTTGTCCGCTGTGGCAGAGATTTACCATGGGCAACACATTAGTCGCCCACAATAAATCTGATTAATGTCCCCATGGGGCATTAGCCTTAAAGTTCCAGCTAAAAATACTGCACTATATATCAAAAACCTACCTACCAAATGCTGTCCTTACATCTTTCCTCTACCAAACTCAAAAAACCTGTGATGCATATATCTGTGGAGCAGTAAAACCCAGAATTAAACGCAAATTGTTACAACAAAGTGTACGGGAAGGAGGTTTTTGGAGGTTTTGGAATTCCTAATGCAAAAAACCATAAACTATAATGCTGCTATTATAAAACAAATGAATCTCACTCCAACCCCAAAACATGGTATCCAAATAGAACAGGATGCTGTCCACCCATGTACATTACAACAATTGATGTGGACAAATATACTGGTACCACTTCCAGTAACTATAACCCCATATCACAGCACTGTATATTTGGAGGTGCTTCAAAACTAAAGGTGGCCATTAGTGAAGAGCGAAATTTTTTGCCAGGCAGGAAAATACGTGGGTTTGTAGAAATATTTCTTTCTTGTCCCCCTCTGAAGAAGTTATTGCCTCTATTTTCTTTATTTCATCAAACCAGTTCTTTTTAGAAGTCCTTTTGTGGAATTATCCTCTTGTATTGGTTATTGTTAGCATTTTATTGCACAGTCTGTTTAATATATGCACCCATTTATTGTATAGCACTTTGTAAACACGTGTTATTAAAAATAATAATAATGAATGCACTATATTTCTTCTAGAGGCAGGAAATGGTTATCCTGGCCATTATTAAATACATTTTTGGAAGCCTGCATTGTCCCTTGAAGCATACTGTACATGGTGGAGGGGAATCTGTAATCTAGCACCTTAGAAGTGATGTAAACCATTTGGACCATTCTGCTTTAGAAAATTTTTTTTTTATGCAGTAACATTACTAGGCTCTACAGACCCTGGTGCAGTACTTGTACCTGGCCCCCCTCCCATGGCACCACCCCCTCCAGAGGTAACACACCTTTAGTGTCAATCTTAATTTTCCATGTCTTCCACTGCACAAATACCTTTAGTACCAATGGCAATCTTGCATGCCATCGTATCTTGGGAGGGTATGGGTGAACACCCCCCCCCCTCCCTGCGTCCCCCAGAGCTACACCTCTGCTTCCAAGAGTCTTTTGCTAATGACTTTTGCATAGTTGATGTACTTTTTTTGTATTTACAAGCCAGGGCAGTTTTGTGCTAACAGGAGCAGTGGGAGTACCTAGGAGTACCTAACTTTTGGGGAGTACCTAACTTTTGGCACCCCCAAGTGATTGTGACTTTTCTTCTTCTAAATAAATCCTTGGGATAGATGTACAATTTTAACTAGCACTGTGAAGCAAGTATAGTTTAAATTACTGAACTGGAGATTCATTCTTTAGTTTGTATGTAAATGTACTATTTCTATTTTCCCCCTTATTATTAACTTATGACTCCCCCTAGTGGTTCAGGAATGGAATAGATTTGCTGGGTGTTTGATGGGAGGGGTGCTTTTTATATTGCCTTGCAGTAGTCCAAAGCTGAAATGGAAAACTTTGTTTTAAAATATATAGATGACAAAGGACTGTATTATAATTGTATAGTAAATTACAAGCACTGGATATACATGCCACTCAAATAATCTCCACTGAGGGAATGACTGTAATCTGTTCACACAGCGCTGTGTGAGTATTGGGTTGCGCTGGGAAGCTTTATTCTTTTCTTACAGGATTAAATGCAGGAGTTTATCAGTTCTTGCCTGAATGAGACTTACCGTATATACTCGAGTATAAGCTGAGTTTTCCAGCACTCAAAATGTGCTAAAAAAGGAATCCTCGGCTTATACTCGAGTCCTACTTGTGTCCAACCGGCATCCCTGTATATTGTGGGGGGGGGAAGAAAAATTCAATGAGGTGGGGCCCATGCTGCAACTTATACCTAACCACGACCCCTATCTGGATGCTGACATGGAAATTTTATTAAATAATTTGATTATTGAAACTTAGTAGCGGCTGCATTTCCCACCCTAGGCTTATAATCGAGTCAATACGTTTTTCCAGTTTCCTTAGGTAAAATTAGGTACCTCGGCTTATACTCGGATCGGCTTATATTCGAGTATATACGGTAACTAATGTGCATACCTCCCAACATTTGAAAAATTAAAAGAGGGACAAAAAGATTTGGCGCGGGCAGGGGGGCAAATTTTTTTGACCACGCCCACTTTTGTGCCCACGCCTCAATTACCACACCCCATTTTTAAAAAAAATACTCCTTTTATATAGATGAAATGGCGGGATCAGACGCAAATGTGCTATACCCTCATACTGTACTACCCAAGGAAAACCAATATAGCAACTCCTACATATAAAATACAAATATAGAGAAAAGGCAATCAGTTATAAGTGAGTTATAACTATGTATAAGCTTTGCCACCCATACACAGGTGCCCCCCCATACACAGTAGCCCCCCCCATACACAGTAGCCCCCATGCCCAGTATCCCCCCAATACACAGAGCCTCCATACATGCTGCTGCTGCTGCTTCTTCTTCTGCAGCGTCTCCTCTCTATATGCGGCTCCTTGTCGGCGGAGCCAGGCCCTTTTATAAGGTTGTGCCCGCGCATGCATGCGTGTGACGTCAATACGCA
This sequence comes from Xenopus tropicalis, assembly GCF_000004195.4. Taxonomy (NCBI): domain Eukaryota; kingdom Metazoa; phylum Chordata; class Amphibia; order Anura; family Pipidae; genus Xenopus; species Xenopus tropicalis. The sequence goes on from NC_030682.2 coordinate 29,427,008, forward strand.
CGGGCGCAACCTTATAAAAGGGCCTGGCTCCGCCGACAAGGAGCCGCATATAGAGAGGAGCCACTGAAGAAGAGGAACGCCTGACTACAGCCAGCGCATCCTGCTGTCAGGGATAGTTCCATTAATGTCCCGCATTACGGAAATGCGGGACATTCATGGAACTATCCGGGACAGCGGGATGCGCTACCAAAACCGGGACTGTCCTGCGGAAAGCGGGCCAGTTGGGCGGTATGATTTCTAGCCATGTTAACAAGGCCTAAGATTCCCAGACTTATAAGGGCCCCTTTTAAATGTCTGCTATATTTTATGAATGAGCGATACTTCCCCTTCATGCTGTGCTCTGCCAGAGATTCCCAGGAGTGAGAGATATATGTTAGGGGTGGGAAGGTGAAACTGCCCAGCACACAAATAAAGGCAGCATCCTCTTCTGCCTGATAAAAGGCAGAGCCCCCCCTCAGCCCCTGACCCACTGAGCAGGAGAGGAATGCAGCCAATGCCAATAGTTAACCCTTGCCTCTCACAAATGCTCCTCCCAGGACAATTAAACATCAAGGTAAGGCTGTGAGCTTGAGTGTAGCAGGGGAGATTGAAGAGTTAAGGGGGCGGGGCTTTATTCCCCGGAGCAGAGCAGGCACAGCAATCAATTAAATGGCAAAGCTGAAAAGTGGGACATCTAACAGTGAATCCGGGACAGCGGGAAGTGCCATAAATATGGGGACTGTCCCGCTGAAAGCGGGACGGTTGGGAGGTATGCTTGAAGTAGTGGTGCCCACATGTGAGGAGTAACATACAGTAGGCCCAATGTTCCAATATACCCAGGTTGATCTGTAAAATGGAGATTTTTAGGTACAAACATACATCTTATAATTCTCCTTATTGGAGACAAAACAATTCTATTGGGTTTAAATAATGTTTAAATTATTTTTAGTAGACAAGGTATGGTGATCCAAATTACACAAAGGTCCCAAGCATTGTGTATAAACAGGTCCCATGCTTTGTACATGAGAAAAATGTAAACAAGCAGCTTGATATAGTGATTGTCAACTCTGCTGCGCTACTCCACTGTGGAGGGGGCAAGGGGGACAAATATATATATATATATATATATCTTATTTATTTTGTTGTTATTTAAGATAGAATACTTTTTAAATGTGCTTTTTCTATGAATTATAACAAAAGTCACAAATATCATCTCTCAAAAGAAAGATGGTAGCAAAAAATATTAGGCAAATGGGTTTGTCTGGCATTTGTATACATAAATAGTGATGAGCAAAACTTGTGCTTTGCAGAAATATTCACAAAATTTCACTGAAATGCACTTGAGTCACTAGGTTAGCGAAATGAGTGCTCCAAGTTTAATGCAGACTTCATGCTCTCCAGCTGAAACCTGGAAGATGGCAACAATCATGCACATTTGGATCTGCTGTTCTAGACACAGGGAGTCAATCTTGCCATAGGGATGTGGCAGGCAAGTCAATCTTTGGGCAAGGATGTGACAGGCAAGTCAATCTAAATGAAGAAATGTAGCAGGCAAGTCCAGAAAAACAGACCACGTGGTGGAACTGACGGATTTGCAAAAAAATCATTGTGACTTTGTACCAGGTGAAGAAGTTCATTCATCCCTATACATGACTCCAAACAAGAGGTTAATTTATTTATACATGCATTATCTTAGTTATCTGAACATTCTTTCTTCACACATATAATTAAAACAAAATGCATTTTGGTAACATTCAAGAAAAAAAATAGCAGGGAAACTTAATACAGGGACAGAATATCTGACCTGTCCGTTTGCTTGTCACATTTGCAATCTTTATATTTGTAATCACATTTGCACAATGGACAGAGAAATTGCTGCTATGGTTAACTGTGACAAAAAATGTAAACGTATACACTGACAAGTGGTGTTGAGCGAAACTGTCTCACTTTGCTTTGTGCGGCAATTCAAGAAACCACAGAAAAATTAATGAAACCACAAACCTGTATGTGTAATGACATTGCAGTTAAAGTGTCCTTAGCTCTGCAGTAGCATATACACTACATTGCCCTACCTTGTTACAGAAGCTGTTCTTCATAGACAAAAATGCTCCCATGTTGCTAATTTCTTTCAAACATGGTACCCAGACAGCTCATCAAACTTTTGCTGTTGAAAAAAGTAAATGCACACACAAACACTGCAGAAATACAATTAAAAGGCAGCAGTCATTGTAATGCTGAACTATATTGTTGTGTAAATAGCAATGCAAGTCTTGGGCAGAAATAGGGCATTATTTTTAAAGATGAAACTTGCACTTTTACTAACTAGACCAACTTTGTACGGTTTTATTTGTATACAATTCCATGAACTTGAAATCTATGAACGTGAAAAGTATTTGGGATGTCCAATTGTATGAATAGCTTGAGCAGAATCTTTACATATTGAATCAAAGGGGAAGGTAACCATTAGTTTACAAACCATAGACGTATGGTTTGAATGTGCTGAATGTTATACTTTTTTGGTGTGAAATATGCATGCCTTTAATGTGGTTACCTTACTCCTGTTCTAAATGAGATTATCTAGATAATTTCACTTCCTATTATAACAGAGGAACAACCCTATGGTCACACTTGCCACCTCAAGGAAAAATCATTCAATTCCACAAGTGTAGTTGCTAATAGCGACCAACCGGTTATTCTGTTTTCTAATTTGTAGTTTACTGTTCAAAAATTGCTAATTGGTTGCTATTGCGCCTATGTCGGAAAATTATAGTATAAATTATAGTATAAATTATTTACAGTTTCAGGTTCTCCTTTTGCCCCAACAACTTTGATTTTTCTTAGTTAAAAACAGTAGCCAAAAATATATTAAGCACAACTTCGATCATTGAGCTTATTTTGAACAATCTCTATTCTGCCCCTTTAACCTGAATCGGGAGGATCAACCAAAGTTTATGTCAAAACTGCATTCTAGATGTCATTCTCAGTGCTGAAAGTGCTCCCCATGTGGGGTAATTTTTTCTCTGTCACCCACTAAGTGTTCACAACTGGCCCAAAGTTGGTGAATCTTGTTGGATAATTTACAGCAGTTAATAATAAAAGAATTGTAAAAATAAAACCACATTTAAGGGAGCATTTACTAATTACAATTTTTTCGGGGCCGGGCTTTCTGTTGGGGGAACTGAGCTTAGTCGTGGTTTTAAAAAAAGATAAAGCCACAAAAATTTGAGAGTTACCGGTAATAAATCTGCCCTTAACTGTAAATTGTTGAATGTAATTAAATTACCAAATAAGTCAGTTTTAGGGGCACATTTACTAATCCACGAATCCGAATCACGAATGGGAAAAAAACGTATTGGAAACGAAAATTTTGGAAGATCGCAAATATCATGAAAATGCTTACGAAAAAATCGTATTAGTCACGATAATATCGTATTGGCGATCCGAAAGTCACGAAATTTTCGTACCGAACAATTGTAAACAGCGGTAAACCTTTCCGATTTTTTCGTGCAAACGTCCGAAAAAGTCGTGCGCTGTACGAAAAAGTCGTGCGCCGTACGAAAAAGTCGTGCGGACGCCCGAAAAAATCGGCAAAAATACGCTCGGAGCATTCGCATGAACGCTCGAGCCTTTGTAAATGTGCCCCTTAGTGTTTGGTCTGACATTTTAAAATCCATAAATGAAATACACACCCTTATAACCCTTATAAATCTGCTGTAACCCATATGGTACAATGCAATATATGTAAGTCAGGCCTCACTGACAGTCTACAGTGTATTCACTAGAATTTTAGTTTTAAAAAATGTAAGTTAATTTAGCTCTCAGAGAGTAGGACAAGGTTACATTTATTTTCCATAGTTATTGGGGGGGAAATCAAATATGCAGTACAGGTTTAATGGGATTCATTATCCGGAAACCCATTATCCAGAAAGTTCAAAATTACGGGAAGGCCATCTCACATTGACTCCATAATAAGCAAATAATTCTTAAAGGAGACATATCCTATAAAAATTATGAATGTACCAGTGAATTATACTCCTCTAGATATAGAAGGAATGTGCTTTAAAAAGTTGTGTTTATGACTGATTTATTGAGAAATTCCACAAAAACCCCACTAGCCCCGCCCATCTGTTCCACTTCCTGCTGGCTGAATTCTCTGAATGGGCCCTCCGTACACTGCACTGTAGGATAGGAACCAATCAGCAGCTAGGCTGACCTGATAGGGAACTGAAGCCTGTCTTTGCTTGTGTGACTGCAGGGCTGGGATTGGCTCTCCCCCTCCTACTGTGCATCTGGCAGGGACCATTAGGACACGCCCACCCTTCATTTCACACTGGACAGAGAAGTGATAGGATCTATAGGGAGCTCCAATAAAGGGGCCATTGTTACAGATAGGATTAATTTTTAGCACAAAGTGAAACCAGCGCCGGATATTATTCATAATTGCCTACAAAATTAGTGTTTTCCCATTTATCCAATATGTCCCCTTTAAAAATTATTTCCTTTTCTCTGTAATAATAAAAGTTTTTTGTACTTGATCCCAACCAAGATAAAATGAATCTTTATTGTAAGCAAAACAAGCTTACTGGGTTCATTTAATGTTTAAATAATCTTTTAGTAGACTTAAGGTATGGAGATTCAAATTACAGAAATATCCCTTATCCGGAAAACCCCAGGTCCTGAGCATTCTGGATAACAGATCCCATACCTGTACAAAGGACTTTTTGTAAGTATTGCTCTTTATGTATTTCTAATATTGTAATCATGGAAAAGGGACGATTTTGAGGAAATTACAGTAGATGCATTGCCCTATTACATATCAATGGCCGAGGAACCTGAACAAACTGGAGGCAAGGAATACTGAACGTTGGTTTCCCTTATCTCTCTTTGCCAGTCTGTCATAGAATAGTAAAGTCAGCATTCCAGAAGTGATTTATTGCTTTTATTTCAATGTCATTGAGGGCATTTATTGTTCTATATGGTGTGTTATCTAGTGGTGCGGAAGTTACATTCTGGAGTTTACTTTGTTGTTTTCACCTTTGCTAAAAATAGGGTGAAAGTACTAGTTGCTCTTATTAATGATTTACCAGTATTGACAGGGCATTGCATGAAGAGCAATCAAGCACAGATTAGTCCCTCACCAATAAATATTTCTGAGTTGTTGGTCGTGAACAAAAATAACATTCGCAACACACAAAATCCTAAAACCACTTTCACCACAGTAGGAACTACTTAGAACCAAATTAAATGCTGAACTACTTCCCTCAATCTCGAGTCAATATCCTACATCTCCAAACCTGTGTTTTCCATTTATCTGCAGACTTCAACCCTTGACCCTGTTGTCAATGAAATACAACACAGATCCTTCCAATGCCCCCATCTTATACTGGGGCACCCAGCACTGGTTCTCAAGCTGTGGCTAAAAGCAGCAGTGGAAACTGTTTACAATAGAGATTAACTAAATAATTTGCCAGTAGTGATGAGCACATTTTTTTTCACCCCCATTTCACCATTGCCAAATTGTTTTGAGAAAATTTGGCGCAAAATAATTAGTCACACGTTGAAAAAAGTTGCAGATGCATCAAAATGGGCACGGCTGCGCCAAAATAGGCGGGGTCGCGACAAACGCTCTTCGCAAATTTTTCGCCGTTTTACTAATTTTTCTGTCATTTGCCCCCAAAATTTTCATGCCACGGGACAGATTCACTCATCACTACTTGTCAAGTTTTAGAATTCATTTGACATGGGCAAATTTGGAAATGAAATTATGTCAACCAGCTCTGAGGTCCAATCCAGCAAAGATGTTCTAAATAATAATACCCAACTTGCATATGAGCAGGGTGGTGTGACATGTGACTTTGGAGCTATTTCCAAACACCCAGGGAATAGCCTTTTCTCCCCATTCCCTTGTAGGATTTGGCATCCTCCAAATGTCATTAGGGCATTAGGTAATCTATTAAAAAGTCTTTAAAGAATAAGAAAACCTTTTTTTTCTATCAGTAAAATTTACTCTAAACAGCCTCCAGAATTACCTACCTTTGTCCCAGCATTCTGTCTGACCTGACTCCTCAGTTAGAAGTTGATCGTTTCCCATGCTTTCTTGTGCAGAGTGAAGCCCCGCCCCTACTTCCTGTTCAAGTGGAGAGCCTTCTGCGCATGCCTGGTGGCAGCAGGAGCCAGTTTGTGCATGAGCAGGGTTTTTTTTTTTTGATGAGGGAACTGAACAGGAAGTGGGGTCGTGGCTTCACTCTGCACAAGAAAGTGTAACCTTTATTTCAGCTCAATAGCTGCCTTCCCGGACTAGTACCAGTAGAACATGGGTTACACTGTACTCTATTACCCAGAATGGGCCTTCGCAAAGTGGAAAAGGAAGGTGAGGGTGTTGTGCAACTACACCTCTCTTGCTGCTATGCAGAAAATTGAAAACAGAGGGCGCCAGAGGTTCTTGCAAATAACAAAATAATAAGTGTTTATTGAACATCCACAGGGTTTACTCACAATACAGCTTCAGAGGCCATTGGTACATGCAACACATACCGAGTGTATATTCAGACTCACACTCCCCTGCGGGCAGACTGGCAGGAATCTCACTTCACCTCTGCCACACCCCGTAATGGATCCCTCAGGGAATTCTTTATCCTGATTCCCTATTCACTTGGATCCCTACACTACAGGCAATATGGCCTAGGAGATATACCTCCAAAACTGCAAGTCCTATGCAGAAGGTCAGAACTGCTCTTTCTCGCTCAACCCTAACTGCCTTACACTCCTAGAGTGTACTATAAAGGGAGCTACACCTGCCACTATCTAATGCCTCATTCACGGGGCCCTGTTCCCCGACTTCAACTGGGCCTGGGCCCATGCCCTGGGCTCACAACACACATCCACCCTGTTCCTCAGGTGGAAGCAAACAGGAAGATGCCACTCCTTTCCCAGCACTATACCAAAGTGAGGCAGGATGTGGTCACCATACCTTCTAACCAATAGCACACATATGTTAATGAACTAACTTAGATACATTCCCTTCTGCACAGCAACTAAGGGAACTGAACCTGTAGGGATTTAAAGCCATAGGGGAACGATCAACTTCTAACTAAGGAACCAAGTCAGACAGAATGCTGGGACAAAGGTAGGTAATTCTGGAGGCTGTTTAGAGTCATTTTACTGATAGAAAAAAAAAGGTTTACTTTATTCTTATTCTTTATTATGCCCACATCTACTAACCCATAGCCATTTTAAAACAGCTTACAGCTGACCAACAAATGCTCAATGTTAATTGGTGTCTATGGGTTACTGGACAAGCAGCCACATTTATTACATAATTAGGTGTTTTTGTTCTGCCACAGAAGCAAAAGCACAGGTTGGAGATCCCTGCCTTCAAGCACCTCTCCTATTATCTATAATATGTTTTGACATCTCAGTATGAAAAACAATATATAGTGATTTTGTGTTCCTGTGTACCTTGCAGGACATAATTAATTGTACATTAGAGAAAGTCAGAGATACTGTAAAAAGCTTAGCTAATCTGCAATGTTATAGGAAATGGGTGTCCCATTCCCAACCTATTGCTATGGAACTGTTCCTAAGCAGCAACTAACATTCTTCATAGACTATCAAAGTGTTGGGGGGGGCTCACAGATTTATCGCTGCATCTGCTGCTGAGCTACATTTCCTAGACATGGTTCCAATTCAGGACATTTCATTGCAAAGTTCCTCAGCTCTTGTTAGTATAGTAAGAAGTGTAGGAGTAACTCATTGCGAAGACTGACGTTTTATTTATCAAAACACAAACTGATTCAATTCTTAGTTTAGCAGTTGTGTAAACTTTTTTCATTTATGTTTAGTTCAAATGAGTTCAGGGCAAAAACAGATTTTTGTGTCCTCAAAGTAATGATTATATCCATTTATAATCACAATGAAACTTATACTGACCCATGTTGTCTTTCAAGATCTGACTGAAGAACGGAAGGTGGGAGGCAATATAATTACATCATATTATAAGGCAAGGTCAATAGCTGATGATAGGTGTGCTTGGTTGTTTATGTGAGTTCCAACATATTTTTATGAATGTGTAATCACAGCAAGCTAGAAAATGGTTATCTCATCTGCGCCTGTCTGTTTATATTTATTCTTGTATACATACATATTCTTTGTGTGTGTGTATATATATATATAAAATCAGAGCTCCATTATTGCCTAATCACCTATAACCCTCACTCACTATTCTATTTAAACTAACAGGGGTAAAAACAAAACTATTCTTATTAGCTAGTTACAGAAACTAATAAAATATTAATTTTCCCAGTTAAGTGCTGAGGGTTACATTTATTATTATTTACTGGATGTACAGTAGGTGTTTATTTGGCTCTTAATGAGTGATTTTATTCTATTTCCTATATTTGTCACAATCTGATACAGAGGCATTTTGCCATTCATTTCCAACTATTATTATTAGCTATTTACAGAAACTAATAGTTAAATTTTCAATAAAAGTCTTAAAGGAGAACTAGAAATGAATATGGCTAAAAATGCCATATTTTATATACTGTACATACTGCCCCAACCTAACGTTTCAGCATCTCTATCGCAGCAATAATCCAGGACTTCAAACTTGTCACAGGAGCCCCCCATATAGAAAAGTGTCAATGACATTCACATGCTCAGTGGGCTCTGGGCAGCTGTTGGGAAGCTAAGCTTAGGGGTCATCGCAAATTATTAAGCAGAAAATGAGGTTTTCCTGTAATATAGGTTGATGCTACAGGGTTATTATTAAATTCTGATGCTAATTGCACTGGGTGCTGAGCTGAATGTAGTAGTTATCTGTGTATATTACTAGTCAGCCTTATATTGTGACATTGATATTCTATATATACAGTATATTGTGAGTTCAGCCCTAAGCTCAGGTAAGTAACTTAGTGAATCAGCAGAAAAGAAGATGGGGAGTTACTTGGGGCATCTTTGGGGGCACAAATCTTCCCTGCTAAAGGGCTGTGGATGCCTTGGGCTGGTACAGAAGCACAAAACATAATGTGCAACATTTCTGCCCTATTCTTTAGTTAGGTTTTACTTCTCCTTCAAGATTTTTTTTTATTTTTAGCTTAGTGGTAGATTGTGCCATTCAGGTTATGTAGTATTGTGGGTAAAGGCTCATAGGATCAACTGTTTGCTTGTAATATTTAGCATAAGTGTTAGAATTCAGAATTAAATATACATACATATAGGACTCGCAAGATGAAAGGTGACTGATGCAGCCTGCCTAGTATATTTTGCTAACTAGTGCTGAGGGTCACATTTATTATTATTTACTGGATGTAGGTGTTTATTTGGCTCTTAATGAGTGATTCTGTTCCATTCCCTATATTTGTCCCTTAAACAATCTGATACAGAGTCATTGTGCCATTTATTTTTAACCCTCAGCCAAAAAGGGTGCAAGCACAGTGCTTGTTGGTAGCTTTCAGATACAGAAAGGGCTCTTTATTGTGTCCATCTAACTGCTGCATTTCATTTGAGCTCAGTCACTAAATCATCACAGTTTTTTATTATTACTGGTCTTTGACTCTGAATCAACAATTATATACATGTATAGTCACAAGATAGTGGCAGAAGTTTACAGGTACATAAAATGATGTTTTTGGATCTCTTCAAAGACTGAAAGTAGAAAAAGGTAGGAGTAACTAATATCACTTTAATTGGAAAACAAGGTCACACTAATGATCTTTGTGCCTTTAAAGCAATAATTAGATCCATATGTAGTCACAAGGGAGATGAAATGGCGGCAGGAAGTAAAAGGTACACAGAATATTACATTTTCGGATCTCTTTGAAGAACGATAGAAGAGAAGGAGTGGGTGAATACGATTACACTTTATTGAGAAACAAGGTCAATAATAGTTATAACCATATATAGTCACAAGAGACAGGAAATGGTGACAGGAAGTAAAAGGTACCCAATGTTATGTTTTCAGATCTCTTTGAAGAATGGTAGAAAAGAAAGATGGAGGCAATAAGATAACGTTTTATTGGGAAACAAGGTTAATTACTAATCTGTGCGCATCTGAACAAGAGCTATAGCCATATATAGTCAAAAGAAGCTTGAAATAGTGGCAGGAAGTTAGAGGTACATTAAATAAGATTGGAAGTAGGGAAGGTAGGCGTCAATAGGATTACTGGGAGTCAAGACTGATGATCTTTGTGCCTTTAAAGCGATAACTGTAGAAGGTACATTGAATATTACATTTTTGAATCTCTGTGAAGAATGAAGAACTCATGATCTTTGTGTCTTTAACAAAACTTCTATATATAGTCATAATAGGCTTGATATGCTGGGAGCAAGTGAGACGCTTAAGGGACAAAATGAGATTACAGTATGATGTCAAATAAGAGCAAGGACCAATGATCTTTGTGTCTTTGTGGTTGTGCTTGCATGTTTATATGAGTTCCAACATATTTTTCATGAGTGTATAATCAAAAACTAGCTGCAAGCAAGAAAATTGTATTCTAATGTGCACCTCTGCCTGTTTTTTCATACTTTTTCCCACGGGGTATTGGGCTAGCTGGGTCCCAGAGCAGGAGGAAGGAAGCTCATTGGTGGGGTAAGGGAAACATGGCAACTGACTGGTTAAAAGCAGGAGCAGTGCAGGTTTGTGGCAGCATGCGAGAGGTAAAGTTCAGGTTAACAATTCTGGCCTGGCAGAGTTTATGTTTGATACATTAAAGGAGAATGCAAGACAAAATATAAAAAGCATACTGCCCAATAGTCCTCCTATTGTTTAGTAAAAATGCCACACTTTTGGCTCACCTAATTAAATATTAAGGTTAATATAAATTAAAAGTAAGTCTAAAGGCATTCTTTTTAAGTACTTACTGCATAAATTGCCAGATCCCTGCTTGCTTCTCTGAGATATGGTGCTGGCAGCCTACAGCAGTGTGAAGCCTACAGTGACATCACTGAAATCTCTCTCCCCTTCCTGTAGGTGCCAGCGGCAGCCTTCCTATTCTCTGAGCATGTGTGTAACTTGATCCTGTCTCCTGTTCTGAGCTACACATGCCCACCAGCCAATCAGAAGCGGATCTGGCAGAGGGGAGGGGGGGAGGGAATGAAACACATGTGCAGTATGAAACAAGGAGGGAAAGGAAGGGAGAATACCTTTTTAGAGATGGCTGCCTGTTCTAGAAAATATGAAGTAAGTGTGAGTGAGTAAATATTTGATTAGGTGAGCCAAAAGTGTGGTGTTTTTACTAAACAATAGGAGGACTATTGGGCAGTATGCTTTTTACATTTTGACTTGCATTCTCCTTTAAATGGTTGCCTCCATGGCTAAACAGTAGGTTTATTTATATAAACCATAGTAGTCTTTCTGAGGCAAACACACAACTTTTACCAGTGCAGGGCAACAAGATATTATGTTGTAATTACTTTTATACACTTTTGTTTTTTGCTGTTACTGTTCCTTTAAGCTCTGATGGACATGTCTCTGTGCCTCTTTAGTCATATATCCACCGAATCATTAGGCTGCGTCAGCACTTGGAGCAGACTGTGGTATAAGCAGCACTGTGAAGGAATGAGAAACAGTGTCGGCAATCCCCTGCATTGCAACAGGCTTCAGAAATGCTTATTGCTGTTAATTAGCAAAGTGAATATCTCCTAAACCCTTTATTTTTAGTAATGTATATATATTGCAAAAATGTTTCTTTTTGCATATGAATTTCATTATGAAGGTGAACCACCCCTTTAAATAAAGCAAGCTGCTGCCTCGCAGCACCTAATTTATTGGCTCAGTCTTATAATTTTTTATCAAGGTCAGATTGGTTCATGCATCCTTTCAATCCCATGTAGTCACTCCATTATTACATTATTAATAAATTATGAGTTATTAAGTACACCTTCCGGTTTTCATTTAATTCATAAGCAATTATCATCTTCTTATTGTACTTACACTGTGCACATACCATCATTTTATCACAAAACAATGTCACCTTTCCGAGAAAAATTTCTATACATATACTGTGTAAGCACTGTACATATACTGTGTAGAACCATCTATACCAACACAATGAGCCTGATTTTTAGACTTATGGTATGGAGATCCAAATTAAGGAAAGATCCCTTATCCGGAAAACCCCAGGTCCCAATCATTCTGGATAACTGGTCCCATAGCAGCTATTACCCAGCCTTAAGGTGGCCATACACGCACCGATATTATCGTACGAAACCTCGTTTCGTACGATAATCGGTGCGTGTATGGCATGTCAGCGAGCCGACCGATATCGCAGGAAGCTGCTGATATCGGTCGACTCGCCGATCGGCCAGGTTAGAAAATTTTGATCGGGCGCCATAGAAGGCGCCTGACCAAAATTCTCCCTTCAGAGCTGAATCGGCAGAAGGAGGTAGAAATCCTATTGTTTCTACCTCCTTACCTGCCGATTCAGCCCTGAATGGTGTGTGGCGGATCTGACGATGTTTCGTGCGACCGACGGTCGTACGAAACATCGTGAGATCGCCACATGTATGGCCAGCTTTAAGGTGTTTTATGGAAACATCAATTCAATGAAAAAATAAAGTACATTTTCACAGCAATAAAATCAGTAATAGCCAAGTAGCTAGACAGAAGACAAACAGCGATGCGTACATAAGTAGCGCTTTATAAATAAAGATATACATACATACATACTTATCTTTCTACAGTTCATGCAGTTGTGATTTGATTCTAGGAGAACATGATTCTAAATGCAGTTCAGAAAGCAGACCCTGTGGTTGTACAGTAGGAAGAAACATCTAAGCTTGGGTTACCATAAGGAACTCTGCTACTATTCTCTGCTCAGTAATGACTCATTTCTATGTTCTCATCGTGGTTATGACTCAGACATGACCTGCTCGCACGCATTGTATTGCAGGGTCACCTTCTATCACTGCTCCAGAAGCAAGTATTTATACATGATATCATACATTGATGCTGCTAAGTCATTTCTATCTGAAATATTTACTTAATTTCAGGATGAGATCATTATGCAAAATGAATATCACACCATGACCTAACCCTACCTACATTATACTAGCATTTCAAAAAAAAGGCAGGAAAGTAGCAAACAAAACATGCACTTAACTGATGTCAGGCATAAAACCAAAATAATTGTAAGGAAAGTCATGGAATTCATTCTAACTCTATAAAATGTTAACTAACTATAATTAAATAACCAATTTTAATTTCAAGTCACAGTGTTTTTTTTACCTACAATGCTGTGTTTTGCCCCCATTATTCCATTGTAATTGTGTTTGTAAGATGCTCCTGATGAATTGTGGGTGGAAAATTTTGTTGTTGAGGTTATAATTTTCAGCACTTGGTATCAAAATTACATCTGTGCATGTTTCCTTAGGAGCAAGTGGCTGCCTCAAAGGTATAGTGGTAGCTTTAGGGTTCCCCTGCATCATTACGTGCACAATTGGTAGGACCTCCTCCTACCCATTATATTGCAGGGTCACCTTCTATGTGCTGCTTATGCAGCAAGTCTTTTGTGAGAAGTACATTACATTACATCATACCTTTACGCTGCTAAGCCATATTTGCTTACTGCAGGGTGAGATAATTATGAAAAATGACTTTCACACCATGACCTAATCCTACATTTTACTTCATTTTCAAATAATAGGCATGAAAGGACCAATCAATTGCTGCAATTAATGTATGACATTATAACAAAATAATTGTAAAGGTGGCCATACACGTGGCGATCTGACGATGTTTCGTACGACCATCAGGGCTGAATCGGCAGGTAAGGAGGTAGAAACAATAGGATTTCTACCTCCTTCTGCCGATTCAGCTCTGAAGGGAGAATTTTGGTCAGGCGCCTTCTATGGCGCCCGATCAAAATTTTCAAACTTGTCCGACCGGCGAGTCGTCCGATATCGGCAGCTTCCTGCGATATCGGTCGACTCGCCGACATGCCATACACGCACCGATTATCGTACGAAACGAGGTTTCGTACGATAATATCGGTGCGTGTATGGCCACCTTAAGGAAGGTAATGGAAGACCCTTATAAAATGTAAACTAGCTATAATCAAATCACCTATTTTGACTGCAAGTTTCCATGTTTTTTACTTTTTACCCACAATGCAGCGTTTTCCCCAGTGTAATTGCAGTCACGAGGGAAAGATTCTCCTGACACAATTGTGGGCAAACATTTTTGTTGCTGGAAAGTCATTATTTCCACCACTCACTTTCAAAATGATTTCTGTGCGTGATACTTTAGGAAGTGAGTTATGTCTATATATATAAGGAGCTGTGGGAACCTTGCGCCAAATTGGGAACAGGAAGCGGGGAAAAGGCAGTGGCACCAAGGGCAACTATACAGAAGTGCGAGGAGTAGCTTTGGATGGAAGAACCTTTAATGCATGAAACCATTTGTGCAAAGAATGGTCAAAAAGTTATGTGACCACAATTAATATAATTAATGCAAGAATACGTTCTCCCCATGTTTGTGGGTTTCCTCCCACACTTCAAAAACATACAGGCAAGTTAACTGAATCTTGATTAAACTGACTATAGGGTGTGAATGTTTTGTTAATTGTAAGCTCCACTGGGGCAAGGACTGATGTGTAATCTTTGTAAAGTGTTGCAGAATAAATCAGCACTGTATAAATAAAGTATAATAATGTTATCTGTTATTACCACTGCTTAGTTATGTCACATGGATCAATAATATTTTCACATGGACTAATACTTATTATGAAAAAGAATTATTGTAATTATAACTTAGAAGATGCAAGAAGCCATTCAGCCTCATGCTTGTAAATGGTTACTGAACTTCTTTGTGACTATTATTCTTATATCTAGTGGATTGTTTACATTGCAATTTAAACTTACTGTATCCCATGTCCTAACCAAAAAATAATTCAATGTAATCAACATCAGATATGAAAGAATCATAGCCTGTCATTTAAAATTTGTAATCATATTAGAAAGAAACTTTGTTATCAATTCAAATTGTCAATTCACAGTGTATCTGCTCTGTATTCCAGGAGAGAAATACAATGGAATGGGGGAGATGCAGGTGGTGCCAGGTGGTGATATGGGAGGCAGAGACAGGTACTGTATAAGGCTAATGCCACAGTGGGCTGTTTGGATACCCATGTGTTTTGGTGCCATGTGTCTGCACTCGGGTTTCCTACATAATCAAAAGAAAAACCCATGCTGGCACCTCCCCACTCAGTGATGACTAAACACTTATTGAGAAAGCAGAGTTTTGTACTATAAAATAATGTAACTTTCAATGGTCTGCATAACTAGCTATTAATCCTATAGACCAGACACCAAACAGAAATCCCATAAGGTCAAAAACCTTGCTCCGAGACATTAATTGTGTGTGGACCTAGTATTGCAGAGTCTTAGGTGAGCAACTGAACTAATCTAGGCTCAGCCTCACCTCTATCCCTGCCTCACTAAGGAGAAGTAAATCAGGACACCAGTAAAACACTATTCTCCCCTGGTGTCCTTCTAGACCTCAAGTGTATTGCTGGCTCTGTATTATGCAGTTGCTCACACCTCAGTCTCATCTGGTGCAACTAAGAACCATTCGATCACTACTCACGCAGTCACATAAAGTTAAAACAAAAGTAACCCCCTTGGAGGGAAACACCTGATGCACGTTTCACTGCTCGGGTGTTAGTATGGCCTTAAATGCATACCTCTTCTGCTGAAATAGAAATTTGCTGCGACTCCATGCCTGGTGAAAAATTTTGCTCATCATTAGCAGAGACTTGGGATAGGGAAAAGGGCAGTCTCGGAAGGGAAGCGAGCGGGGCAAAGGGGCAGCAATTGCCATGTAGAGGGTAAAGGATGAGAGGGATCTATAGAAAGGGTTGCTGTAATACTGGCATTAGCCCCTAATTGCTGATTTGCCGGTTAGGCTGGTCAAATACCGGCTTGGTGGCAACCCTAGTCTGCACCCAGGCCAAAGCAATGAAGACCTCAGATATGAGCAGAGGGGCTGTTTTTTGCCCTACACTTATATGCAGGCTGATAAACAAACTAGTGTGCCATTAGCCTAAAGGGAGAAACACAGAGGAATGACATGATGCAAACAAGAGGTAGAAAGAGAAGGAACTTGAAAAAGGTGTGAGAGACTAAGAGCATGCAGTGTTGGACTGGCCAACAGGGATACAAGGAAAATTCCCGGTGGGCCCACGTGTCAGTGGGCCCTCCTGTTTCTAGCCATTTGGCCTTATTCATGGTCATTCCGTATTTCTGGGAACAAAGCAACTAAATATAGAAGAATAGATTATAGTAAGTAAATATAAAAACTAGAAAAATATAGAGACTGAGTAAGAAGTGAATGAAAAATAATTTCAGAGTGGGACCATGGCCTAAAGTTTTTTGGTGGGCCCTATGCAACCCAGTCTGACACAGAGAGCATACTTAATTGTTTATTTTTTTTTTAATTTTGAATTGTCTTGTTGGCGTCAATGGCTTATGTCTAGACTGAGGCGGTGTAAAATAATGGCACATCAATAACACAAATTGGGATTTATTAAATTATATATGAAGTGTGCCTTAACCTAATAACCTTTTAGTTGCTATATTCCCACCACTTGGTTATGAAACACAAGCTGTGATAACTTTAGAAGCAACGTCAGGAAGTTTCCAGCAGTTTCCCTTTTGAACAAATAATGTAAAAAGCACACATTATTTCCCCTTGTATTACACATTCCACTTGAAGTTTTGACTTTGCCAGACAATAGGAACTTTGCTTATTATATGTATGAACATCCCTTCTGGAATAAGATGCCAAAATCCACACAGAGTAGAAGGAACAACACAACACAATTTCATTACAATAAGAGGGAACTTTTTCACATAGCAAGGAGATCTAATCTACTGAAGTCTACATTGGGCCAGTATACTTAATACAAACGTTTGAAAGCAAAAGGAGAAAACATACAGTTAATCAACAGCAGTAATGTATTTAAGTGTAATTACATATACAGGTATAAGATCTATTATCCAGAATGCTTGGGAACTGAGGTTTCATAATATAGATCACCATTCCTTAATTCAACAAAGAAACATTTAAACATAAAATAACTCCAGTAGGATTGTTTTGCCATCAATATGGATTTATGCAGCTTAGTTACCATCAAGTGCAAGGTACTATGTTATAATTATATGGAAAAAGAAAAAAATATTTTTTAAAAATTAGAATTATTTGCTTAAATTGGGCTCTATGGGAGCTAGCCTTCCCAAGCTTTCTAGATGTGGAGTTTCCAGATAAGAAATCCCATACCTGTACAATACAGTGAGGAGGTTGTTGTGTACTCTTATGCAGGCATAAAGACATTTTAACCCTTTCACTGCCAGCCATTTTTGACAAAGCAGAACTTCTACTGCCAGACAGTTTTTGAACATTTTGCACTATTTCACTTTAGGGGCCTTTCTTCAGGGGGAATTTTAGTTTACCCAGGAAAACAATATATTGTTTTTTTCAGGACAAATTAAGCTTTCAAAATTTGGTAGAATTTTGGTGTAATTCCAATTCTGTAACAAGATATAGGCGTCTAAATGTCTACAAAATAAAAAAAAAATCATATTTTCCATAATATAAACACACATACCAGAAACAAAAATTGTTTTATGCACAAAAATACAACTGATTTGGAAAGTCCCATGTCTCCTGAACGTGTCAATACCTAATATGCATAGTTTTATGGAGATTTCTCACTTGTATAAGTCAAAAACTCCCAGCAGTACGCTACCAAATTTCCAAAGCACTGCTTCGGAAAGCTGCATACTTTAGATTTCAAGGCCAAAAATTCCACAAACAGAAGGTTTATCCCAGAAAATTACACATTTCTGGAAAGAACAGATTCTGGGGAATCCAGAGTAGGCACAATGGTCTGTCTACTCCAAATTATCAAGTCACAATGCTTTCCTAAAGTTGTAGGTTTTTATCAAAATTTGTGAAGTTTTTAATAGTATAGTATCTTATCTCCTACAGGTCATGAAGTAACCAAATAAAACACCCTAAATATGAACGCCAGGGGTCCACTGAACAGTTTGATGCCCAATATGTATAGGTTTACCTAAGTATGTAGGATGTAGGGGCCCCAATGTGAACATACCCCCATATGATCTATCACTTCTGTCATTTTAGCTCCTGCAAAATCAACACATTTACATCATTATAAGTGGAATAAAGCTAGTATAACGTATGCTCACCCCAGAAAGCCATATATTTTTGGAAAGTACACATTCCCCTGAATTTAAAATGGGGACCCATATCTATCTACTCCAAAGTACCAAGCCCAAAGCTTTCCTAAAGCTGGCAATTTTGATGACATTTCCAAAAATCCCCTCAAAGCTTCCACTTTGAAACATCTCCCACACAGCATTAGGTACCAAGATAAAACACCCTAAATTTGAATGCCAGGGGTCCACTGAGCAGTTTTATGCCCAATATGTATAGGTTTACCTAAGTATGTGACATGTAGGGGCCCCAATGTGAACATACCCCCATATGATCTATCATTTCTGTCATTTTAGCTCCTGCAAAATCAACACATTTACATCATTATATGTGGGATAAAGCTAGTAAAAAGTACGTTCACTCCAGAAAATCATATATTTTTGGAAAGTACACATTCCCCTGAATTCAAAATGGGTACCCATGGCTATCTACTCCAAAGTACCAAGCCGCAAATCATTTCTAAAGTTAGCAATTTTGATGACATTTCCAAAAATCCACTCAAAGCTTCCAGTTTGCAGCATCTTATCTCCCACTAACATTAGGTACCAAGATAAAACACACTGAATTTGAATGCCTGGGGTCCACTGAGCAGTTTGATGCCCAATATGTATAGGTTTACCTAAATATGTGGCATGTAGGGGCCCCAATGGGAACATACCCCCATATGATGTGTCATTTAAGAAAATCACCACATTTACATCCTTTATGTGGGATAATGCTACAAAAAAGTACTCTCACCCCAGAAAGCCATATATTTTTGGAAAGTACACATTCGCTCAAATCTATAATGGGTACACATTTCCTTTTACTCCAAAGTACCAAGCTGTAAAGCGTTCCTAAGTTTGCCGATTTTTATGATATTTCAGAAAATCGCCTAAGAATGTTGCAGTTTGCTGCATTTATCTCACACAATTTCTAGTGTACAATGGCAAGTCACCCCAAATAGGAACACCAGAGGTCTACTGAACAGTTTGATGCCCAATATGCATAGATATACCAAAGTCTGTGGTATGCACTGACCCCAAAATGAAAATAGTGAATATGGATTTCTCACCTACCAACTCAGCTTTTGCACAGAGAGCCCCCTGACAGCGTATTATGTGCCGTAACCCCCCTAACTATACAGAGACCCCCCAGAAAACCATATATTTTTGGAAAGTACACATTCTGATGAATTCAAAATAGGTAAAGTTATTTTTGTACACCAAAGTTACACCTGGCAAAGCTATGCTAAAAACAGATCAGGAACACTTATACAGGGATAAAAATTGTGCAAATCAGCGAAATTTCCATGGTAAAATGGAAATAAATAAATAAATAAATAATACAAAAAAAGTTTGTGTATACACGTGTGTACATCTACCAACATTTGAAAAGTAGGAGGGACAAGAACAGCTGGCGCGTGATGCACAGCAAAAATTTTTCAGCCCATGTCCACTTTATGGCCACGCCCCCAAAACAGGCCCATTTTACAAAGCCACAAAAATGACTCATTTATACTCAATATATATTCAATTCTGCAAACTGTCTTTGCTGAAATCTATTGCATTCATTTTCAGATGCAAAATGTGCTATACGCTCATACTGTACTACCCAAGGAAAACAATATAGCAACTCCTACATATAAAATACAAATATAGAGAGAAGGCAGTCAGTTATAAGTGAGATAACTACGTACCAGTTTTGCCCCAATACACAGTGCCCCCAATGGCCCAATAGACAGAGTGCCCCCATAGACAGTACCCCCCCCCATAGACAGTACCCCCCGCCCCCATAGACAGCCCCCATACACAATGCCCCATAGAAAGTGCCCCCAATTGCCCCCATAGAAGTACTCCCCATGCACAGTGCCCCCATAGAAACTACCCTCATACACAATGCCTCCATAGAAAGTGCCCCCAATTGCCCCCATAGACAGTACCCCCATACACAGTGCTACCATAGACAGTACCCCCATACACAGTACCCCCAATTGCCCCCCATACACAGTGCCCCTATAGAAGGTCCTTCTTCTTCAGCGGCTCCTGCTCCTTGTGCGGCGGCGACAGGCCCTTTTTTAAGTTTGTGCCCCGTCTGTACGTGTGACTGCAATATGCACGGGGCGCAACCTTATAAAAGGGCCTGTCGCCGCTGCACAAGGAGCCGCATAAGGAGCAGGAGCCGCACAATGCTGTCCCGGATAGTTCAATGATGTCCCACATTTCCGTAATCTGTTACGGATATGCAGGACATTCATTGAACTATCTGGGACAGCGGGATGCGCTATTAAAACTGGGACAGTCCCGTGGAAAGTGGGACATTTGGGGTGTATGCCTCAGCTTTTTGACAACCCCCCCTGAGGTCAATCCTCCATTTGGGATATATATATATATCCCAAACTGCCAAATAGATATATGAGTGGTCCTCACCCAGATATTGGTCGGTTTACCCCTCAATTGTATTCAAAATAAAAAGCAGTTCAGTGCATAAGTCTGCTCAGGAAGAGGACAGCTCACAGGCGAAGCAGGGTCACACAGTGCAGGGAGAAGGAAATGGGCGGGCCTTGGTTACTGGGCGGGCCTTTGTTACTGGGCTGTGCGCTGTCCAGGCTGAGGAGAGAGAAGTAGCTTGTGCTGAGGTGAGACTCATGGAAGCAGCACAGAAATACACTGAGCTCCTAAGTATAAATATCTATTTTCAGTTGCCATTCTTGTTACTGTGTTTATTTGAATTCATATAGTTTCATGTCATCCTGAAAGACATAAACGTCATATAAAAAAGACGATAGCAGTGAATTCTACAGGATTTTGCAACTCCTTTCTTGACAAGTATTTATTAATCTGTGATACACTTGCTTCATCTTAACCCTTTCCTGCTCTGATTGTTGTTAGACTTGTGGCCACATAACCTAGGCACTGGTAGGTGAGGGGATCAGTGCAGGGAAACTAAAGCCTAACTAACGAAGTAGAGCAGAAATGTTGCACATTATGTCGTGGGCTTCTGTACCAGCAACCATGGCCACCACAACCAAATAGAAATATAGTCCAAGGTACAATACAAATTATGCCTTCTATATCTTTGTTGGGTATGTTTGGATCTCCCCAAGTATACACCAGTAATAAGAAACTGGTTTATTGTGAATCTAGAAAGGTATTGCATGCAATCTTTGTCAATATAGGCACTCAGTAAATCAATCAGAGGCATCTCTGATGAAACCCGACTGGTAAAACGTGTCAGGTGTGACATCATCACCAAGCGCCTAGGAAGCAACTTGAGGTAGAGAGAAACACCGGCATTAAATCTTTACCTTTACCGCTAGAGGATCTAAGCTGGTGGACTTGAGTGATTGTATAATTAGAGCACAAATACCACACTATAAAGCCACAGGTCTTAAGTAGGGAAGGTCTGTGCCTCCAAAGCTGCCCTCAGTAGCTCTCTATCTTCTTTTCTGTTGATTCCCTGCAAATGCTCTGTGCTGCTGTCACTTACCTGAGCTTACATAGTTACATAGGGTTGAAAAAAGACCAGAGTCTCAAGTTCAACCCTTCCAAGTAAACCCAGCACACACAAACCTATACTGACCTATCTATACACTCGTATACATAAGCCATATGTACCAACATCAATACTAACTGTAGATATTAGTATCACAATAGCCTTGGATACTATGCTTGTTCAAGAACTCATCCAGGCCCCTCTTAAAGGAATCTGTCATTACAACATCATTAGGAAGGGCATTCCCCAACCTCACTGCCCTCCCCATGAAAAACCACCAAAGTTCTGTTCCTCTTATCTGGTGCGCTGGATGTTTTAGCTTAGCGACTGACACACAATATGCTGTGTATATAAACTATAAATGTAATAATATAAGGCTGATTATAATGAAAACATAATTACTACATGGCAGCTCAGGCTGATGCCACACGTGGCGTTTTTACGCTGCGTATTTCTCAGCCTAAATACGCCGCACAAGCCACACAGCCCCTGACTATGGCGTTTTTCAGCCTAGTACTGGTGACGTAGAAAATCCCGTTTCCATGGTGCTAATAGTGCAAAATAGTAAAAAATGCCGCGTATTTCAGCTAGGTCTGGCAGCTGCCTTTGTGTATACATAGGAATAGCTTGCTTTGTAAATACTGGCGTATTTCAGCCAAGGCTTGAAAAATCCATGCTAAGGCGTTTTCTAGCGTATTTCCGCATTGTGTGATTTGCTTCGAGTCTTTTCAAGTTATTTCTATGGATGATGATATCAGGCGTTTTTCAGCCGCTGAGAGAATTAGAAAATTTGCAGCGTAAAAACGCCACGTGTGGCATCAGCCTCAGATCAGCCCTGTAGCATCAGCTCATTGCACAGGTACTGTACCATGTTTGTTTTCAACTCTTCTAATAACAGCTCAGTTTTCAGTTTCTGTGTTTATGTGACAAAAACTCACGTGATGTATGGATTCGGATTCGGTTCTGCCAGGCAAGTATTCGGTCAAATCCAAATCCTCCTTGGAATCCAGTTTATACCACTCTCTGCATCAAATCAGGCCAGAATTTTTATTTGTGGCCAGAACTTAATTTTACAGATTGCTCCCTTTTCCTTTTATACTCCAATCTGGTGGTCTGGTTTATGCAAGTATGTGTCTTCCATTTGGTTATAAATGCTTAAAAATTCCAAGAAAATATCACAACAACATGGTTGTTTATATAGGAACCATAATTTTGAAGAGGAAGCTTGTTTTTATCATATACATTTCATCACTGCAGGGATTCTTAGCATACCAGTACTGGTTACACTATTTAGTAGTTAACTGAATGTAATACTACCTCTGCTTCTTTCACTAAGACGTCAGTTCTTGGTATCTCTTATCTGTGTTAGCTCCAGTGAAAGTACTACTAAAAATGCTAATTATATTTCACAGCCGAGTAATGTGTTATTTTAAATTAAAGTTATTCTCCATTACAGTGAGTTAGGACAATATCTGCAGCAGCCTGTCTGGTTACTGGGGTTGTCATCTCCTTACCAACATGGTTGGCTTAGGCTGGGATGTTGAAGTGCAATAACATTTAGAGGGCTGCAAGTTGCACAAGCACAGACTAGGCAAGGTCTGTCAGCACTGAGTTTTTTCCTCTTTTTTTGGGTTTACAAAATGTATAAACACACTGGCTTATGAAAAAATATTTCTGTATATTTTTGCTAGACAACTTAGCATACATCCTGTGCAAAGAAAGATCCAAAGATCCCTGACCTTGGTTTAATAAGAAGCAGAGTAAATCACAGAGTAAAGTCAAGTTTGGTTTGTAAAACACATTGTACTACCAAAGGCAATTCGTCATTGGGAACTCACTTTAGATTCCCCAAAGATGAGCAGAATTGTGCAAAGTACAGGATATGTTAACAAAGATGTGTATGGGCTCATTCATGACTAGTGGTGAGCTTACTTTCCCTTTGTTGCTATAGTTTATAGAGGAGCAGTGGCCAGCTCCATGTTATAGGTCCCAAATTTCCCAGCCACAGTTAGGGGATCGCAGTGGAGCCAATAAAAGGGCAACCATTTGGGGGTTTTAACCTTGAAAGCAAGTAAATTGCAGGTAAAACTCAATCCCTTTGTTAAATGTATATTGAAGCAGTAGAATTCTTAATTAAGTAGATAAAAGTGAGTGTAGGACTGGGCAATTTGGGGAAGACGTTGATGTAGTTGGCAAGATTAAAGTATATTGCAATATATGGACAAACAACTCTGTTTTGCTTAATGGGGAGGTCATTTCTTGGTAGCTTAATGCACATTAAATTGATTATATTGATAATGGATGCAGAGAACCTCATGTTGCTGTTTGTATTAACTGGCTGTGCACATACTTTTTATCCAGGTTTTATGGATTGCACAGGCAGTAATTCATAAGCAGGTGTGAAGGCCAAGCTATGGTGGTTCCAGGGGCTGCCATTTGCCCCCCTCTTCTGTATGCATTACTGCAGAGTCCACTTAACACCACATATAAATAGAGGCACACCTCTACTGGGTATTCTGGGAATTTGCAGAGTTGAGCCTGTGGATGCTAAATGCACATTTTAGGGGGCAAGGTACATATTGGAAATGAAATAGTGCATTTTTTAAGGAAATTGCAAAAGTTTTCATAAAGGGAGATACAAAACAGAATACAAATCTCATATCTTTCGTTAATTTATCTTGTTTTTACTTCTTATATCTTCATGACATTTTAGCATCATTATGTTAACTTTTGCTTTGTACTATTAAAACATTATATAAAAAATACATGAATATATAATTACATATCTGCTTGCTAATGGGATGGATATTGAAGGACAGACATCATCTTTCCGTCTGATGACTTCTATTATGTCCACATTCCAAGTACCTTTACAGAGATCATTAGACTCCAAATCCTAAATTATTGCATTATATCACCCACAGATATAATCTGTTATAATTTATAGACTCTGAATTTGAGAATCATATGCAGTAAGAATTCAATCTTCTCAATATACCCTACACAATTATTTGTTATACTACGTACAAAAAAAAGCACAGCAATAAACCTTACAGGAAAGTTTCCAATTTATGGTACAGGTATGGGATCTCTTATCCAGGAACCCGTTATCCAGAAAGCACCTAATTACAGGAAGGTCATCTCCCATAGAGTTCATTTTAAGCAAATAATTGTATTATATTATTTTAAAAATGATTTCCTTTTCCTTTATTATAATAAAACAGTACATTTTACTTCATTGTAACTAATTTGCAAGAATCCATATTGGTAGGCACATCAACCCTTTTGAGTTTATTTCATGTATGAATGATTTTTAGATTTTTACAGAAAGTATCTGTTCCTGTTGTGATTACTCAGTAGTCAAATGCCTGTGGGAGTAATAATAAGAATGCATAGAGACACTGCTTGGCCTCTCACCCAATTTTTTGCCTTTATAAACTCCTAAATGTTAATTATTACATATTAATTCTTGGCAGGATCACACAGCATTCTGTTGGTTTATGAGAATTGCTGAATATCTCTGTTCAGAGAATAGCAGCAGAACACAAGGTTCAGAGCTGAAGAATGACACTCTCACGGAAATGTGTAATTGCCATAAAAGGTATTCTAGCCATTCAACTGCGTGTGGAGTAAAAACATTCCCTGCTTTCTGAGGTATCAGCTAGATTGTTTAGTCATTGTCACGTGAGAGCATTTACACTGTGTTGACTCATGAAGCTATTTCCTTCTGTTACATAAAGTAATATCTGTGCTAGAAATTACCCTGCCAGCAAAATGCTCAGATTTGCCCTACGTGGCCTAGATTTTATACAAACTGCCTCAGAAGCAGATTAACTAAAAAATGAAGCCCCCAACTCCAACGATATCCACTCCATCCTTAAGCTGACCATAACACCCACCAATATAATCATACAAACAAAGTTTTGTATGATTTTCGGACTCCGAATTATTTCCTACCATGGCGATCAGACTGGTTAGAAAACTTCTGTCGGATAGCGATACTATCTGTGCATGTATTGCCTATATGCCGATATCCAAGAGTGACCTACAAGGTACTTCTGGGACATAACTTTCATTATGTTGTCTGGCAATTTTGGCCATTAAAGTGGAAAAAATAAAACAGCACATAACTACACCAATTTCTTTTTCTTTTGGCTACAAAACATTGTTAGATTGTTTCTGGCTTTGCCTGTGTGAGTGCAGGGCTGTGATTGGCTATCCCCCTCCTGCTGTGCTTCTGTCTGGGAGTGTTAGGCCACACCCACCTCTCATTTGAAACACGGACAGAGACATGATAGGATCTATAGGGAGCTCCAATAAAGGGGCCATTTTTGCAGACAGTATTCAATTTTAGCCCAAAGTGAAACCAGCACCACATATTATTCATAATTGCCAACAAAATTAGGGTTTTTTCCATTTATCCAATATGTCTCCTTAAGGGCGCTATTTCCTCTACCGTATTCTTATTTGGTCAGACCAGCTTTATAAAACTGCATGAAGGCAGAAAAACATAGGTAATAAATATAATTACTAATGCAGAGTTGTAAACCTCAACTGAAGGAAGAATTAATCTATATTATATCCTTTGAAACATACAAAGGGAGATTACATTTTTAGATGTACTGGGCTAATCTTAGTGAGTGATGGCCTGCTTCAACCAGGAAAATTAGACTTAATTTGCAAAATTTGGCCAAAAAAAATATACCTAGAAATATGGCAATCAATGAAAAATCAGTTGGCACAGGCACCCAGGGAATCCCAACACAACTCTCTCAAGCAGAAAGACAGGAACAAAGATAACTGGATTTTAAATTACTTCTGTCTATCAGTGTCACCCCCCCAAACTTACAGAGAGCTGCTGTGAGGAAGGACAAAACTAAATCAAATCAAAACTAAAGCAAAGGTACACATTTCCAAGGCAATGCCATGAAAGATGCACAAGGTCCAGGCAGAGCTAAGGCTAATGTTACAGGGGCTGATCTCCGCAGGCCAAAATCAGTTCCAACACTGACATTCTTTGCCTGCAACTGGAACAATCGTGTTAATCTGGGGGAACAAGCAATCCTCCCTCAGTCTTTTTAAAACTAAACTTAAAGACTACCTTTTGGAGCACTCACCCAGCACCTGATCTGGGAACTAGCACTTATACTGTAATGTCACCCACTGTGACCTACAGCACTTATATTTGCCTATTTGTGTCTGTAAGTTACCCTCCCATATAGATTGTAAGCTCTACAGAGCAGGGACCTCCATCCTCTCTCCTTGTGTCTTTGACTCTTAACTTATTGCAACTGTATCATGTATTTATTTGTATTTATTGGTATACTATGTATTTATCTATTATTATCTTATCTCCCTGTTTGTATTAATGTATTCTACTGTACAGCACTGCGTACATAAGTAGCACTTTATAAATAAAGATATACATACATACATACATACAAGCAGCCAATATCCACTATGAAATGCAAACTCTTGGGTTTAAGCACTAATATCCATTGCATGTGACTGCACCCAGTCCGACACAATGTTTCCAAGTGCAGGCAAAGAAGAAATCTAATGTCAGCGTTGGGGCTGATTTTTGGCCTGCTCTTTTGCACAGACTGAGATCAGCTCCTGTGTGGCATTAGCCTAAGGGCAAAATTCATTTACACTTGAAGTGCCACTTAAAAAGGCCAAAGCCCATCAGAAACTCATCTGTGCCATCAGCCTGCCCTTAAACTATTGCAGCAAGAGGGTTAAGGGGTTTGTTTACCTTTGAGTTTGCATTACTGGTGATGTTGCCCATGGCAAAGCAATTAGATTTCAACAGCTAGAAAACTGAAGCAAAGCATCTGATTGGCTGCCAAGAGCAACATCACTTGTAATGTTTTATGCCACTTTTTACACAGCATGATAAATATACTTCTTAGTATGATGCGGAGAGTGCTATTCTGAGACAATTTGCAATTGGTCTTCATTTTTTATTACTTTTAGTTATTTTACTCTCCAGTTTGGAATTTCAGCAGTTATCTGGTTGCTAGGGTCCAATTTACCTTAGTAACCAGGGAGTGGCTAAGGAGAGTGACAATATATGAATAGTAGAGGGGCTGAATAGAAAGATAAGGAATAAAAAGTAAGAATAACAATGGCAGCCTCACAGAGCAATAGTTTTTCCCTGCCGGGGTCAGTGACCCTTTTTGAAAGCTGGAGAAGGCAGAAGAAGAAGGCAAATAATTCAAAAAGTAAAAAATTTTTTTAAGAAAATGAAGACCAATTAAAAAGTTGCTTAGAATTGACTATATTAAAGGTTAACTTAAAGGTGAACTACCCCTTTAAGCACATTCTTCTTGCAGGTAAAGAGGGCTGCTGGGAGGGGAGAAGAGCCAATCAAAACTAAAGCAAAGGATACAAAATTGGTTATCAATCACCCGTTTATTTTATGAAACTTTGCTGTAAAACAATCTTCTTAACAAACTTACCTCTCTGTATAACTGTAAAATTGTCAATAAAAGTTCATAAAAGGAAAAAAAAAAAAAAAACTAAAGCAAAGGTGCTAATTTCCTAGGCAGTGCCATGAAGGATGCACAAGGTCCAGACAAAAGTATAGCTGAGGACAGAATCCATCTTACACTCCAGTGCCCCACTGGAAGAAGTAAAAACAGGATGCAACAGAGGGAGAAGGAAACATAAAAGATGCCATGATAGCGGTCTAAAAATGGAGCTTCAGAAATAAATCTATTGGAAATTCTTGGAGTACCGTATGCTGAATGTCACCCTTTTATGGGTCACATAATTTACTTTCTTTTTGCTTATACCCACTGTGTACTGTACTGTCAATGTTTGTAATTGAATAAACTTCACATGAAAATATTTGGGGGAAAAATCAATCAAATATTTGGTACTGTTTCCATAATAAATAGTAAGTAATAAGTAATAATTCAGTCACACTATCCCCATCTTAACAATTTCTCTACATGCAGCTCTGTGTCTTAGCCAGTTATTTTGGAAGACAGCTGTAAAACTTTGTGTAGGGAAAGAGAGCACACTCCAGTGTGTTTTCCCTAACTGTCCATCATAATCTGACTTTTTACTGGCATTTTGCACTTTGCTCTTGTGGTCATAAATGACCCTTCTTGTGTTTGATTCTGATCTGTGTGGCATTTGCGTGTAAAAAAAATAACTGGTTATGGCGGCAACCAGGTCCTGATGCTCCATTGGCATGAAAATAAAACATTTAAATTATTTGAAGCCACACAGTCTAGTTATATTTGTAGAAATGTTTATCTACAACATGTTTTTGATGAACATAAATAAATAAATCAAGCAAGTTATGATTAAAATGAACAGGTGATAAACTTACATAGACCTTTAGACTACAAGGTCATGCTCTAGATTCTAGATGATGGTTTCCTGAAGCTAACCACATCCTCTGCATGTCAGTATCCACTTAGGTATACAATAATTCTGCTTAAAAAAACAGCTTCCTTACTCCCCCCAGCCCTGGTCTGGACTGAGATTCAAAAGAGGTTTTAGCATTTCAAGAACACAGAGGCTCAACAATCTCCACAAAGGGCCACTAAATAGTAACTGTCTATTGCCAAAATCCACAGATGCCAGTCTGGGTCTGCCCTCTAGCATTAGCCAGAATTTACAGTCTCGGCCTGGGACAGCCACTGCGTCACTAGTTGTCTAACTGCAGATTGGGATTCACTGCCCTAGTGGGTTGGTTGGTTGGTATGGAATTAGACAGTAAAGTTCACTAGGTTAGAGATGGTAATGGCAAACAGGACATTTTATAGCCCATACTTAATCTGCTCCGGTGACAATATGTCCCAAGCTTTCTTCCCACCGTGCATATATTTTCTCACCAGCGATTTACTGTATATTATTGCTGGTGGGAGGGGAAGTCTGACATTTTGTCGCCCTCACCAGAGGAAAATGCACACAAGAAACAAAATGTACTGTGTGCTAGTGCCATAAGGCATCAGGTAGTGTTTTGGCCAAAATATAGGCATTGCATATTTGTGAACATGCGAAAAATATTTCCACCTTATAAGAATAGTACAACAAGGGGTTTAATATCCTGTGTCTGCTATGTAACACACAAGCATCTCATTCATTTAGGTCATGGCCATAACACGATTCTTATGTGCATCTGGTCAGATTTAATAAATTAGATGCGTTTACAGGGACAGGGTATCAAAACCAGACACTGCCTCTGGTACTTAGGGACCATTGGTAATACATTAAATATAGGTTCCACTCAAACACAGAATATTGGGAACAGGTGAGGTGTGCATCTGATTGAAAGTAAAAAGTTCTCTGTCATTAGGTTCCTAGGGAGCAGAAAGGGCAGCACATCAGGCTCTATCATTAGGTTCCTATAGGGAGCAGAAAGGGCAGCACATCAGGCTCTATCATTAGGTTCCTATAGGGAGCAGAAAGGGCAGCAGCATGCAGAGAGGAGGAGGGAGGTGGGAGCGGGAGGAGGATGATGTAAGTACAATTAAAGCAGCTGCTGGGAGGTGTCTGTCACACTGTACACTGACAGAATGCATCCTTATCACTGTTAAACATTAACTGTGTGACTGGGCTGGCTCCAATGGGTTCCAATGGCTCTGCCCCAGGAATATAAATCCTGTCAAATCATTCCTCATTTATTGAGCGGAAGGAGGAGCCCAGTGTTTTTATATTCGCATCGTTCTGTCTCCCGTCTTTTGGCCCAGCAGTATTCCACCTCGCTGCTGCCACAAGTTGGACTTTACCAAGTGTAACAAGTACAGTAACGGAAACTCCTATTGCAGGTAACCAGAGGCTGCTTATTCCTCTGTTGCTACTCATTTACTGTCATTGCTATTGCTACTCATTACTGTGAGGCGCTGGGCTTTCTGTGGTGATTCCAGTTAGTGTGTGTGTGTGTATCCTGTGTGTGTATCCTGTGTGCTTATGTCACTGAACTGTGAGGCACTGAGTAACTAGTAGTCTGCCAGTCCTAAGGGGGAGCACAGTGATATACACACAGTGGTCCGGCAGGCTTGGCTCCTACAGCACACCAGGGAAAGGCATCAGGGTAGGGAACAGTGGGTTATTTGTGGAAAAACTGTTAAATTCCTGTATTCACTGGGAATAACCTGCCTGATGCCCTCCAGCATCTCACTGACAGCTGAAAGTTTGAAGGATGGTCTTATCTCATTTGCATTACTTTTCCCCTCCATTCATATTTGCACTTCTATCCAGCTATTACTGGGCTACATCTCCACAAATGTTTTGCCAGGCAAATGGTTTTGTTGCACCAGGCTGTAGTCCTGTTATAACTGGAGTCATAGCTCTCGAAAATGCAACACTATAGTGCTTAGATTTATTACATTATGTTTGTGGATTAAACTCTTGGGGATAGTTAGGCACCCAAAACCTTTTTTGACTTTTTTACAAATGATCTTACAGTCATATTTATTCAGTGATAATTGTATTTTCTATAGATTCTAAACATGGAGCAGGAGCAGAAGACTGTGGTGAATGGTTCAGCCGACGTCACTGTTGCCATATCGGACCCCAATTCAAACAGGTTATTTCTTCTTTTCTGTGATTGTAATACTTTAACAAACTCTCTTTTTAGCCCTTTGTTTGCTACAAGCAAGTGTATTGCTGCTTTTGATGTAGTGCCGGAATGAAGGGAAAGTTTACCTTATTGGGTTACAGTAAAGAAAACAGCCATATATACCACATTAGTTATATTTTATGTGTGAGGTTTCTAAGATAAAAGAAGCAGAACTTAGATATAACACATCATTAGTGACCGGTACAATAGTGTGCAGTGTGGGTAAGGCACACACTAATGCCTGATGTTATGAATTATTATTGGTAACATGATAAGCTCACAATAAACAGTATTGTGCTAAGTAAGAAAATATTTTCACTAAAGTAATAATAATTAAAAAAAAAAAAGATTATTCAGATCAATAAAACATTGCTCTTGTGCTAATATTTCAAATATGTAACACAAGTGAGGGGTGGGCATTACTGTTTGGACCCGCATATACTTGCAAGTATTCGTAGGTTGGTTTTGTACAGTAGTCCCATGAGCTATACACTGAATCGTGACCAAAGCTAAATGCATCCTGAGCGCCACTACAGATGGAGGTGCGTGTTTTACATTTTGTTTTCGTGTCTCTTATGTTATTAATATGTTGGTACTGCATTGATGGTAACACAATGTGGTCAGAACCACAGGTGTAATACACTTACATGTCCAAACCAGTTATCTCTTCGTGCCATAACACTGATCTTCAGCGGCTTGTTTAGGGCTCTTTCACACTGGCATCATGTGCCACCACAGAGAAAACGCAGCCTTGTATTTCCTATTATTTTATACTCACTGGGGCTCAGGTAAGTGCCAAACTCAGGTGGAACACAACTTGATGCTCTGCGTCAAGTATTATCTTTTACATTATTTTCAGGCCAAGAAATATGAATGTTCTTTCATATGAACCATACAGAGTCCAGGGACATTAGGAATGCATTTTCCTCCATTACCGACAGAATCAATTAAAAAACTGATGCTGTGAAAGAGAAGTAAAAGCGGTTAACTGTTAACCTCACAGAAAGTTAATGATAAAATTGAGGAATATTGACCTAGAACATAATATTTGTTATTGCATAGAAAATTGGCTGAAGAATAGATTACAAAGAGTGGTGGTAAATGGAACATTGTTGTGTAGTTTGTGGAGTACCGCAGGGGTCAGTCCTTGGTCCTTTGCTTTTTAACTTGTTTATTAATGACCTGGAGGTGGGCCTAGTAATGTTTCTTTTTTTGCTGACAATACTAAATTGTGCAAAGCTATAAGTTCCATGCAGGATGCTGCCACTTTGCAGAGTAAATTGATTAAATTGGAAAACTGGGCAGCAAAATGGTAAATGAGGTTCAATGTTGACAAGTGCAAAGTTATGCACTTTGGTCGAAATAATATAAATGTGAGTTATACACTAAATTGTAGTGTGTTGGGGGGGATCCTTAATTCAGAAGGATCTGGGTTTTTTTGTAGATAACAAGTTGTCTAATTCATGGCAGTGCCATTCTTTGGCTACTAAAGGAAATAACATGCTGTCTTGTATAAAAAACGGCATTGACTCAAAGTATGAAAACATAATTTTATAGGTCTCTGGTAAGGCCTCACCCAGGGCCAGAACTAGGGGTAGGCAGAAGAGGCACCTGTCTAGGGCGCAACGGTGGGGGGGGGCGCCAGGCAGGTACCTCTTCTTTTACCTACCTCTAATTCTGGAACCTTTTTTACCACTGCAGCGGCCCTGTCAACCCCGCCACCCTGTGTGCGCGCATTGTGCACCTTGAGTATGCAGTGCAGTTTTGGGCTCCAGTCCTTAAGAAGGATATTAATGAGAGTGCAGAGATGTGTAACTAAACTGGTAAAGGGGATGCAAGATTTAACTATGAGGTTAGACTGTCAGGGTTGGGGTTGTTTTATCTGGAAAAAAGGCGCTTGCGAGGGGACATGATTCTGTACAAGTACATTAGACTCTAGTACATATGACTCTGTACAAGTACATTAGAGGGGATTATAGGCAGATAGGGGATTTTCTTTTTTCCCATAAAAACAATCAACGCACCAGAGGCCACCCCTTTAGATTAGAGGAACAGGGCTTCTATTTGAAACAGTGTAGGTTGTTTTTCACAGTGAGGGCAGTGAGGTTGGGGAATGCCCTTCCTAGCGATGTTGTAATGGCAGATTCTGTTAGTGCCTTTAAATGGGGCCTGGATGAGTTCTTGAACAAGCACAGTATCCAAGGCTATTGTGATACTAAAATCTACAGTTAGTATTGATGATGGTATATATGGTTTATGTATGTGCGTGTATAGATTGGTCAGTATGGGTTTATGTATGTGAGTGTATAGATAGGTCAGTATGGGTCTGTATGTGAGTGTATAGATAGGTCAGTATGGGTTTATGTATGTGAGTGTATAGATAGGTCAGTATAGGTTTGTGTGTGCTTGGTTCACTTGAAAGGGTTGAACTTGATGAACTCTTTTTTCACCCCTATGTAACTATGTAACAGTAACAGGGTCCATAGGTCATTAAATAATCACATAAGAAGATGGCAAGCATACTGAAATTGCACGCTATGGGAATCAGACAGAAGTTAAACCTCTCTATACTATCCATAAGTCCCATATTTTTTTAAATGCATCAAATCTGACAATAACATTACTAGTGAGCTGCTCCATAATTAAGTCTAGTTTTAACCTGTTGGATATCAAATGAACATCCCAAAATCACCTAATAAAGTAAATGGATCAGCTGCACACAGCACACATTCTTCGGTTTACAGGAAAGTTTCAGACCAAGTTATCTCGTAATGAGAATAGGCCGGCACAAAAACTGGACCATGTTTTTATTACCAGCTTTTGTGCCAGCCTATTCCCATTACGAGATAACTTGATCAAATGAAGGTGTTGGATATGGACTATTATATATGTAAATATATATTTAACAAGCGCTGGTCAGTGTTTATTCCCTCCTGCAATTCTCCTCTGAAATAAGGTTTGGGCCAGGGATTTGCTAAGTATAAGGCCAGGGACCAGAAAATCTAATTGCTTTTGGGTATTGCCACCATATGGTGGTAAGGCAAATCACTGGCGCAGAACAGGAAAGCTGTGCCCACATTGCACTATTGTGGATCATCTGCTCAAAATACACACACTGGAAATCTATTAAAATTCTTTTAGTACAATTGTTATCAGCATATGTATGGGCAACTTTAATCTTATTTTCTGTCCTACTGTGCTGTGACCCCAGCCTTGTTCTCAGACAGTTCCCTCTGACTGGGATGAAATAAGTTTAGTTTGAAGCAACTGCTTCTGTTTGTAGAAATAAAACCCCAAGACAGCACACGTGCAGACACAGCTAGTAGTGTGCCCAGCCCCCAGTTTGTGGGACAAACTCAGCAAGTCTGGACAAGTCTCATATATAAACAGGATGTTAAATCCTGAAATGTCTCACCACGCATGTTGAGTAAGCCTTGTCGCAATATTGCTTTCCCCTGCTTCCCAGCATCCTCTGTTCGAATTGTATAAAAGTATGGGAACCAAGCTTGCTCAATATGTTTAAAAACTTGTTTATCTTGAAATATGGTTGGAACTACTTTAAACTTTCTGTTAATGTATTTATACCTACTGTTCCTACATTCAGCTCTCACTGTATAACCTATTCAACTCAGAAAAACTTATAATGGCAAACAATAATACGGGCATGTGTTGCCAAGTGTAGACAGGAAAAGTAGAGACCTGTAATGGATAATGTGGCTAGCAGTGTGATATATAAGGATAGCAGATGTCAAAGAGAAGGGAAGCACTGTACTTTACAGGATGTGTACTCAAATTGGCAAGAGGAGCATTATATTAACACCCTTAATTTATCCCTACATATGCCAAATTTAGTTGCCGCCTTGGCCACTTCAGACCAAATCAGCTGCTTGTTGGTCTGAGTGTGGGCCGAAATGACATCCTGCTTCACTGATAGCTTGTTGGGGATCTGCCAAATATTCATTGCACAAGTGTGGTGGTGGAAGAGTGTTTTAGTCAATGAGACAATGGGGTATATTTGTGTAGAAGTAGATAAGTCAGGACACATTTTTAAACATATTTGTCGAAAGCATGAAGCTGTTCTTGTATCAAGGAATTTGTGTGAAAGAGAAGTGAAATTATGTGGGTAGTTATCAGGACATCTGAGTTTGCAAAGTCATCCTAGGCTTCTGAGGCACTTACACTTGCACTGTAAGGTTTTCCAATTGCAATTAGTTTTTTTTACTTTATACTAATTACAATTGTAACTTGCATGTGATTCAGTTGTGGCTGATATTTATTGGATATACACATATATGATATTTTGCTTCTAAGCCTAGTAGTAATAATGCACACTTACCTTGAAAAAAAACTGTATCAAAACAACTGGATGGTATTCATCCCAGGGTATTAAATGAGTTTAGCTCTGTGATTGCCAAAACTCTCTACTTAATTTTCAGGATTCATTGAGGTCTGGCACGGTGTTGAGAGACTGGCAAATTGATAAAGTGGTTCTATTATTTAAAAAGTGATCCCATTCTCAGCCTGAAAACTATAGACCTGTTAGTCTGACATGAGTGGTAGGAAAGCTTTTGGAAGGGGTAATAAGGGATAGGGTACTTGAATACATTGCAAATCACAATACTATGGGGCTGATTTACTTACCCACGAACGGGTCGAAATGAGTCCGATTGCGTTTTTTTCGTAATGATCGGTATTTTGCGATTTTTTCGTATGTTTTGCGATTTTTTCGGATTCTTTACGAATTTTTCGTTACCAATACGATTTTTGCGTAAAAACGCGAGTTTTTCGTATCCATTACGAAAGTTGCGTAAAAAGTTGCGCATTTTTCGTAGCGTTAAAACTTACGCGAAAAGTTGCGCATTTTTCGTAGCGTTAAAACTTAAAAGGTGCAAAGTTTCGCGTAAGTTTTAACGCTACGAAAAATGCGCAACTTTTCGCGTAAGTTTTAACGCTACGAAAAATGCGCAACTTTTTACGCAACTTTCGTAATGGATACGAAAAACTCGCGTTTTTACGCAAAAATCGTATTGGTAACGAAAAATTCGTAAAGAATCCGAAAAAATCGCAAAACATACGAAAAAGTCGCAAAATGTTCGTTTTCAAGTCGGAACTTTTCCAATTCGGGTCGGATTCGTGGGTTAGTAAATCAGCCCCTATAAGTTTGTGCCAGCATTTTTTTATGTGTAACAGATTTTGCCAGACTAATTTAATTGCCTTTCTTGAGGAGGTGAGCAAGAACCTTAATGCTTGAATGGCAGTGGATGTCATCTACTTTGACTTTGCGAAAGCATTTGATACAGTACCTCACAGAAAGTTAATGATAAAATTTAGGAATATTGGCCTGGAATATAATATTTGTACTTGAATGGAAAACTGGCTGAAGGATAGAGTACAAAGAGTGGTGGTAAATGGAACATTTTCTAATTGGACCAGTGTTGTTAGTGGAGTAGCGCAGGGGTCAGTCCTTGGTCCTTTGCTTTTTAACTTGTTTATTAATGACCTGGAGGTGGGCATAGAGAGTACTGTTTCTATTTTTGCTGACGATACTAAAGTGCGCAAACCTATAGGTTCCATCCAGGATGCTGCCGCTTTGCAGAGCGATTTGACACAATTGAAAAACTGGGCAGCAAAATGGAAAATTAGGTTCAATGTTGAAAAGTGCAAAGTTATGCACTTTGGTAGAAATAATATAATAAATAATTATACACTAAATGGTAGTGTTTTGGGGGATCCTTAATTGAGAAGGATCTGGTGATTTTTATAGATAGATTACTAATGCCAATAAAGTACTCTCTTGCTTCAAAAAGGGCATTGGCAACATCATTTTGCCTCTTTATAGGGGTCTGCTCACCTTGAATATGCAGTGCAGTTTTGGGCTCCAGTCCTTAAGAAGGATATTAATGAGCTGGAGAGAGTGCAGAGACTGCAACTAAACTGGTAAAGGGGATGGAAGATTTAAACTATGAGGTTAGACTGTCAGGGTTGTCAGGGTTGTTTTCTCTGGAAAAGAGGCGCTTGTGTGGGGACATAATTACTCTGTACAAGTACAATAGAGGGCATTATAGGCAGATAGGGGGTGCTCTTTTTTTCCCATAAAAACAATCAGTGCACCAGAGCCCCCCCCCCCCTTTACATTAGAGGAAGGGAACTTTCATATGAAGCAGCGTAGGTGGTTTTTCACGGTGAGGGCAGTGAGGTTGGGGAATGCCCTTCCTAGTGATGTTGTAATGGCAGATTATGATAATGCCTTTAAGAGGGGCCTGGATGAGTTCTTGGACAAGCATAGTATCCAAGGCTATTGTGATACTAAAATCTACAGTTAGCATTGATGTTCGTATATATATTTTATGTATGTGAGTGTATAGATAGGTAAGTATAGGTTGTGTGTACAGGGTTCACTTGGAGGGGTTAAACTTGAAGGACTCTGGTCTTTTTTCAACCCTATGTAACTATATTATCTGTCTTAAAAACATTGGTAACTCCAAAATTTGAGCTATTGCACCCCAAGCACAAAACTGAATGTTTCCATTAAGGGTGAAGACATACAGAGCTACTAGTAGCAGCTACTTGTCATGGCTACTAAAATAGACAATGCTGATCATTTACTGATAATTGTCTCTACGTGTGTTTTAGCAGAGGCAATTCTCAGTATTGTCTATGGCAGGGGATTTTCTGGTGTTTGGTAGGCGTGACAAGTAGCTGCTACTAAGTAGCTTTGTGTGTCTTCGCCCTAACACAACATGTAGAAGAAAGCAACTCTTCTCCTGCTGAATTTTTGTCTCATGCAGTGGTTTTACAGAGGTCTGGTAATCACTTGGCTTCTGCTGTTGTTTGAGTGCTCAGAACTGGCAGTCAGGAACGTGTTGTTAAACAGGAAAAAAGATTAAACTACTGGGAACCCTTCTGTATGGCCTAGTTCAATAAATCTGCAATGGAGTTTTAAGCCAGAGGTGAAGGATTATAAAGGATATTTAAAAAAAAACACACAGCTACATTGATAATTACTGTAAATGAACCCATCACATCAGAAAAACACATGCCATAGCGTGTCAGGCAGACGAGCGGGTGTCATTGCCTTTGGCTCTAATAGTTTTTGGCCTAGCTAAGGCACATGGAGTTTTTTTCATTATCATGAACTGCGTTACCTGGATGTCATAAATTGCAGTAATGACTTTGGACTTTGGAATCAACAAAAACTCTTGTTACATATATTTAGTTATATGTATGTATGTATGTATAGCTTTATTTATAAAGCATTACTTATGTACGCAGCGCTGTACAGTAGAATAGATTAATACAAACAGGGGGTTATTAAAATAATAATAGATAAATACAAAGTATAATAATACATACAAATAAATAAAAGGCACAGTTGCAATAAGTTAAGAGTCAAAGAGACAAGAGGATGGAGGTCCCTGCCCCTTAGAGCTTACAATCTAGATGCATGACACATATGCTGGTAACAGGCAGACCACCCTTCATAAATTAGAAGATTTTTAGATTGAATTTGGCCCAAAGATTGACTTTTGAGATTATCTCAAGTTCCTGCCAAATAGTGTTACATGTAGTAGCTAGCGCAAACTAAATCTGTTGATTCGTCCCCTTCAGGCCAGGTCATCAACTTATTTGCCCGATTATGGGCCCTACCTGACAGATAGCTGGCCAAAAATTGGACAGGGTTAAAGATCCCTGCAGGACAAGTTCCACAATAGTGTGCTGCACAGGCACTTACTATCAAGTATAAGTCCATTTTGGGTAAAGATCCGCTCATTTGGCGACTTCGCCAGATGAGCAGATCTTAAGGTGTATGGCCATCTTAAATGTAAGTGTTTCAGGCTGAAAGTACATTTATTTACTTATGGTGATTGGAGTGGAATGGTTTCCAGGCCGGGAGAGTTTGTAGCAATGGCAGGGGTCTCAGTCTTAATGCCCATTAGGCTAAGATTTGGATAGAATACCTGTTTACTCTACTAGATAAATTTTAAAACTCCAGCTTCAAGGACATTTAGGGTGAGATTTTTAGAACTGGCTGAATGATTGATACGCCAATATTTTCCTATATAAACTTTATTATGAACTAAAGAGGGGCCTAAAAAAGGTTGAACCTTAAAGAGTTGTCTGGAACTGCAAAAAGTCCAACAACCACTAAATAGTCTTCATATGGAGAATGTTTTGGCAATTTGGGTAGAATAGATGTTTCAAGGCAACAAAGCTTTATTGTAAATCTCTATGCATAATTTCCCTCTGTAGCATATTGTGCAAATAAAATGCCCTGTACATTCAGTAGGAACAACAGTAGTAGTAGTACTTTTCATGTTCCTGTATTCTAGTGATAATAAATAGGATTCAATAATAAGAACATTGACCATTTTCTTGATATGCTAATATTAAGGGGATATTCCCATAAATCTTTGGGTAAAAAATCATGAGATGAGCAAAATGTAACGTTTTGGCTGTTGCTGAACTACAGCAGATACTCAGCCACCCAGCCTTGCTGTTAAGCATATGACCTAAGGCTGTTAAAGACATTTTATTAATATTTACAGGCATTATTACAGAAACATCAGGTTAAACAGCAGAAGAGATAACACCTGTGTTATATAACACTTTGCTAGTCATTACAT
The DNA here is from genome assembly GCF_000004195.4 of Xenopus tropicalis. Lineage (NCBI taxonomy): Eukaryota > Metazoa > Chordata > Amphibia > Anura > Pipidae > Xenopus > Xenopus tropicalis. Next base: position 29,466,900 of record NC_030682.2, read on the forward strand.
CAGACATGACAAAGGGTTCATTAGTGTTCAGAGTGATAAGATCTTCTCAGAATCAGATGTTATTCTCAGGTCAACTGCCTTTTGGAATAAGCCAGAAATACTGCAGCTACGGAAGTGATGGGCGAGGCACTTGTTTCACCAAACACTGTATTGGGAGCAAAAGGGCCACATGACAGTCAGTTATCAGTTTACAGTCATACTGCAGTGCCCTTGGGCTGCTAGATATTGGCTGCTGAATTAGCATATTGAATTAATGGCTAACCTATTGGCCCTTATACTGGACCAAAATGTCTATTGGACGATGCAGAAAACCCTTTCTAAATCTATATTTGTGTTCTGAGACTGTCAACACTGATTGTAATGGTATGGGGATTTCTTATCCAGAAACCTGATATTAAGAAAGATCCAAATTACAGAGGGGCCATCTTCCAGTCCATTTTAAGCTAAATTTCTTTGAAATATTTATTTTTTTATTGTAACAATATATTGGTAGCTTTATTCTATGGCGTTTCTATGGAGAAGAGAGCGAGTGCTGAAATCAGTGCTGAAAACAAGTGTATTTCAAGTCATGTAAAGACATGGACCATAGGAACAGAGCCATGCATCACAGTTTTATCCCTGTGGTACATTTATCTTCCAATATCAACTTCTACATTAATTGACTGAGGCTATTACTAGGAATTAAAATATTTGAGGGGGAAAGTTGACTTCCATTTAAGGTTCCCTATAATGTAGATAAAAGCAATCTAAGATGGTTTGTAATTTGTCATCACGGTTTTGTTGTTTGTGTCTTTTGTACTATTTATATTTGTATCTTGTGAAGTGGA